>NW_004444030.1:4863009-4891042 GCF_000243295.1 Trichechus manatus latirostris | reverse complement strand
CCTGAGACCAGAACTGGATGGTGCCCGGCTACCACCAATGACCGCCCTGACAGGGAACACAACAGAGAGTCCCTGATGGAGCAGGAGATAGGTGTGGTGCAGAACTCAATTCTAGTAAGAAGACCAGACTTAATGGTCTGACTGAGATTGGAGGAACCCCAGAAAGCATGTCCCCCGGATTCTCTAACAGCCCAGAACTAAAACAATTTCCGAGGCCAACTCTTCAGACAGAGATTCGACTGTACTGTGGGACATAAAGTGATACTCGTGAGGAGTGTGCCTCTTAGCTCAAGTAGATACAAGAGACTAAAGGGGCAGCTTCTGTCCGGAGGTAAGATGGGAAGGCAGAGAGGGTTAGGAGCTGGGTGAATGGACATGGGGAACCAGGGGTGGAAAGGAGGAGTGTGCTGTCACAGTATGGGGTGAGCAATTAGGGTCACATAACAAAGTATGTATAAATTTTTGTATGGGAGACTAACTTGAAATGTAAAGTTCATTTAAACTATCACAATAAACTATATATATAAACAATTTGTTTCCTGGAAAAATGTGTTCATGACTGTATAACTGAACTGGCTGGTACCACTAACCTAAGTGGAAATTCACTCCCTCCTAGCCAAGTGGCAGACCTTTACATTTCAAAGGACTTCAAACTGAAGCTAATCTTATCTATAATCAATCATTAACCCCCTACCTTTCTTTTGTTCTCTATGTATATAGACTCCTCTCTCCTCTTGAAATATGGAGTGCTTTGCATTTTTACTTAGTGCTGCCCAGCTCCAGCTGTATTATTCCTCAATAAACCTCCTTTTCTTTCACTCCTAAAAGAGTACGAGATTTTCTCCTTTGACATCTCTATGAGTTCAGAACAAGACAATGAGGTTAAATCTGTAAAGGGAGGGAGTTAGTCAGGGTGTGATAAGAGGAAAAACTTACTAAAAAAAACAAAAAATGACTAAAAAGAGGTTTTCTGACTTCTCTAGAAGGCTTTTAAAATATAACATTTATTCAAACATTTATTAAACATCTACTACCTGCCAGTCATTCTAATCAATGATATGGGGAATGCAGATGATATGTAAGATGAGGATCTTGCTTTCAATAAACTTGCAATCAAGTTGGAAGGAGAAAACCTAGAATGCATGAAATTAAAATGAAATCAAGCAATTAAGAACAAATCTAGTAGTACTAACAAAAAGTACAATGGGAGATTAGTGAGGAGAGAGCACTCGGTGGGCTAGAGTAGCATGGGGGGTTTACTGAGCTGGCCCTCAGAGATGAAGATTTCAGTCAACGGAAGAAAGTAAGTCTCATCTTCTAATAAATCTTTGTGATCATAAGGGTCTTAAATCAGTTGTTTTCGTTATATGCCATCAAGTCAATTCCAACTCATAGCGACCCTATACGACAGAGTGGAACTGCCCTATGGAGTTTCCTAGGCTGTAATCTTTATGGGAGCAGATCGCCAGGTCTTTTTTTTCTGTCCCATGGAGCCGCTGGTGAGTTCAAACCACTGACCTTTCGCTTTGCAGTCAAGTGTTTTTCAGTAGTAGGGGTGTCTACTTGGGTAGAAACCAATGATAGCTTCTCTTAGAGAGGTGTCAGATTAGAAAGATCTGTAAGAATCAGACTGAAGACTCTAAACAAACAAAAATTCACAATCTCTTCTGGTTACTGAGTAGAGGAATAATTTATGAACATGGAGTTTTAAAATAATGGACATAATTTCAGGAAGAGACCTCTGGGTTTATAGAACACTGCATGGGGATGGGGGACAGACCAAAGCCAAGGAGAGTGGTGAGAAGGCTGTTGGTATACTTTAAGTATTTAATGTGGAGGGTCAGTACCAGGGAGAAGAAAGAGAAAATGCAGATGATTTTTAAAGGAAAACATAATCAAACCTTGCACAGAGCAGCTGGAGGAAAGAATGGAAAAAGTCAAGAGTTTCTTGGTTTAGAGAAGAATGTTGATGACATTAATGAAAATGGGATCATTTGGAAAAGGAATTAAAAGATGAAAGGAGGAGGGTGAATAAACTCAAGAGAGATACTCGGGAAGTTAAATAGACAGAACTCAATAATAAATTAGACATTGTGAGTGGTGAGAGAGAACTGTGTCAAGCATGACTTCTAGCTTTCTGGCTTGAGGCACTGGATGAGTGGATTGTTAGGAGAAGACAAGGATTGACACAGCTTAGTTTTTTTTTAATAATTTATTTTATTTTTGTTGTTGTTGAGACACAAGTGTGTGACACAGCGAATTTGAAGTACCTTTGAAACATCCACGGGGAGATGTTGATGAGGTAGTTGGAAATGCAGTCTAGCCTGCAGATAAGAAGTCAGGGTAGGACGGTGACTCTCAATCAGGGTGACTTTGCCCCAGGGGACAATTGGCAATGTCTGGAGACATTTTTGGTTGTCACAACTGAGGTAGGTGGTATTATTGGCATCTAGTGGTTAGAGGCCAGGGATGCAGGTAAACATCTTATAATCTAATAAACTACAGATGTAACACTGAAACCAAAGAGTCTAAAAGACTCTGATAAGTTATTTATAAAATGGCTTTAGATTCTGTTAGAGACAAATCATGAGACAAGCAATAGGCCACATGCCTGATTCGAGATAGCAGATATCAGAAACCTGAGTATGTATCCTATATCAATCAGCACTATTGGTCGCAACAGAAACCAACTCTGGCTGATATAAGCAGAAAACAAATTTACTAAAAGGCTACCAGGTAGCTAGCTTATAGTCCAAGAACATCAGGTTTGGAAAACAGTCAAAAACAAGGGAAGCTAATGCAATAACTTAGATGACAGCCAAAATCATACTATAAAACCAGACCACTGAGGACACCAACACCTCTAAACCCTGGACATCCCAGCTGCAACCACCGCTAGTAAGGGCACTGGTCAGTGGATACAGCCACTGCACTGCTATTAACGCATGCCACTGTTCGCCATGCTCCTCTACCCCAGCTCCTTCGCATCCCTAGTTCCTGACGCAAGATTCAAGTCAGCTGCATCTGATTGGTGGCACCTAAGTTATGTGCCTATGCTTTCACTGTAAGGGAGACTGGGAAACTGAATATCTGAATATTTTGCATTGTGAACTTCTACAGAGGGAAACAGGCTCATAAGACATTCCTAAACAAAAAAAGGAAGTTCAGATGCTGGACAGCCAAAATAAGTGACAAATATTCATTACACAAAGAATGACATATAACCCGAGAGAGTCTATACTTGCTGCCAGTTGCTAGCCCCCAATACCACCTTGGAATTGATCTGAGTGCAATGGGAAATCTTTAGCTGCAAACACAGAAGGTACTCAACATTGCATAGTTAGGGAGCTATCCCTGATCAAGTTTACTCTTGATGGTGCGCAGATGCTAGATCACTCTGAAATAATAGGTGGATGTCATCCTTTAAGAGAACTCACTCACCCTGTGGTTAGAGGGCAGCGGTGGTTCAGTGGGAGAATTATTGCTTTCTATTCAGCAGCTGGGTTTGAGTCTGGCCAATGCACCTCATGTGCAGCCAGCACCTGTCTGTCAGTGGTTCAAGTCTACTAGCTGCTCCATGGGAGAAAAGACTTGGTGATCTGCTTCCATAAAGATTACAGCCTTGGAAACCCTAGGAGGCAGTTCTGCTGTCCTATAGGTTCGCTATGAATCAGAATCGACTCGACAGCACACAACAAAAAATATAAATCAAAAGTCCCTGGGTGGTAAAAATGGTTAATGTGCTCAGCTGCTAACAGGTTGGAAGTTCAAGTCCACTCAGAGGTGCCTCGAAAGAAAGGCCTGGCAATCTACTTACAAAAAAATCAGCTATTGAAAACCCTATGAAGCACAGTTCTACCTGACTTACAGGGGGTTGCCACGAGTCAGACTTGATTTGATGGCAACTGGTTACTGATAACTGGCAAATATAAATCAAGAAGCCCAAGTCTTCTCTTTTCAAAGTTGAATCACCCTCCAGCAATAAAATTCAGATAAATGAGAAAAGTGTTCCAGTCAAGGCCAGTCTCCAACTTTTTTTTGTTTGTTTGTTCATTGTTGTAGTTTAAGTGCAAGTTTACATTTCAAGTTAGTCTCCTATACAAAAACTTATACATAGTTATGTGACCCTAATTGCTCTCCCTACACTATGACAGCACACTCCTCCTTTCCACCCTTTATTTTCCATGTCCATTCAGCCAGATCCTAACCCTCTCTGCCTTCTCATCTCACCTCCAGACAGAAGCTGCCTGTTTAGTCTCATGTATCTACTTGAGCTAAGAAGCACACTCTTCACGACTATTGTTTTATGTCCCACAGTCCAGTCCAATCTTTGTCTGAAGAGCTGGCCTCGGAAACTTTTTAGTTCTGGGCTGCTAGAGAATCTGGGCGCCGTGCTTTCCGGGGCTCCTCCAGTCTCAATCAGACCATTAACTTTGGTCTTTTTACTAGAATTTGAGTTCTGCACCCCACCTTTCTTTCTTCTGCTCCAACAGGGACCCTCTGTTGTGTTTCCTGTCAGGACAGTCATTGGTGGTAGCTGGGTACCATCTAGTTCTTCTGATCTCAAACTGATGAAGTCTCTGGTTTATGTGGCCCTTTCTGTCTCCTGGGCTAATACTTTCCTTGTGTCTTTGGTGTTCTTCATTCTCCTTTACTCCAGGTGGTTGGGACCAATTGATGTGTCTTAGATCCAGCCTCCAACCTTCCCATACACACACACATGCTAAGCATCTGCTGATTTGCAGAAACCCCCACTTTCAACCCAAGACACTCAATAATCTTCAACATGTATTTCCAGAATATCCCTGATAAAATTTAACTATGTTGCTTGTGTAGGGTGACACATTAACTTTTAACTATCCATGATCACATGAGCACAGAATTGGTTCATCGGTTAAGGTTGTTCCCACAAAGTCCCTAAAGAAATGCAAGAAGCTTTCAAAGACACGGGAGGAGGAAGAAGGGGAGTAAGCACTTTATCTCGTATAGGGAGCACATCCCAGGATCACGGAGATGGCAAGAAATGAGACAAACCCCCCTGTAAACAACAGGAGGAAGGAAGAGGGAAGGGGAGGAAAATTGCCATTATGGAGAACTTACTATGTCCCAGGTGCACTAAGCTGGAAGCCTTCACAGTGTCTTTTCTAATCTTTACAAAGGCCATTATCTCTGGTATTCTAGAAGAGGAAGACCTGGGAGGTTGAGTACTTTTCCAGCTCTTGCTGCTGGAAAATGTCAGATCAAGAGTCAAGAATTTTAAGAAAATCTTCTCAGTTGAGGCCTCTGCTATTCTGTCTCTGACCTCTTTCAATCTTTAGCCCAGTAGTTCTCAAACTATTTTTGCTCTTTAAGAATCACTTGAAGAGCCTGCTAAAATGCTTATCCCCAGAGCCCAGCCCAGGAGATGCAGACTGGGTAGCTTCTGAGGCAAGTGATGATCCAGGAGCACACCTGGAAAAGCCCTGCAACAGACAAAGGCCATTATTCCAAGGGCTGTGGACATCAGAAAACAGACACCTGATGTCCACAGCCACCTTCTTCCACTGCAACCACCTTCTTCACCATTTTGTGAGGAAAGAAGAACATCCTCGAGTGCCTGTCCCTGGGCCCATGTTTGACCAGCTCTCTGAGTCCCAGAGTTCTGAAAAAGTTACTTTGTTTCCCTGTTGAACACAACATGAAGTCCTTGTCGTTTTTTAAAAATGCCTCTAAATATTCTCGTCATGTTTAGGAGCATAGATTAATTGGAAAAGTGAATACTTATAGGAAACTAATTGACTTTCCCTTGACGAATTGCAATGGATTTAAGTATTGGCCTGTGTTACCTCTTATCCTGGTATGTGCATTAATGTGATGACGGCGTCCACACCACTGCTGAGTCTGGAGTCTACAGGCCAGTGGGGATATGATTTGACTTCTCCTCATCCACATCTCAGGAGACTATCTGGTGAGAAGTTTAAGAGGAGGATATGCCTGTTGATTCTCCAAAAAATGGAAGGCTTGGATGACACAGCAACGCTGAACTAAGCATATTTCCCAGAACCCACCACAGTATTTCGACCTCCAAACTTTTACTCTTGCTCACACCAAGTGTATCCCTTCCTCCCTTCTCTTAGTCCTTCACCTCATCTCTGGTTCCAGCGGCTCTGGAAAGGGCACCCTCAGGGATCTGGGTCAGGCCAGAAAGAAAGACCTCTGCAGCATTAGGTTCAATAAGGAGTCTTCAGAAGACTGCCTGATCCTAGCGTGGTAAGCTCATCACTGTCCACACCCTGCCAGCCCCACTCACACCATTAGTTCAGTGGTCCTTGTCTGTGTCAGGGCTTCTCCAGGTGTGCTCCTGGATCATCACTTGCCTCAGAAGCTACTCAGTCTGCATCTCCTGGGCTGGGCTCTGGGGATAAGCATTTTAGCAGGCTCCTCAAGTGATTCTTAAGGAGCAAAATAGTTTGAGAACTACTGGGCTAAGGACTGAAAGAGGTCAGAGACAGAATAGCAGAGGCCTCAACCGAGAAGATGCTCTTAAAATCCTATATATATATACACACACACACACGTATATACACACAATATATATACACATACATATGATTTATATTTTTCACAGGCATTATTTCATTTGACCCTCACAACAATCCTGTGACTTGAACACAGCATTGTTTTAATTCCCAGCATTTAGATAAGAAATTAGGGACTTGGAGAGCTGGGATGCAAACCCAGGTCTTTTGATTACAAATCCCTTGCTTCGTCCTCTATACAATAAGAAGAACATAATTCTGTGAAGGGTATAGCAGGGTCTGTTAAGGCCCTCTTCAGTGCAGTGGGGGTGTCTCAGAAATGCATGCAGTGGTGAGTAAACACTAGAGGAAATTCGGAGAACCAGAGTATGCCTAGCCCTCGGCTCAGAGTGGGGCTTAATAACTGTTTCCATGAACTGGGCAAGTGTGAGGTTCATGTGCACTAAGGTTTACTTCGATGTACCTCAGTCAGCATTGGGGTCCCACTGGGTGCACTTTATTAGGCATAGAGGAAAGCAGCAGCAGTTCCTGAGCTAAAGATTAGACACAAGTGGGAACAAAACAAGATATGTAACAGGTAATCCAGTAAATGAAGTCATTATAAACTTGAGTTGAGGGAGAAGATAGATGGAGAGATAGATTTTGAAACGCTATTTGAAAAAGGAGATTTGTCATATAAGATAGGAGGAAGATTATTTCATGCATATAGATAGAACAACTTGGGCAAAAGTTCTGAGGTCTAATCCTAGCTCTGTCATTTGCTATGAGACTTGCAGAAGTTAATTTAACCTTTCTCACATGCAGTTTATTGATCTCGAAAATGGGGGTTCAGTTCAACTGAGGTCAGCATTCTTTATTTAGCAGAATGCCAACAGTGCTAAGACCTTGGGGTTCAAAGGTATATATGATATAGTTCATGCACTCCAGGAATAAACGGAGTTTGGGAGAGAAGGCACATAACAAATACATCATTTCAATACACACTGATAAATGTTAGGATGTGAACGGACACATTAAGGGAGATGACTCCTGCATCTGTTGTGAGGAGCCAATGAAATAATGTATGTTAGAGCCCGTTGAAAACTGCAAAGCAAACAAATCTAAAACAGTATTTTTCTTAGAAAACAGAGAATGTTGGAGGGCAGAGTAAGGTGAGAAGATAGGACCACAGAAGGCAAGTCTGAGTAAAAGGAGGAACGTGCTAGATAGCAATGAGATCACACAGGTAACACGAGGTCAGTCAACTGGAAAGTTTCGCAGGGAACATGAAGAAGTTAACAATCTGAAACGTTGGTGGATGCTTCTGAAGGTTAAGGAGGAGTGGCAGGTATAGACAACAGGCAATTCTGAGCATTTGTGAGTAGGTAAAATGTTGGAAGCCAGCAAAAAAAAGAGTTCTAAGAATCCAGATATAATTTGCTACATTTCTACTAAACAAGAAACCCAAACCTGTTGCTGCCAAGCGGATTTCGACTCATAGAGACCCTACAGGACAGAGTAGAACTGCCCCATAGGGTTTCCAAGGAGCACCTGGTAGATTAGAACTGCCAACCTTTAGATTAGCAGCCATAGCTCTTAACTACTATGCCACCAGGGTTTCCACATTTCTACTAGGACAGGTAATTTAGAATTATTTAAAGCCCCGAATGTTAACAATTGTGTCCTCCACAAAGAGAAGAAAAAGCTAGGACCTTAAAGAAAACAAGGGAATCTTAAAACTGGAAGGGACTCTACAGAAGCAGTATAATATGGTGGATAAAGTACACGATCCGGAGGCCAACTGTCTAGGATTGAATCTTAGCTCTACCACTTCTAGCTATATAGGAAAGTTACTTAACCTCTCTGTTATGGATTGAACTGTGTCCCCCAAAAATGTGTGTCAACTTGGCTAGGCCATGATTCCCAGTATTGTTTGATTGTCCACCATTTTGTCATCTGATGTGATTTTCCTATGTATTGTAAATCCTACCTGTATGATGTTAATGAGGTGGGATTAGCAGTAATTATGTTAATGAGGCAGGACTCCATCTACAAGATTAGGTTGTGTTTTAAGATAACCTATTTCGAGATATAAAAGAGAGAAGCAAGCAGAGAGACAAGGAGACCTCATATCACCAAGAAACAAGAGCCAGAATAGCGTGTCCTTTGGACCTGGGGTCCCTGTACTGAGAAGCTCCTCGACTGGGGAAAATTGATGACAAGGACCTTCCCCCAGAGCCAATAGAGAAAGAAAGCCTTCCCGTGGAGCTCGTGCCCTGAATTTGGACTTCTAGCCTACTAGACTGAGAGAATAAACTTCTGTTTGTTAAAGCCATCCACTTGTAGTATTTGTTATAGCAGCACTAAATAACTAAGACATTCTCTGTGCCTCAGTTTTCTCAAGTATAAAATAGGGACAATAATAATAATACTTCTGACAGTTGTTGTGAGGATTAAAGAAGTTAATAAATGTAAAGTGCTTAAAATAATGCCTGGTGTATATTAAATGCTCAGTATCTATTAATTCAATCTTCCACGAGAAAGCAGAATGCTGATGTCTAGAAAAGTTGACTTATCCAACATTCTAGAATTTGTTATATTCTTCACTGATCTGCATATTAATAAGCAACATTATGGTAACTTTTTGGCCTGAAGGAGAGAGCAGCATTAGCTTCTAGAGTGGAACTGAAGAGGATCCAGAAAAGAGGAAAAATTATTTTAATTGATAAGACTAGATCCTAGGGTCAAATGGTGACCTAATCTGTAGTTGGAAGGCAGGGCTGTATGGTTCGCAGGCTCTGTAACCAAAACCAAACGCATTGCCATCAAGTCAATTCTGACTTACAGCGACCCTACAGAAACCACTCTCAAAACAGGGGAGGGGGAGGAGAGGCACTGCTCACCATCTAAATGCTTACCCAGAAATTGCAGAATTGGAGGAGAGTGGCAGATGGGGAGGTGAGGAGAGTTACCTTAGGAAAGGAAAACAAGAGACCGCCTATTGGCTCTGCTTTATTCTGGATTCTAAGCTGGAGCAGCTGGCTGATCTCAAGTGTGTCCTCTTTTTTCCCTCTCCTCTCCCCAGCACCATTCTTGGCAATGCATTTTATCTTCTAGCAGACGGCTGCAGCTGCTACGGCGGCATCTGTTGCTGCTCTTTCACCTTCCAGCTTTGGCAGAAGTAGTTGGCAAGAGGAGCTTGCAAGGCCTGTCAGCACCCAGTAGTATCACTATCTGTCAAATTTGCAAAAAAAAAAATCCCAAGGCAGAGGAAGCACTGGTGCCAGTAGCTGCAATCCCTGGGGCGTGATCAGTTCAGGATTCTACTTCAGACTGATTCCTCTCCTGGGATCAGAGGCTGGGAAGGAGGAGCTCAGATGTTCTCATTTTGCCCATCACCCATCTTTAGGAAAGAAGACCTTTCTGATTGGCAAATTAAAGAGGCCCAGCTGCAAAAAGCAGTAAATCTCACAGATGGGAGCTACATTTAAAACAGAGGATTGGTTAGAAGGAATGAAGATGACCTGTTCATCCCTACCGTCCCCAGCCTCACTCTGCAGGATCATCCCCAGCCAGGCCCCGAGTCAATCCTCACTAGGCTAGGAAGTACATTCAGAGCCCCAGCCACATGGGTGAGTGGAGTCTGGGTGAGCCCTGGACAGCCACTGGGTGTTCATAGGCTGCAGCCTCCTCTCCACCTCTCCTGTGCTTGCCCAATCTTGTTAAAAGACACTCGCCGTGGTTTTCTGTTTTGCACTCCCAACCACTATAGATACAACATTTGTGCGTCTCTTACCCAGGCTATTCGGTTTGAGCTCTAGGTTGCTGTTTAATACTTGTAAGATCCTTTCCTCTGCAGCCTGACCTGAATGAGGCTCTTATCTAAATTAAAGAGACCACCGGAATAAAAGTGTGTCCATCCCCTTAATGACAATCATCGTAACTGCGAAGAAGCTTTTACTGCCATACTCCACATCAAATGTCAGAAATACTGGATTGTGAACCAAGCTTGAATTGAGTCTGCATTCACCATGTCCTCTGAGAATCGGTGATTTAAATGCAAGGTCTGCAGCTGTGTAAGTACTCCTCCTTTTAACCTACATCTTCCACACCACCCTGCTGCCTCTACCACATTATGACAGGAAGGATCTGTGAGCCATAAATTACTCAGCCATGACTGGAAACTGGGAGAGACTCAGCAGTCATGAGTTGGAAGGTGGTGTTTTCCCAGTGACCAAGTACTTCTATCAACAGACATATCCATAAATGAAGTGATAGATGTTGAAGAAAATCACTTTGATGAAACGACATAAAGGAAATAGAGAAACAGACATAGTATTTAATTCAAATTAATCAAACATTCACTAGGTGTCAAACGGAGGCTCTATTCTGGATGTTAGTTCCCAGAAAAGGTTTAAAGCATGTGGTGCTCAGGGAGAGGGGAGGCCTGGTCAGGAAGTGGGGAGGGGGGATAACTCAAGGACAGATGATGTGACACCACAGGTGAACTGACAACCAGACGACACCACATCTAAATAAAAGTCAAATACAGTCTTATTTTGAACAAATAACAAGATCTAAGAGGAGTATTTCTGTTCAAGGTGGCAACATGAGCACATATACCTACTTCCCTTCTCTCCAAAGCTTCCATTGAAATGATAAAAAAAATTAATACATATTTTTAAAATGACCAAACCATAATAGTACCAGAAAACATAGAATGCAATCAATAAACTAAACAATGTCGACATTTATATTATGTGGAAATCTCTGGAATCTGACGGAGAAGCCATGGCAGAGAAAACATCTGTCCAACATACCAGGGGGGAGTACAGTTCTCAAGGGGTGCCCTCGAGGCGCTCAAAGCAATTGAATACAATGCATCAGAGCTATCTATGTGGTAATCAACAGGGTAATTAATTTAAGAACCACATTTGGAACAGCTGGGCCTGTTAGACCCCTTCCCATCACCTGCATATACAGAACATGTGGCAGAACAGCTTTTGCCCCTAGACTCAAGCTCTGATAACGGCTCCCTAAAGAAAAAAAGTGGTCTCCCTAGGAAGTGTTCCGAGCCCTAAAAGAGGGCGGAACCATATCTTTTCTTACTTTAGGATTAGGGCTCACCATTAAGTGTCCTGAAAGAATAATAATAATTATTATTTATTGTTATTATAAGTAGGAGAAGGGGGAGAGGACAAGGGGAGAAAAAGAGAAGAGGAAAAGAATTGCCAGTATATACAGAGATTTTACTACATGTTTAAGCACTGTTCTAAGCATACTGAATACATTAACTTATTTGATCCTCACTACAGGGTCACTGTGAGTCAGAATTGACTGGACAGCTACGGGTTTGGTTTTTTGGTTTTTATTATCATCTCCATTGCAGAAATGATAAAATTGAGCCACAACAAGATAGGTAACCTTCCAAGATCACAAAGTTAGAAAATGAAGAAGCTAGGATACAAACCAAGATACTCTGACTCCAGAACAGTAATATCCAATATTCCCAGGGAACCATCCCACCCTCTTCCAAAAATGTAGGCATGTGTAGACAGTGAAAAGAAAAACATCTAAATATTTGGTCTTTACTCTTTTATTGGGAAGTAAACATACATGTAAAAAGTGCATTAAAATAAAAATACATCTTGATAAAGCAGATACCAATTTAATTACTACCCAGGTCAAAACATAGAACGTTGTAGGCGACCCGGAAGTCTCTCAAGTCCCCCGCCACCCATCTCAATCTCTATACCTACTGCTTCTTTTCCCCCAAAGGTAAACTCTATCCCAGCTGCTACCACTATGCCTTAGTTTTGCCTGAGTTTTATACTTCATATGCATGGAATTGTGGGCTATGTACTCTTGTGTCAGGCTTATTTCACTCACCATTACATTTGAGTGATGATACAACATCATCCAGGTTGTTGCATGCAGATGCAGTTTATTCATTTTAATAACTGTATAACATTTCACTGCATAAATATACCACTTACAAAGTCCTTAGGTGGTGGAAATGGTTAACGCACTAGGCTACTAACTGAAAGGTTGGAGGTTTGAGTCCATCCATAGGTGCCTCAGAAGAAAGGCCTGGTAATCTGTTTCTGAAAAGTCAGCCATTGAAAACCCTATGGACCACAGTTCTACTCTGACAAACATTGGGTTGCCATGAATCAGAATCAACTTGTTAGCAATTTTTTTTTTTAAGTGGGGGTGAAGTGTAATAGGACTATACTTCATTATCTCATTGTGGTTTTGATTTACATTTCCTTAATGACTAATGATATTGAACATCTTTTCATGTGTTTATTGAATATTTGTATATCTTCTTTGGTGAAATGTCTATTCAAGTCTTTTGCCCATTTTTAAATTGGGTTGTTTGTCTTTTTGTTGTTAAGTTGTAGGAGTTCTTTAATGAATTCAAGTTTTCAATTTTGATGAAGTCCAGTGTATCTATTTTGCCTTTTGTTGCTCGTTCTTTTGGTGTCATATCTAAAAAGCCATTTTTAAAAACTGGGTCCCAAAGCATTATCCCTATGTTTTCTCCTATGAATTTTATGGTTTTAGTTCTTGTATTTAGGTCCTTACTATAGGTTTGTAGTATGTTCTGAGAGTGGGAAATTTAAGGTCTCCTACTTTGTTCTTTTTCGAGATTGCTTTAACTATTTGGGGTCCCTGGAAGTTCCATAAACATTTGATGACGTGTTTTTTCCATTTTTGGCAAAGAAGGCTGTTAGAATTTAATCAAAATATTTCATCCAAAAATTTAGCAATATCTAGCTAAACTGCATAAGCTTTTACCCTTTGACTTAACAACATCACTATATTTGCAAAAACATGAAAAGATGTATACATACGGCTACACATTGCAGGACTGCATTTGAGAATGGGAAATGGTTGATGAATAAGACAGATTAGCCTAATGATTTTTAACAAGTATGCCCCCTCAAGCTTTTAGCCAAGTCTCCCAAATCTACAAATGTCTTCTGAGAGATTGTGCATGAGTGAGTGCATGAATTGCTGTGAGTGTGTATGTGTAAATCAGGGAGTGGGATCAAATTCCACACTCAGGTCAATGTTGTATAGAATAGAAGCAGTCAGGGTAAGATGACAGAATGATCCATAGGCTGAACTTATTTAGTTGACTTAGGCAAGACTTCAGAACCGGAGGTGGCCATTAAAGTATGTTACAAAATATTCTAGAGAAAACACTGAAGTTCCACAAATTTTAGAGCTGGAATTTGAGAGAAAACTTTAGAATTTTTAAGGAAAAAGGATACAGCAAGTAAAATCAACATTATGCTTGCATGAATACCAAAAACAAACCCACTGCCATCAAGTCGCTTCCGATTCATAGCGACCCTATAGGGCAGAGTAGAATTGTCCCATAGGGTTTCTGAGGAGCAGCTGGTGGATTCTAACTGCTAACTTTTTGGTTAGCAGCCAAGCTCTTAACTACTGTGCCACCAGGGCTCCTAACTCTACTGACACATACAAAAAAAAGGTTGAATAAATAAGCCAGGTTCCTGATGAGAAGACAAACTACCAAGGAGTATCAATTCTTTCCAAATTAATTTGAAAATTTAATGTGTTCTCAGTCAAAATCCCAACAGTGTTTTTAAATATTTTGACAACCTGATTCCAAGATTCATCTGGAATAGCTAAAAGAACATTGAAAAAGAAGAGTAATGGTTTCAGAAGATAGTAATGCATTATAAAGTTAATCAATGTGGCACTGGTATGAAAACAGATGGGTAGATCAATGAAACAGCATCTATAACCAGGAAGCAGGAGCTAGTATATATAAGAAATTAACATATAATCACATATCATGGGGAAAAAGTAGAGGCGCTCAATAAACAGTATGAAACCATTTTTTACTATTTGGGAAATAGTCTATTCAATTCACATGATATTTTATCCAAATAAATTCAGATGGGTTAAGACATTAGGCATTAAAATCAAGCCATTAAAAAAGAAGAAGAAGAAGAAAATGTAGTTGAATATTTGTCAGAGCTTTAAGTAGGAAAGGATATTTTAGGCTTAAAAGGAATCTACCCCCAAAATTTTGAAGCTGTTGACAAATCTGAGAGGATAAAAAATTAAATTTATGTATTTTAGATAAACCTATTTGAAATGCAATAAAGAAACTATAAACAAATATCTTCATCAAATAGAATCAAGTGATAATATAAATAAAACTCATATAATCCATTAAGAAAAAAATTAATCTTGCCCCCATCTACCTCTGCAACTCCTGACAGGAAAAGGGTAAAGAATATAAACATATAGGTCATAAGAGAAAATGCTAATAAACATCTGAAAAACTTTAAATCCATTATTAATGAAACAAATTTAAATTTTTTAGTAAAGTATATTTTTGCATATTAAAAAAATCAATAAGTTATTTTTTAATTGAGAATATCTTCAGCAGGTTAGGCTACAGTGAAATGAGCACCGAATACATAGTTTATGAAAAGTAAACAGGTTCAACATTTTCAGAAATTAATTTTACATTTCACTGTACAGAAGAAGACTTAAGTTATAACAATTTTTAACCCAGTAAATTTCACTTTGATGGAGATTTATAATAAATGAAAAAATAGAATACAAAGATTAATGCCACAGATATTTGCCACCATGACATTTGTAATAGCAAAATACCAGGGGAAAAAAAAACAAAAAAACCCCTCAATTTTCAACAATATAGATACACAAATATCATGGGACACTATGAAGCTTTTATTAAGGTTTTTTTTTTTTAAGAAAGTTTAGTGACACTGGAAAATGCTAGTAAAAATATTTTTAAATTATATATAGAATCTGATAACAGCTGGGTAAAACAAAACATATGAAAGAAGAAAAATATAAAATGTTAATAATGATTACCTCTGAATGAAGATATCATGGGTGATTATTTTACTTAATTTGTATTTTACTCTTAATTTAAAATTAAATCTTTAAAGTAATTCAAGTGAATATTTAAATTTACTAAAGATTATATAATCTTTACTTAAAATTATTTTACTTAATGTACACTCTAATTTTTTCCTTAGCTTTATACAATGAACCAGTATTACTTTCATAATAGTTAATATTAAAAAAAAAAAAAAAGACTGTGTTTGCCAGTGCAATTACATGCCATTACTTCAGACATCCCCCAGACAAAAATTTCCCCCTGTGCCAGCATGTTGGATGCCAGATAGGGCCACCCTAAAGGAACTACAAAGGAAGTCAACCCCAGCAAGAGAGGCCAGTGACGTCTCGGGCTTCTCATCTTCTGGGCAAGCTGTGCCCTCTCTCTCGGCGGCCACCCCAGCCTCTTTGTCTCCCTGAGAAACTCATACTCCATGCTTCAACACTTGGCGAAAATATCAGCTCCTTGGTACCCTGCACCCCTCCCAGGGAGAGTCAGGTAGTTTCCATGTCTACAGTCCCACAATGCTGGGCATGCCCTGCTTATTCACCCCAGTCTCCTCAATAACTAAGCTCACTCAGAACAGGGTCAGGGTTTTCACTCCCCTTATACTATAGCCCACTATAGCAACTCAAGAAATATTTTCTAAATTTTTGAACGCTTGAAACCACAATCACAGGTTTAAAGGACAAATACAGGTAGCCCCTGACTTACTACCGAGTTCTGTTCTGACAACTCCATAGTAAGTCAGTTCTGTTTTAAGTTGAATACCTCATTTTTTTTTTTTTTTTTAGTTTTCATTATTATTGCCTTTTATTATAAGCATCTTTATAAATTTGATCTTTATGTGTCTTTGGGGGTTGGCATGAGAATGATAATGGCAGCAAATTACTCACTGCAACACTGTATGTAGTGCATATTACTAACAATAAGATGTACAAAAAAAGTCTTCAGTGCAGTTCGTGGTAACTTGAACATGTTGTAAGTGGAGACTACCTGATACGCATTCAGCGATATTTCTGTAAACGCATTTATTAATTTAAGAAACCACTATTAATCCTCTACAGTTTAGAATTTTAAATGATTCGAAGATTAATACAGCGCCGTCTTTGTCCTAGAGGGCCAGTAGTGTGAGAACTCATATTTATAAAGAGTTAATTATATCAGGTATGTACAAGATTCTTCTAGACTGCAAAATGCTCCTTTTTGGGATTTCTGATATCTTATGCTACTAATGATCCCAAGAATAGCATCTGAATAAAATCACTGAAATAGTCTAAACTACCTTCTTTTCCTCAAGGGAATGTTTATGGGCAAAGGATAGCACTCACTTTAAAAAATACATTCAGGTTAATCAAGAACAACTTTGAAACTGAAAAAGGATTCAAACTGAGTGAATTTTTGGAATGTGTTTGGAGATTCTTACATTTAAAAAACAAAACAAAGCATAATTTCAGTTTGGTGGTTCTTCAAAAAGTTAAACATAGAATTACCATATGACCCAACAATTTCACTTCTAGGTATATGCCCAAGAGAACTGAAAGCAGGGAACTGAACAGACACGTGTACACCAATGTTCACTGCAGCATTACTCACAATACCTAAAGGTGGGAACCACCCAACTGCCCATCAACAGATGAATGCATAAGCAAAATATGGTTCATGCATACAACGGAATATCACTCAGCCATAAAGAGAAATAAAGTCCTGATACATGCTACAACCTTGAAAACATTATGCTAAGTTAAATAAATCAGTCACAAAAGGACAAATAATGAATGATTCCACTTTATATGAGACCTCTGTTGTTGTTAGTTGCCCTCGAGTTGATTCCAACTCAATATCTAGAATAAGCAAATGTATAGAGACCAAAGATTATTAGTGGTTAACAGGGGCAGGAGAGAAGGGGAAAGGGTAAGTCATCCCGCCCCTCCTGTCTTACACACACACACAAACACACACACACACACACACACACACCTCATTCATTCCCATAATGCTTCAGAATGATCTATCTGATATTTACAATTGCTTTGGCAATAAATGATGATAAAAAAAAAATGAAGTTTTTCCACCTTGGAAAAACTCTGAAGGAGACATTGTGACAGGATTTTAAGGCCACATAAATATAGCACTGAAATGTCAGCACTCTAAGCCATCAGATGGCTCTCCTGAGAGCTCTGGAAACCAAGGATTCATTCATTCATTGGTTCTACTCTTTCTAAGAAACTGCCATGTGTCAGGCACTGGGTCAGGTGCTGAGAAGACAGACAGAAAGGGCCACCTCTGATGTTTGGGGTAGAAAATGTGAGGATCACACAGAAGTTAGCCAATGATCTCAATACAGTGTGCTAAGAGCTTCAAAAAATAATAGCAAGCATTCTCTGAGTGCTATCATGTGCCAAACCATATTAAATTCTCTGTATATAGTGTCTTACTGAATCCTCAAACAAACATTGAGGAAATTACTTATCTGTTTTACAAATGAGGACACTGAGGCACAAAGAGGTTAACTAATTTGTCCATGGTCACACAGCTTGTCACTATGGAACCTAGGTTTAACTCCACAGCCTGAGTTTCTTGCCTGTTAGCTACATCATGGTAGAATAAGTAAAGGCTGTGAAGGATGCACAGTTTCATGGCCCTACTCAGATTAGAAAGTCAAGGACAATTTCCCAGATCAGTTGTGAAGGAGTTGGCCAGGAAGAAACAGGAGAAAGGGAATTCTAGAGAGGGAAAAGCACAAAGACCAGAGATATTACCCAGTGTGGAACTTTCTAGAAATTTACATCTGTATCATTTTCAAATCTAAGTGGATATACACAAAAGCATTCTCTTGTCCTTGGAAATGTGAGTAGAAACAAAAACACAACTTAGACTCAAGTAGTTGAAAAAATTGTTTGAACTTTTGGTTAAGAGGCAGACTCAAAACAAGAGGTTCTCGCAAGAGAGGCTTCAGGAACAAACTAAGAAGTCTCTTGTATGGATAAGACTGGAACGGCTGCTAAGCATGAATTTGTTTCCTCATCCATAATGGCACCCATAGGTCACCCACACTTCCAGCGGCATTCAAAACAAAGCAAACATTCACAGTTACATAATAGACATGTGAATACATAAATATAAAATGGCAAGGGCATGAACACTGAGCAGAAAGAGACATTTGAAACCCTAAATTAAACCAGAATTGAAGTATTCCAAGTGCCAGAGAGGTAAGTCAAGAACAGACTGCCTGTAGCCCCATGAACGAGCTCAATCAAAGCACACATCAAAGGACATGAAAAGACGGGCTCAGCTGAGAAAACTTCTTGGCCGCCTTCCTTTTAATACTCACTGGAAACTATATCTAACTGTGCTCATTTTCATCCTAATTCCTTTTATGAGTTACACTTTGGAGATAAATTTTATATAGTACAAAAATGACCTCAATCATATTAATACTAGTCACAGCTGTGCAACCCAGTGCTGGCCTAAGGGCCTAGAACATGAAAGAAAATTTGAGGTCCCCATACATTTTGCCAAAAAGTGTACTAACCAGAGTGAATTGAAAACTCATCCTAACTCTTCAGACTACCATCAAGGTGATGTACTTTAAAATGACCATACTTACAGAAAATACTCATAGAGCGCTCCTCATCCAGTAGACAAACCTTTTTAAAAAATGGCGACTTCCTTTTGGCAATACAGAAGACAGTTTTCCTGAAAACCCTTCTGTTACAAATACATATATACATTTTTGGTGGCGCAACAGTTAATTGCTCAGCTGCTAAGCTAAAGGTTGGTGGTTCAAACCTACTCAGTGGCTCCACAGGAGAAAGATCTGGTGATCTGCTCCCATAAAGATTACAGCCTAGAAAACCCTATGCAGCAGTACTACTCTGTCCCACGGGGCTGTTATGAGCCGACATCAACTCGAGGGTACCCCTCAACAACAACAACAGCAAAAGTGTTGAAGAGCTGGCAGGTAGTGAAGACTGCCAGGCTACACTGAGGGGAGGGGGATTGGAACTCTGGGAGAGAAGGTGAGTACCTAAGGAGCACCTAGGCTGCTTTTGCCCTGAAGGCCTATGCCAATACCAAGAAACTGGGGCTTCAGATAGGACCTAGCTAGACAACGAAGCAAAGGGGAGGCCCAACCTGAAATGAGGAATCTTAGAAGAGATCCTCATAGTTTAAGATGGGACCACCAAATGACTATATCATCTGGGTAGGTAAGAACCAGAGTCAAATCTACACTACTCTTCTTCCAACCCACACCCCAGGAAACTACAGGGAAGGTGGCTTTGGAGCTGATCAGAGCTGAGAAAGAGAAAGAAAGAAAGAGGGGGAGTATGGCAAAGAAAAAAAGGAAGGAAGGTAGGGAGGGGAGGAAAGGTAGAAGGAAGAAAGGGAAGGAGGGGAAGGGGAAAATAGAGAAGAAAAGGAGATAAGAAAGGAAGGGAAAAGAAGAACAGGGAAGAAAGAAAGAAGGAGGTTAAGGAAGAAAAATGAAAAAAACAAAAACTTATGCCTGAGAAATTGAATTGTTCTAACAGCTTGACAAAAATTCTAAGCAAAAGATTACCAAAACAAATTCCAAAAAATATATAAACTATGATCTATTATGATCAAGTTGGGTTTAAGCCAGAAATGTAGAGTTAGTTTAACATTAGAAAATTAATCAACACAAACAATCATACTAACAGATAAAAGGAAAAGAAGCATATAATCCTCTCGATATAAAAAAAAATCTTCTGAATAAGCATGCATTTATTATAGAAAGTCTTAGCAAATAGGAGTAAAAACAAGTTTGTTATAATGTTTATATGCAACAAAATGCAACAGATATCAAAATTAAAGATAAAATCTTGGTAAGTTGCAATGAGATTATCTAGAAACTAGACAAGGATGCCCACCATTTAACGTTCAACATTGCATGGGGAGTTCTCATTAACATGGTAGGGCAAGATAAAGAAATAAAAGATACAGGATTAGAAAGGGAAAAAAATATAACATTTACAGATAATATGATTGTATATGTAGGACATCTAAATGAATTTATAGATAAAGTTTTATATTTAATAAGAGAGTTTAGCAAGCTTGCTGAATGCAAAGTTAACATTCAAAAATCAATTCTAGGGGGCCAAGATGGCAGAGTAGTCAGACGCTTCCTGTGGTCCCTCTTACAACAAAGACCCCAAAAAACAAATGAATCCATTATATGTGACAATCTAGGAGCTCTGAACATCAAAGGTAAAGATGAGGAATCGGACTGAGTGGCAGGGGGAGGGAGAGACAGTTGAGAAGTAGCAAGGAGTTGCCACACCTGACCCAGCAGAAGCCGGCACCCTTCAGGCTGGATCAGCTTGCAAGAGTGGTGTCTTAGTCATCTAGTGCTGCTCCAACAGAAATACCACAAGTGGATGGTTTTAACAAAGAGAAATTTATTCTCTCACAGTCCAGCAGGCTACAAGTCCAAATTCAGGGCATCAGCTCCAGGAGAAGGCTTTCTCTCTCTGTCGGCTCTGGAGGAGGGTCCTGGTGATGCATCAGTCTTGTTTTGGTCTGGAAGCTTCTCTGCACGGGAACCTCAGGTCCAAAGGATGCACTCTGCTCCCAACACTACTTTCTTGGTGGTATGAGGTTCCCATGTGTCTCTGCTGGCTTCTCTCTTTTGTATCTCAAAAGAGACTGCATTAAGACACTATCTAATCTTGTCAACCTCATCAGTATAACCTCATCACAGTGATAGAATTTACAACACATAAGGAGATCACATATAATCTCATCATAGTGACAGAGTTTACAACACATAAGGAAATCACATCAGATTACACAATCATACAACACTGGGAATCATGACCCACCCAAGCTGACAGATATTTTGGGGGGACACAACTCAATCCAACACAAGCAGTGAGGCAAGCAGTGGCACTTGGGAGGTGTTTTCCACATCAGGAGATGCCCAGCGGCAGACAGTCTACTTGGACACCCACAACCAGTGACAAGGGGTGCTCAACTGGCAAAAGATAAATACTTGCGTCTGCCCTACTGCGTGGATCAAATAATGCCCCCTTTGGGAAAAATCTCTCTCCCATTTACCTCCCCCCTCCCCACTCCGCACTGGTCCTGGGCCAGCTTCAGCAACTGCCGTGTCCCCTGGGCAAGAAGTAGGACCCGTCATGTGCCCTGAGCCATTCTACCTACCTTGGAGAGGGAATAAATTAACAAACGGGAAAAAATAATCTGCCGGCTCCCCTAAGCCAGGAATTCAGGGTAGGCAGAGCTCCTGCCTAGGCACTTGCATAAGGGATCCCTGGACTTTGAATGCCTTTCACCCCTGCATAGACTTATGTGGACCCATTTCAACACCATAGGCCCTCAATACCACAGTATAACAGGGTATATACCTGAAATCTAACTTAAGTTGTTTCAGCTGTGGGGTGGGAGGTTCATGACATTTGATATTGCTCTGCCCAATGGGCAGGTTCCCCACCTGCTTACATTGGGGGCCTGAGGACTGGTGGCTACACACACAGCACCTACCTACCTGTGACAAGGGTTCAAGAATAAGTGATGCCCCCTAGTCCTTACAGCCAACAGCACTGGGTGCTCACAGTCCAGCTGCAAAACCCACCCACCTACGTGCTCTAGGAAACAGGGACACGTTTTCCTCCCAGACACTCGGGTGAGGCCATCGGCCCCCTGCCTTGCTCGGCCTGTGGCCCCCTGCTACAGCCAGATGCCTGTCTAGGACTGCAGGTGAAAGCCTGCACCACATACTTGGTAGCCGACTACATGGACACCTAAGCTGAATCCATACAGGAAGAGTGAGCAGACTCCTGGGCTCACATACTTTGTGGCGGGTCTGGCCACCTGGTGACTGGATGGAGCTTCAGGGGCGCCAGTGATCAGGCTAGCTCACACGAGCAGCCTATTTGGCACACACACACACACCCCAAAAAAAAAACAAGAAGAAGCTAGGACACAGTAAACAAACATAAAATAAATCCATATAATAACTTATTGATTCCTCAGAGACAACAGTCAATATCACATTACATGAAGAGGCAGACCATGATGGCTTCAGCAAACTCCCAAAATAATCAAGAAATTTTCCAGAGGAAGAGAATTTCTTGGAATTACCAGAGACAGAATACAAAAGATTAACATACAGAACTCTTCAAGAAATCAGGAAGGAGATCCGTCAAAACGCAGACCAAGCAATAGAGGAACATACGAAGATTAGAGAAGAGCATTATGACAAATTTAACAGGTTGCAAGAATCCATAGAGAGACAAAAATCAGAAATCCAGAAGAGTAACATTAAAATTTCAGAATTAGACAACTCAAGAGAAAGTCATAGGAGCAGAATTGAGGCAATGGAACTCAGAATTAGTGGGACTGAAGATAAAGCACTTGACACCAACTTATCTGAGGAAAAATCAGATAAAAGAATTTTAAAAAAATAAAGAAACCCTAAGAATTATGTGGGACTCTATCAAGAGGAATAACCTATGAGTGACTGGAGTACCAGAACAGGGGGGGATGACAGAAAACACACACAGAATTGTTGAAGATTCATTGGCAGAAAACTTCCCTGATATCCTGAAAGACGAGAAGATATCTATTCAAGATGCTCATTGAACCCCACATAAGGTAGATCCCAAAAGAAAGTGGCCTAGACATATTATAATCAAACTTGAAAAAACCAAAGATAAAGAGATAATTTTAAGAGCGGCTAAGGATAAACGGAAAGTCATCTACAAAGGAGAGTCAATAAGACTAAGCTCCCACTACTCAGCAGAAACCATGCAGGCAAGAAGGCAATGGAATGACACATATAAAGCCTTGAAGGAAAAAAACGCCAGCCAAAAATTATATATCCATCAAAGCTGTCTCTCAAATATGATGGCGAAATTAGGGCATTTCCAGATAAACAGAAGTTTAGGGAATTTGCAAAAAAAGCCAAAATTACAAGAAATACTAAAGGGAGTCCTCCACTTAGAAAATCAGTAACATTAGATAATGACCCAAGACCTAAATATAAAATTGAAAATGATAATGATCATAGGAAAAAAATAGGGCCAATGCTGAGGCCTACTATATGGCATAAACACAATACAAACCGTAAGTAACAATGCACAAACACCAGAAGAGAAATTAGATAACTGGGAGCTCCTAAAAATCAAACACTTATGTTCATCAAAAGACTTCACTAAAAGAGTAAAAGGACAACCTACAGACTGGGAAATAATTTTTGGCTACTACAAATCCAATCAGCGTCTAATCTCTAAAATCTACAATATACTGCAAAACCTCAACAACAAAAACACAAACAACCCAATTAAAAAATGGGCAAAGGATATGAACAGGCACTTTGCCAAAGAGGACATTCAGGAGGCTAACAGACACATGAGGAAATGCTCATGATTATTAGCCTTCAGAGACATGCAAATCAACACCACAATGAGATACCATCTTAAGGCTAGCATTAATCCAACAAGCACCAAATAATAAATGTTGTAGAGGTTGTGTAGAGACTGGGACACTTATACACTGTTGGTGGGAATTTAAAATGGTACAACCACTTTGGAAATATATTTGGCACTTCCGTAAAAAGCTAGAAATAGAAGTACCATATGATCCAGCAATCCCACTCCTTGGAATATATCCTAGAAAATTAACAGCCATCACACAAAAAGATATATGCACATCCATGTTCATTAACAGCACTGTTCATGATAGCAAAAAGACAGAAACAACCCAGGTGTCCATCAACAGATGAATGGATAAACAAATGATGGTACATTCACACACTGGAATACTATGCAACAATAAAGAACAACGATGAATCCATGAAACGTTTAACATAGAGGAATGTGGAAGGCATTATGCTGAGTGAATTTAGTCAGTCGCTAAAGGACAAATATTGTATAAGACCACTATTATAAGAACTCAAGAAAAAGTTTAAACTCAGAAGAAAACATTCTTTGATGGTGAAAAGGTTTAAACTCAGAAGAAAACATTCTTTGATGGTTACGAGGGTGGGGAGGGAGGGAAAGGGGTATTCACTAACTGGATAGTAGATAAGAATTATCCTAGGTGAAGGGAAGGACAGCACACACTATAGGGGAAGTCAGCACAACTGGACTAAATCAAAGCTAAGAAGTTTCCTGAGTACAACCAAACACTTCGAGGGACAGAGTAGCAAAGTTGGGGTTCTGGGGACCATGCTTTCAGGGGACATCTAGGTCAACTGGCATAACAAAGTTTAAGAAAATGTTCTGTATCCCACTTTGGTGAGTGGTGTCTAGGGTCTTAAAAGCTAGTGAACAGCCATCTAAGATGCATCAATTGGTCCCAACTCACTTGGAGTAAAGGAGAATGAAGAACACCACAGACACAAGGAAAGTATTAGCCCAAGAGACAGAAAGGGCCACATAAACCAAAGACTTCATCAGCCTGAGACCAAAAGAACTAGACGGTGCCCAGCTACCAACAAAGACTGCCCTGACAGGGAACACAACAGAGAGTCCCTGACGGAGCAGGAGAAAAGTGGGGTGCAGAACACAAATTCTAGTAAAAAGACCAGACTTAATAGTTTGATTGAGACTGGAGGGACCTCAGAAGACATGGCCCCCAGACTCTGTTAGTCTAAAACTAAAACCATTCCCAAGGCCAACTCTTCAGACAAAGATTAGACTGGACTATGGGACATAAAAATGATACTCGTGAAAAGTGGGCTTCTTAGTTCAAGTAGATACATGAGACTAAATGGGCAGCTCCTGCCCAGAGGCAAGATGAGAAGGCAGAGAGGGTCAGGAGCTGGTTGAATGGACATGGGAAATCTGGGGTGGAAAGGAGGAGTGAATTGTCGTAGTACAGGGAGAGCAACAAAGGTCACATAACAATGCATGTATAAATTTTTGTATGAGAAACTAACTTGAATTGTAAACTTTCACTTTAAGCACAACAATTTAAAAATAAAGATATTAAAGAAAAAAGAGAAAGTATTCACTGTCACAGAACTGGAGTCTTTTATTAATACTGCATTGTACAGAAATAAAACTTTATACTTTAAAGATGTATTTAACAGTATTAAAAAATCAATTCTATCTCTATCCTCCAGCAACAAAAATTTAGAAAAGTAAATTTTTTAAATGTGTCATTTATAATAGGATAAAAAACATCAAATATATAAATTTTTTTTTCAATGTGAAACACCTTTACAGGGAAAATTCTGAAACTTAATATTGAGATATATCTTAAAATACTTAAATAAATGAAGAAATTAAACTGTTCATTGACTAGAAAACTCAAAATAGCAAACATATCTATTCTCCCCAAATGAATTAATGAATCTTGTAATTATTAACTCAAGCAATCAAAATCCCACCTTACAATGAAATCACTGTTAACTGATGCTTTGAAAGAGAAAACAGAAAATTAAGGGGAGGGAATTATCATAGAATAATAGAAGAAAAATTTGCAGAAATAATGAACATGATTTTCCAAATCAAAAATGCTCCTTATGTGTCCAGAGCAATGAATAAAAACAAACCCACAGTAAGACACATTATCATGCTACTTCAGAAAACTGAGAACCAAACAAAGATCCTAAAGCTTTCCAGAGGGGGAAATAATATTGTTCAAGGATCAAGGATCAAAATGCCTCCAGCCTTGTCAATAGTCACAGCCAATACTAAAATACAGTAGAACAATTTCTTCTTGAGGTCTGAGAGAAAACTATTTACAACCTATAATTCTATACTCAGTCAAACTATCACTGAACTGTGAGAAAAAGACCAATTATAAAAACATAGTAATTAAGGTAACTGATATTGATAAAGGGATAGACAAATTGCTGAATGGAACAGAATAGAGAGCCCACATGTATATGGGTTTCTGCATTTAAAACAGTGCCTGGCACATATTAGGCACTCATTCAAATAATCTTTTGAAAGTTGACTGAATATGTAAACCTGATACATGAGAGAGGAAGTAATGTAGATCAGTGGGCAAAGAGAGGGCTGGGAACATTAGACAGCCATATGGGGATAAAATAAAATCAGGTCATTTATTTATACCATACAAAAATTAAATAAATTCAAGGTGGATAAAGACTTAAATTTGAAAAAACTTTTAAGAAAAAAAACATAGAATGATTATCTTTTTAACTTCACATCCATAAAGATTCTTAAACAATACACAAAAAGTACTTTCCATAAAGGAAAAGATTATTAAATCTGACTACATTAAAATCATGAATGTCTGTTTATCAAATATATCTTAAAGAAAGTAGGAAGTCAAGCCACAAATTGACAGACAGTATTTGCACACGTATAATTAACAAAGGATTAGTATCCAGAGGTGGGGAAAAACACAACTCTTAAGAAAAAGACAACTCAACAGAAGAATGTGCAAAAGATACAAGGAATTTAATATAAGAAACATGAATAACAAATAAACATGAAAAAATTTTCAACTTCATTAGCAATCAGAGATAAATATTTAAACCACAATGATACTGACAAATCAGTCTACTGTATCACTGACAGGCATGTGCAGCAACAGGAATTCCTATATCCTGCTTGGTAAGAGTGCATATTGAAACAAGCACTTGGGAAGAAATCTTGACATTTTCTGGTAAACCTCACCATTTATATAACCTATGAAGCAGCAATTCTGCTCCTAGATATATGCCCTGGAAAAACTTATACAAAAATTGACTTGGAGACATGTAAATAATGTTCATAACAACATTATTCATAATATCCTAAAACAGAAAAAAGGCAAAATGTCCATCAACAACATTAAAATGTGTAAATTATGGTGCATTCATTCAAGCTTACTCTACACAACAGTGAAAAAGAATGAATCACATCCACATGTAACAACATGGATGAATCTTAAAAGCAATAAGAGCTGAAAGTAACAGAAGAATTCACAGCATAAGATACTATTGCTTTCATGTTCAAAAACATTCAAAACTAAATACATATTGTTTAGGGATCCATACATATAAAACTATATAGAAAAGCAAGGAAATGTTAAATATTCAGGTTAGTGGACCCCTCTTGGGGGAAAGGCTGAAGTTGTGAGTGTGGAATTTTACACAAAAGTCTTAAAATTGGTAATACTCTATGTCTTAAACTCGAGGCTGGGTATGTAGTCTTTATTGTCATTTTTATACATTTCATTATATATTCCTTTGGATGTGTGAAATATAAGTTTTTAATTGAAAAAATATGGAAAAAGTAAGACTATGGAACTGATATATCAAAGTTAAGCATCTTACAGAACTGCAAGTTTTTCACAGTTTTGTGTAATTCAGAAATAGCGCTTATGGAAGTTTGTCAAGTCACTACAAGGATAACTCTAACCTAACAAAAGACTAGAACGTTTTTCATTGACCAATCATATATTTATGGTGTACTAGCTGGAGCTGGGGCTCTGGTGGCATGGTGGTTAAGAGCTTGGCTGCTAACCAAAAACGTCAGCAGTTCGAATCTACCAGCTGCTTCTTGAAACCCTATGGGGCAGTTCTACTCCGTCCCTGTGAGTCAGACTCTGTCTCTATGAGTCAGAATCGACTTGACAGCAACAGGTTTTGTTCTGTTTTTTTTTTTTTTTTTTT
>NW_004444030.1:4818149-4862909 GCF_000243295.1 Trichechus manatus latirostris | reverse complement strand
AGTGGGTAAGAGTTTGGCTGCTAACCAAAAAATTAGCAGTTCGAATCCACCAGCTGCTCCTTGGAAACCCTATGGGGCAGTTCTATTCTCTCCTATAGAGTCAGAATTGACTCACCAGCAAGGGGTTTGGTTATTGTGTTTGTTTAGTTTTTTTTTTTTTTTTTTAGTTGGAGCCGTATAAGAAGCCCTGGCTTCACCAGTGGCTCTGAGGGAGAAAGATGTGACAGTCTGCTTCTGTAAAAGTTGCAGTCTTGGAAACTCTATGGGGCAGTTCTACTCTGTCCTGTATGGTCACTATGAGTCACAACTGGCTCGAAGGCAATGGAACCGGTTAGCTGGAGCTGTGTGAAAAGCATTGGCTTTGGAGTCACAGTCCTAGGTTTGCTGTTGTTAATCTGTGTGAGCCTCAGTTTTCTCATTCAGGGGAGTGATAGCAAGGATTGTTTAAAGAGTAAATGAGAACGTGCATGGTAAGTACCTGGCACACTTTAGGCACCAACAAATGTTGGTTCCCTTCCCTTCCCATACAGTCTTTGCCATCCTTCTCTTATTAAGCTCACTGGTTGTTTATAGCAAGTTCCCACAGTTTTCTGTTATAAAACTCTGAATTTTTACAGCATGTATTCATTTGTAAGCACTTCTACAAATATTATTGCATTTGATCTTCAAATTTAGACCTCAGAAGATATAGCTATGCAATTTGAAAACTGACATTCATAGAGCTGAAAGACAACAGCAACATCTGAAATTGTGGGTTAGTACTGGTTGTAAGTATTTATTACATCTACTGTTCCCAAAAAATATGTTTTTAAGTCCAGAGAAAAGTTCTAATAGTGTGACATCTCCCAGACCATCACTTGACCTGAAAGAACATATATCCTACCAAATGTTTTCACTTGAGATTTGGAGTACATGGTTACTAGACTATTAAACCCAAACCAAACCCATTGCCATCAAGTCAATTCCGACTTATAGTGATCCTACAGGACAGAGCAGAACTCTCCCATAGGGTTTCTAAGCCTGTAAATCTTTATGGAAGCAGACTGCCACATCTTTTTCCCACGGAGTGGCTGGTGGGTTTGAACTATTGACCTTTTGGTTAGCAGCCAAGTGCTTAAACACTGCTCCACCAGGGCTGCTTTCTAGACTGTTAGCTCCAAACCAAAAAACCAAACCTGTTGTCATTGGGTCGATTCTGACTCATAGTGACCCTATAGCGACGCTATAGAACAGAGTAGAACTGTCCCACAGCATTTCCAAAGAGCAGCTTGTGGATTTGAACTGCCGACCTTTTGGTTAGCAGACTAAGCTCTTAACCATTGCGCCAGAATCATAAGCAGAATAACCCCAAGACTTACCTCAGTTTCAAAAATAGAAATATATTAAAGCATGTTTTAGATATATTCAAACCTTGAAGAAAAAAAAAATCCTCAGCTGACAATAGTATCATTTAACCTCTGAGGCTTATTTTAGATATGTTCCTTTGGGAAGAGTTGTCACTTAATTATCAGTCCTATAAATTAAAAAGAATGTTCCAGTCAGGCATCATCCCAGAGCTCCAGGATCCATAGGCCTTAGAAGAAAATGCTGATATAAGTGTCAAAGAACGCTCGCTAATCCAACACAATCTCCCTCTCCAAAGGCTCTACCCGACCCCGGACATAATTCATCTTATTCAACTTTTATTTTGTGACCTTATCTGCATCGAGAATAAGTCAGCAACAACCTCAAATGCTGAGCATGCAATCCAAAGGTCACCCAGGGACAGTAAAGTGTGTTGACGAGGCATTATCTTCTTTTGTCTTTCATCTTGAACAGTGTTTTTGAGGGCAAAGCCCATAAAAAGCTATGTGTTTCCATTGGCATAATTGTGAACAGCCTCATTCCTACACGACTCAGAGGGTTATTTCAGAGAATTTTATAGAGCCAGAGTGACCCATCATGGGAAAGCTGATATCCTAACTGGCAGTAAAGAGTGAGCACCATCAAAACCCCACGCTGAGACAGTAATGGTGGTAAGGGGGAGCTGTGTGACTCATCATAAAACCTGAGAAATAGTATTGACCTGGAGTGGCTTTAATGACCATTCACAATTCATCCACGTCCACTAACATGTTTCATTTCTTCAGAGTACTGCAAGAGGGTGAGAAGAAGCAAGTTGCCTATTATTCCTATTATTCTTATTTCTATTTTTGCCCCTCTTTGAGCCCTTGATTATTCCAAGAAAATCTTTTCCCTGGCTGTCAGACATGATTTTCTGGGTTTTCGTCAGCAGAAGGAGCCTCTTAAAAATGTCAGGACTTCCTGCCAATTTATAAATGAGAATAAATTGACTTTCATTAAACTTTGAGTGCCACATGCTGAGCAAGGCACTTCGCATGTTGACCCACTGAATCCTCCCAACAACCAATGCAAGATAAGTCGAAGTTACACACAATTCCTCATAGTGCAGAAAAAATGAAATAACATTTTTTGTGTGGGTGTGTTATTTAAGTATTTGTTCTCAGCTTGCCTTAAGTTATCGGTCCCACTGATGGCAGATATTGCAGGAAAAAAACTATCTTGACAATCCATGGTAGCTCTGTTTTAAGTTATTACTCAGTCTGTCAGCATTTTACCCCATTCTCAAGTGTTCTCTTCCAGTTCTCCTTCCCAAAATGGTAGAAAGGTTCCAAGAAAAGCTTGCCCATTCTATTCACATTTGGAGGAGGCATCTGTTCCTCATGAAGTTGGTTGGTGGCTGACATAGGCCTCTGTGTTAGCTAGTGATGCTTGACTTGTCTGATAATCAAATGAGCTGCTATTGGTTGAGTTGTAGCCAACCCCACCTGGTATTTGATGGCTAATGATTACATAGCCCTTTCCACTTCCACCAGTCATTAAAACCCATTGTTGTCGAGTTCATTCCAACTCATCGTGACCGTACAGGACAGAATAAAACTGCCCCATAGAGTTTCCAAGGCTGTAATCTTTATGGAAGCCAACTGACACATCTTTCTCCTGTGGAGTGGCTGCTGGGTTGGAACCTCCAACCTTTCGGTTAGCAGCCATAGCTCTTAACCACTGTACCACCAGGGCTCCTCCACCAATCATTAGGTCCCCACATTCTTAGCCTCCACATCTTAACCAAGCTTCTTACCAACCACAGGCCTCTTAGCATTTCCAAGCACAAATCCCCATTTGGGTAAGATCTCTCAATTGCTTTCTCTGCACCGCAATGGACTGCACAAGTAGGAGCCAAGGTGATTGACCTGAGGCCAACCCAACCCCCAAGGGTTTCTTCCTCTGCTGTTCTGTGTTATCAAACGGATACCATGTTAGATGTAGTCCCATGCTCGTGGTTCATTTCTTTAAGTGTCTTGGAATCTCCCTAGACAATAGCAGGCAAGGAGTCCTAATGTTTCCAGATTCTCACAAATTTATTTTGGTGTTTTTACCCACTAAAAATGTGCTCCTAGTTTTGGTGCCTAGGTAGATGCAACCTTTCCTTTTCCATGGTCAATCTTTTAAGATTTGAAATTACCAAAAAGGGATGAATGATAACATTCAAAACATTACCCTCCTAAGTAAATATTACAATTCTTAATATTCTTAGAAATGAGAACAGTGAGGCTCAGAGATGTTAAATAACTTGTCCATAGAGTCCTGGTGGCACAATGGTTAAGAGACTGGCTGCTAACTAAAGGTTGGCAGTTTGAATCCACCAGCTGCTCCTTGGAAACCCTGTGGGGCAGTTCTACTCTGTCCTAAGGTCTCTATGAGTCAGGATCTACACGACGGCAATGGGTTTGGTTTTGGTTTTTATGGTCACACAGGTGGTGATAGGTGGACTTTAAGCACATGTCCAGCTGAGCTTCACACCCTAATACTTTACACTCTGCTTTCATAGGAAGAAAACCCAAAGCTCAAAAGGTAACTTTCTTTTCCCAACCACTGATCAGATTCTGGTTACATAATCAGTCAGTCCAAATCAACAACTAACCCCACACTTTGGCCCTATCCCCTCCATTAATGTTGTTTAATGTATTATGAAAGAACATATTTTTGTACTAGCCCCACTCCTGCCTTCAGCTTAATTTTTCTACCTTTACTTTCTCTTAAACTGAATTGCTTGCTTATTGTGAAGTAGGTGGACTTTTTAATGATGTTCTGTTTTAAGTGTCTTTGTAAGCAGCCTCAAATTCCTTAAGGAATAAGAAAAGATTTAATTAACTAAAATAAGGGCAACAAGATAGTACAGACTCTTTGAAGTACCTAATAAATGAAAATGCACACGTACTTTTGCATATGGGTCCAGGGGTATCTAGAGAAATGTTTACGTGCATAGGAGAGAGGGCAAGGTGAAGATTACTGCTACCGTGTTAGGGATCCCCAACTATTAGAACAACTGGGGTTGGTCTGGAAGGCTCTTAGAAGGAATCAGCCATTTCAGAGCTAAAAGAGACCTTGAAGGTGAGTCATAATAAAGGTTTTTCAGAGAGAGAGAAACAAAACAGAACAGTTTAACTATAAAGGCAAAGGAGAAAATTTCAGGTTAGGAGCAAAGCAACCCTTGCAGTGGCTTAAAAGTAAGAGAAGGAGCCCTGGTAGTGCAGTAGTTAAGCGCTCAGCTGCTAACCAAAAGGTAGGCAGTTCAAACCCACCAGCCACTCCGCAAGAGAAAGACATGGCAGTCTGCTTCCATAAAGCTTACAGCCTTGGAAACCCTATGTGGCAGTTCTACTCCATCCTACAGGGTTGCTATGAGTTAGAACCAACTTGATGAAAATGATTTTAATCCTGGCTCTCCACTTAGTAAAAACATAGGTCAATTAACCCAGCAAAACTTCAACTTGAATATAGAAAATGAGATCTTCTCGCATACTACTATTATCAGCAACAAGTATGAGTTATCCAGTTTATTGTGCCTGTTGATTTTCTCTCATGGTTGTTTTCATGTATGCTTGGTAATTCTGGGCTTAGCTCATCTTCAGCTTGAGTTATTTCCTGTAGGAGTTCCATGCAACCTGAGTTGCAGAAACTTCATGGAGCAGTTTTGTGTTTACCTGTTTTTACTAAACCAGTTTTTCTCAGAAAGTCATTATCAGGATTAAATGAGTTAATCGTTGTGAAGTACTAAGCACAGCACCTGGCTACCTGGTATTTGTTGAATAAGATTTTCTTGGTTCAGAATGCCCATGTCTCCAGAGGAGCCCCAGGATTCCAGTTTCTCACAGATGACGTTTTCTATCCATTACCTAGGGCACCTATTGTGGTTGCTGTGTCCCTAGGCCAATGGGCAGAGTTATTCTAGGCCCTGGTTAAAGAACAATGTAGTCTTTCCAAGCTTCTAGCTCAGGCAAGGGGCTCACTTAGAGGTGCACAGGGTCCTACTCCCTCCCCACGTTTGCAGTCTCCTATCAAGTTTCAATAGCACTGTGGGCCTTTCAGATTTAACCTACTCTCATGCTCTGGCTTTGTTTCATCATCATTTCTAGTTCCTCAGAGTCTTTCTGTCTTTCCTTTTTTTTTTTTTTTTGCTTTTGAACTGGACTACGTGCTTTTTTTAATAAGGATCCCTGGTAGCACAACTCTTAAGCACTCATCTGCTAACCCATCCAGCAGCTCCACAGGAGAAAGAACTGGCGATCTGCTCCTATAAAGATTACAGCTCATAAAATTCTTTTTTTTTCTTTGTTTTATGGGCCTGCCTAATCTTTGGCTGAAGAGTGAACCTCAGGAGTGACTTCATTACTGAGCTAAAAGGGTGTCCAGGGGCCATACTATCGGGGTTTCTCCAGACTCTGTCAGGCCAGTAAGTCTGGTCTTTTTTTTTCTTTTGAGTTAGAATTTTGTTCTACATTTTTCTCCAGCTCTGTCCAAGATCCTCTGTTGTGATCCCTGTCAGAGAGGTCAGTGGTGGTAGCCGCCAGACCAGAAATTCTGTGGGGCAGTTCTATTCTGTGACATGGGGTCACTATGAGGTACACAACAACAGCAAGTGCTTGTTTAGGCTTTGTTGCAGTGTTCCAACTCCATGAGTTAGGAATGTGCTATCCACACTTACCATAAGAGCTCAATCTATCATACCCATTGAGACTGGAAGTTTCCTGCCCTGCATATTTAACTATCAACACTGGTGGCAAAAATACAGTAGGATACACACCATAAGAAATAGCTCCCAAACCAGGAAATAGCCAGAACACTTTGATGAGCAATAATTTTTAACTCCCACATACAGATGGTTATCTTACCATTTATCAGTATTAAGTTATTTCATGCAGTGTTATCTGATCACGTTTGCATTATTATCTGAAAACCAAATTTAGTCACCCTTGTAACTTATTTCCATTGTTAGTTTAAAAATTCAAAAAATTAAAAATTGTATAATCTTGGGGGTGAAATCATGTTTCTTTTTAGATGTTTTCTGGATTCTCTAAGTTATCTCCATGTCTTTTTTTTTAATTTTTATTTTTTTAGATTATTAGCTTTTTCACTAAGATTTCATTCTATTATAAGTGTGTATCTATTAGGTATAAGGCAAATACTGTATGTCAGAACTCATTCACCCAATCTTTTTTTATCTTTTTGAAGTAACCAGGGATCATATTTTAAACTGGCTTAAAATTCTAATGCATTCCATTAATTGAAAAGTTTTTAAATAAATATTGCTAGGTATAATTTTTAATTTATTTCACATATCATGAGAAACCTAATTGATCCCCCCCAAAAAACAAGAGTCACCCCAAACTCGGGCCAAATCCACACTATTACTGCAATAGAAAGAGAAAATATTGAGGAAAATATGATTCACCCAGTATTTTACATCTTCTCCCAGAAACAACCACAAAGACAGCAATTCCTCAGAACTCCTAACCAGAGCATTCTGGGAAGTATGTCCCTTCTAGTGCAAGCTCCTCAGCATGAATTTAATGGGTATCAAATGCAGACAGAAACAAATCTCATTCAGCCTCAATATCTCAACAATAGCCATTTAGTTAAAAACTATTATGGTATAGGCATATGACAAAAGGCAATTCTTCATAAAAATAATACTGTAGACTATTCCACAGCATGAAAAGCTAATGATGATATTTAAGGGATAAAATCTAGTAGAGTATGATCTTATTTTTTGTAAAGTGAAATCTACTTGCAAATAAATAATTTGGATATGAGGTGGACCCAGGTTTTGTACAAGCTAAAGCTTATACAATATCGGGGGGACTATTTTAGAAAAGGAATACAAAATGATTAATACAAAATAGCCTGGGTCCCTCCCACAGCCTAGGACGTTTTGCAAGCATTATTTGATCCATATAAATTTTCCCTCATTCTGAAAGTTTTTACCACTAAATTTTAATAGGTAAATACCTAGATTATAGGATTATCAGTAATATTTTTTACGTTCTCTCTAGCCATCATTATTTTATTTCCTTTTTACAATAAAAAAATCACTTATTTAATAAGAAAAGTTACTTTTTAAAAAAAAGATGCCTTGATAAAGTAATCTTAGAGGAAGGTGCTGATTACCTGTTTTTCACATCTTGACAAAAGAATGTTGATTTCAAATATCAGGTAGGCCAGGTATATGCTTATAACAATATCTGGAAGGATTATCTGACTCAATATTTTTTTAAAACAACAGTTAAAGATGATTGAATCCACACTCTGTAATTAACACTACATGGATCTTCCTTTATGGTAACTGTACTAAATATGAAATAAACCAACAAATACAACGTCGTTCTGATATAAAATGACCAAAGCAAAAACTAAACCCTTTGCCATCGAGTTGATTCTGACTCACAGTGACCCTACAGGACAGAGTAGAACTGCCCTACAGGGTTTCCGAGGCTGTAATCTTTAGGAAGCAGACTGTCACATCTTTCTCCTTCCGAATCGCTGGTGGGTTCAAACTGCCAAGCTTTCAGTTAGCAGCTAAGCATTTAACCACTGTGCCACCAGAGCTACTTATAAAATGGCCAGTTAGACTTTATTCCACTTATTCATCACCTCCTATATGAAATCACAAAGTCTTATTATTTCTATCTCTTAAAAAAAAATCTAAAGTGTTTCTCCCTCTCCATTTCCACTACTCTAGTCCAAGCCATCATCAGCTCTGGCCGGCCAATTGTAACTAGTTTCTGCTTCCACTTGGGCCCACACCCTCCACGACCGTCCATTCTGCACATAGCAGTCACAGTGATCATTCAGAAACATAAGCCAGATCATGTTGCTCCTGCTTTGTAAACTCTTATCAAGCTACAAAAAGACATGGAGGGACCTTAAATCATACTGCTAACTGAAAAAAAAAACCAGTTTGAAAAATCTACATACTGTTTGATTCCAATTACATGACACCCTGGAAAAACAGAGTGAAAAGCTCAGTGGTTGTTAGGAGGTCAGGGGAAGGAGGAGGATGAATAGGCGGAGCACAGGGTATTTTTAGGACAATGAAACTATTCAGCATGATACTGTAATGGTGGACACACGACATTATGCACTGATCAAAACTCACAGGGCTGTACAACACAGAGAGTGAGACCTAATATAAACTATGGACTTTAATTTCATAATAGTGTATCGATATTGGTTCATCAATTCTAACAAACATACCACAGGAATGCAAGATGTCAGTAACAGGAGAAACAGTGTGCATGGGGCACAGAAGGAATATGGCAACTACGTACTTTCTGAACAATTTCTCTGTAATTTTAGAACTGCTCTAAAAAACAAAGTCTACTAAAAAAAACAAAAAACCAAAAAACTCTTCGACGGTTTCTCAGTGCCCTAGGAATAAGATCAGCATTGTCTACATGGCCCCCTCGTGCCTACCTCATAAACCTCACTTCTCACAATTCTCCCTTTGCTCATTACACTCCAACCATACTCATTTCCTCTCTCTTCCTTAAACAACAAGCTTTTCCTTCCTCAGGTCCTTTGCACTTACTATTTTTTCTGCCTGGGAAGTTTAACCCCCAGTTTTTTAAGTTGCATAACCATTCATTACCCTGCAGATTTCTCCTTATTTTCATTGCCTCTGAAAGGTCTTCACGGATCACCTTCCTAAAGCTGTGACTCCTCTCACCCTGCCTCTTCACTCTCTAATGCACCATGCAAAATATTAATAGAAGTTATCTCTGAGTGGTGGAATTACAGATTTTCTTTTATTTTCTATACATTTTTTATTTACTGAATTCTCCAAAATGAATGTATATTTCTTTATAAGAGGAATAAATTAGTAATTAAAAAATAAATCTCTGGACTGGTAAAGAGAATTAATTCACTTGCCTATGTATAAATCTGCCTAATTCACCCAAATGTCCAGAATTTATTAACCTTACATGCTCCTAGTGCTTGCTCTTCAATTCATTCAAGGCCCTGTTCAAATGCCATTCCACTGTGAATCTTTCCCCAGATCTTCCAGGAAAATATATATGCCCCCTCTATATTCCCATAGCACCTCGTAAAAACTTCTATTACAGCACTTATCACATTATATTTTAAATATTAGCTTACATATGTTTCCTCCACCAATATATCATGAGTCGCTCAGAGAGAGGGACTATATCTTCATCATTGCATCGCCAGTGCTTGACACAGTACAGTCCATTTAAAGGCTCTGATATATGTTTAAATAAATGAGTATGGAAGGAATTTTCTCATCACTTTCACAAGAAATAAGAAATTATAACTCGTGCGTGTTATATACCATACTTTTTATCTTGAATATATTTGGTTTTTAAAGGTTCCAGGAAGAAAAAACCTACCACCCCACCTCTCTTCTTTGGTCCTATACCAAGAACTGCCCTTAGGTTCCACCTTAAGCCTTATCCCTACCCTTGCATCCACCCTGCATTCCAGTTTAGCTCCCCATGTTCTATTTCCTAACCACCTTGTTCTCTATCAAATAACTAACTTTTCTCTTGGAAAGCAAACTAGCTTATAGTAAATTATCAATAAATAGCTGATAACTCTCTCCAAGGGGTAACTGCATTCTGATATGAGATGTCAGGAAACACCATGCCTCAGCATAAAAAAACAAAACAAAACATATTTATAGTAATGGAATCTCAATTGCTATGGCAGAGCTGTTTGTTTGGTGGCCAGAGAATAGGTAGTCATCTACTCAACCTTGCATAAAGACGAGGAGTTGAAATACCATTCTAGAGACTCCAGAGGACAGTATTCAAAAAATGAACCCACACCAATAAAGTATCTACAATAAATAAGTCACTAGGCATTAACATGGATAAACTTAAAAAAAAAGAAGAGCTATAATTTGACTTTGCCTTCATACAAAGCTTGAAGTCTTAAAACTTTAAAAACTGTCAAGTATTAAAAAAAAACAAAACAAAACCGTTGCCATCAAGTTGATTCCAACTCATAGTGACCCTTCAGGACAGGGCAGAACTGCCCAATAGGGTTTCCAAGGAGCAGCTGGTGGATTCCAGCTGCCGACCTTTAGGTTAGTAGCCCAAAGCTTAAACCACTGCATCACCAAGGACTTTAAAAAATATTTAGTTCCACTACCAGCTTCAGCTTGAGCATCTCCAGGGACACGAAAGTCACTGTCTGCAGGAAGTCAATTCTATTCAGGACTCCTCTGGCCAACAGAATGTTCTCTTCTTGTTCCCCAAAGGCCTCCTGTAACTCCTAATCTTTCTTCCATAAATGTGGTCTATCATCTGAGAGGCAGTTAATCATAGCCCCTCTCTATGCCAACTATCTCTAGTTTCTTATATAGGCCATGATTGATTGGTTTCCACATCCTTCAAAAGTCTGGTCTTACTCCATTGAACATGTCCTACTATTTCTGTATCTCTTAGGTGCGAACTGTTCAGCCTAAGATGAAGAAAAATCATCACCTCCTTCATTCTGGAGTCTGTTTCTATCAATATATCCAAGATCAAGATTGCTTCAGCATTTTGGCAGCTACATCACTGTTCCCATACTAAGCCAATTGTCAACTAAGACTGTAAGTTTTAACTAATCTGCACATTTCCCATCCTATACCAGTACTTCTGGTTCTAAGGCCCTTGTGCATACAGCACATTTATCTTTGATTTCATTTGATTAGGTATGTTGGCTTTTCCTACCTCTCAAGGCTTTCTTGAATACTGAGGCACTGGCTACCCTCCCAGCTTCACGTCATCTACAAATGTAATAAACATGCTTTCTACACACTTTTCTGAATCATTGAGGAAAATGTTTAACAGAATGAGTTCAAAGAGAGTCTGCAGAAAACTTCCACTATGAGTTGGAGCTAAGGCTAACTGTGTGCAAATATCCAAAATATGGTACCATTATATGCTAAGTGACATAAGGGAGCTTCAAAGCAACCAGAAGGAGAAGAAAAAGAACACACTCAGTTGGGAAAGGAGAGAAAGGGAACGTAGACAGTATGAGAAGGGAAAGAGATAAGGAAGTAATTAATGGAAGGAATAATTTTTGATTGAGCATTAATAAATAGTATTACAATTGGCAGAGTCATACAAACAGGATAGTCCAGACATAGAAAGAAAAAAATGCATTCACAAAGATTCTTTGGCAGCAAATCACACAATATATTAATTCATTCAAAATATATCTACTGTGCTATGTGCCAGGCACTGTACTAGGTAAGAGGATACAATAATGATCAAAAGTAGACACCGTATCTGCTCTTGGAATTTATGATCTGGTGAGACAGACAAGCTAACATTCAAACAAATGAAAAACTGCTAGTTTGACACAAGAATATATTTGGATACAAGTAGGTTTTCTAGTTCAGTAAACACCTTGATGAATTTAGAGTAATGCCAGGGAATAAGGAAGATATAATGAATCTGAGAGTAATATTTTGTGGTTATTTTTGGCTAAGAAACAATGGGGAGCCATTATACTTTCTTGAATAAGGGGGTAGCCCAATCATAGATAAACTTTTGGACAAATAATTTAGTAGCAACGTCCCAGGATGGACTGGGAAAAGAAGTGGGTAGTTGGGACATTTGGTTGTTAAACTAGGACAAATGTCTGGATGAGCGATAATGAGGGTCTACACTCCGGTAATATAATTGGGGATGGAATGTAAAAATTATTAAGTAAAATCAGTTATGTGTGAACAGTAGTTTGGGGAAAGAAAAGAAGAGAAGAGAAAGTAGCCACAAATGAGGACAAGTTATAAGCCCAACTGACTGAGAAAATGGTTATAATTCCTTTAACAACACTAAAGAAGCCAGCTTCCATGCGTCTGTCAGTTTGTAGTACTGTAGGGGCTTTCTTGTTCCTGTGATTCTGGAAGCTATGCCACCAGTATTAAAACAGCAGCAGGGTCACCCATGGCAGAGAGGTTTCAGCTGAGCTTCCAGACTAAGAAAGACTCAGAAGAAGGACTTAGCGGTCTACTTCTGAAAAGAATTAGCCAGTGAAACCTTATGAACAGCAGTGGAACACTGTCTGATACAGTGCCCAAAGATGAGCCCCTCAGGTTGGAAGGCACTCAATGTATGACTGGGGAAGAGCTGCCTCCTCAAGAAGAGTAGACCTTAATGACATGGATTGAGTCAAGCTTTCGGAACCTTCATTTGCTGATGTGGCACAACTCAAAAGGAGAAGAAACAGCTGCAAACATCCATTAATAATCGGAACATGGAATGTACTAAGTATGAATCTAGGAAAATTGGAAATCGTCAAAAATGAAATGGAACACATAAACATCAATATCCTAGGCATTAGTGAGCTGAAATGGGCTGGTACGGGCCATTTTGAATCAGACAATCATATGGTCCACTATGCTAGGAATGGCAAATAAAAGAGGAATGTCATCGCATTCATTGTCAAAAAGAACATTTCAAGATCTATCCTAAAGTGCAACACTGTCAGTGATAGGATAATATCCATATGCCTACAAGGAAGACCAGTTAATACAACTATTATTCAAATTTATGCATCAATCACTAATGCCAAAGATAAAGAAATTGAAGATTTTTATCAACTTCTGCAGTCTGAAATTGATCAAACATGCAATCAGGATGCATTGATAATTAGAGGTGATGGGGATGCAAAAGTTGGAAACAAAGAAGGATTGGTAGTCAGAAAATATGGCCTTGGTAATAGAAATGATGCCAGAGATCGCATGATAGAATTTTGCGAGACCAACGACTTCTTCATTGCAAATACCTTTCTTCAACATAAACGGCGACTATACACGTGGACCTGGCCAGACGGAATACACAGGAATCAAATCGGCTACATCTGTGGAAAGAGACAATGGAAAAGCTCAACATCATCAGTTAGAACAAGGCCAGGGGCCGACTGCGGAATAGACCATCAATTGCTCCGATGCAAGGTCAAGTTGACTGAAGAAAATGAAAACAAGTCCACTAGAGCCAAAGCACGACCTTGAGTATATCTCAACGGAATTTAGAGACCATCTCAAGAATAGATTTGACATGTTGAACACTAATGACGGAAGACCAGATGAGTTGGGGAATGACATCAAGGATATCATACATGAAGAAAGTAAGAGGTCATTAAAAAAACAGGAAAGAAAGAAAAGATCAAAATAGATGTCAGAAGAGACTCTGAAACTTGCTCTTGAATGTCAAGTGGCTAAAGCTTAAGGAAGAAACGATGAAGTAAAAGAGCTGAACAGAAGATTTCAAAGCTCGAGAAGACCAAGTAAAGTATTACAACGACATGTGCAAAGACCTGGAGATAGAAAACCAAAAGGGAAGAACATTCTTGGTTTTTCTCAAGCTGAAAGAAGTGAAGAAAAAATTCAAACCTCAAGTTGCAATATTGAAGGATTCTATGGGGGAGAATATTAAATGACGCAGGAATCACCAAAAGAAGATGGAAGGAATACACAGAATCACTATAAGAAAAGGAACTGGTCGACATTCAACCATTTCAGGAGGTAGCATATGATCAGGAACCAATGGTACCGAAGGAAGAGGTCCAAGATGCACTGAAGGCACTGTCAAAAAACAAGGCTGCAGGAATTGACAGAAAACCAACTGAGATGTTTCAACAAACAGATGCAGCAGTGGAAGTGCTCATTTGTCTATGCCAAGAAATTTGGAAGACAGCTACCTGGCCAATCCACTGGAAAATATCCATATTTACGCCTATTCCAAAGAAAGGTGATCCAACCCAATGTGGAAATTCATGAACAATATCATTAATATCACACACAAGTAAAATTTTGTGAAGATCATTCAAAAGCAGCTGCAGCAGTATATTGACAGGAAACTGCCAGAAATTCAAGCCAGATTCAGAAGAGGATGTGGAAAAAGGGATATTATTGCTGATGTCAGATGGATCCTGGCTGAAAGCAAAGAATACCAGAAAGATGTTTACCTATGTTTTATTGACTATGTAAAGGCATTCGATTGTGTGGATCATAACAAATTATGGATAACCTTTTGAAGAATGGGAATTCCAGAACACTTAATTATGCTCATGAGGAACCTGTACTTAGATCAAGAGGCAGTTGTTTGGACAGAACAAGGGGATGCTGAGTGGTTTAATGTCAGGAAAGGTGTGTGTCAAGGTTGTGTTCTTTCACCATACCTATTCAATCTGTATACTGAGCAAATAATCCGAGATGCTGGACTATATGAAGAAGAAGGCGGCATCAGGATTGGAGGAAGATTCATTAACAACCTGCTTTATGCAGATGACACAACCTTGCTTGCTAAAAGTGAAGAGGACTTGAAGCTGTTACTGAGAAAGATCAAAGACTGCAGCCTTCAGTAGGGACTACACTTCAACATAAAGAAAACAAAAATCCTCACAACTGGACCAACAAGCAACATCATGATAATTGGAGAAAAGACTGAAGTCATCAAGGATTTCATTTTACTTGGATCCACAATCAACACCCAACGAAGCAGCAGTCAAGAAATCAAAAGACGCACTGCGTTGGGCAAATCTGCTTCAAAAGACCTCTTTAAAATGTTGAAAAGCAAAGATGTCACCTTGAAGACTAAGGTGTGCCTGACCCAAGCCATGATGTTTTCAATCACATCATACGCATGCGAAAGCTGGACAATGAATAAGGAAGACCGAATAAGAATTGACACCTCTGAATTATGGTGTTGGAGAAGAATATTGACTATATCATGGACTGCCAAAAGAATGAACAAATCTGTCTTGGAAGAAGTCCAACTAGAATGCTCCTTAGAAGCAAGGATGGGGAGACTACGTCTAACGTACTTTGGACATGTTATCAGGAGGTATCAGTTCCAGGAGAAGGACATCATGCTTGGTAAACTACAGGGTCACTGAAAAAGAGAAAGACCCTAAACGCGATGGACTGACACAATGGCTGCAACAATGGACTCAAGCATAACAACAACTGTGAGGATGGTGCAGGACTGGGCAATGTTTTGTTCTGTTGTACACAGGGTTGCTATGAATTGGAACTGACTCAACAGCACCTAACAACAACAACAAAGAAGCCAGAGAGATGCTCTGGTTTGTGAGAAAAGATGCAAATAGGATACTCCCATTGCTGTTGAGTCAATTCTGACTCACAGCAACCCTACAGGCCAGAGTAAAACTGCCCCATAGGGCTTCCAAGGCTGAATATCTTTATGGGAGCTATCTGCCACATCTTTCCCCCATGGAGGGTGGGTGGCTTTGAACCGCAGACTGTTTCGTTAGCAGCCAAACACTTAACTACTGCACCACCAGGGCTCCTAAATAGAATACTGGAGGCCATATTCAGCAGGTACCTGAAAATGAGGGACTAGAGCTTAAAAGCCAAACTGGGGATGCAGATGGGGATGGGGAGTCATCTGCACAGGGATGAGAGTTGAAGCCTTGAGGGTGGATCCTATTACTGATAAAGAAATGACAAAGAAAAGACAACTTCCTGGCCTAGGACTTGAAAAAAGCCCTCTAGAGAGAGGCCAGACGAGGAAAGAAAGCAACAAAGGAGATAGAGGGGAAACACCTAGAGAGGCACATCCACCGTCCCCTTTCAGAAGGGAAACTGCTAACAAGGAAGAAAAGCAAGTTCAGCATGAGGCTGAGTTCTTGTCTTCACTATTCTCTCCCTACAATATTGATGAGGTATCTGTCATTATGGCATAGCCTCATATGACACATAGTTCATATAACGTTGGAAATGGCCATCATCCTGCAGTTGGTAGTGGGCTCCAATGTACAGCAACCCAGTCAGTTCACAAGACAAGATGGACTCTTTGGTTTTCATCTGAAGCATGGTAGAAATTGCTTTACACCAGTGTATTAGATATTACTTCTACAAACTCATAGGCAGTATGATTTAGCATTTACTTTTGTTTCTGTGCTTTCCACTGAGACCCAGTTTCAGCCTGAAATATAAGCTCCCACTAGCTTAAAGGAATGCCTAATTTGATAACACAAGAGCATTACAGGGCTGATTTGCATCTCAGTATTTTATGGGATGTAGTGAAAGATAGTGGCACAGCCCAATCCACAACGTTTGATCCATTAGACCAAGAAGAGACAAAAAGGAGTATAATGTTAACTATACATAGGGTCCAACATATATACACGCTCCTGCATGTACACACACAGACACACACACACACAATCAGGATAAACTGTATAAGAAAAACAGCAGCCTTTCTAGGGAAACATGCCCAAATCTGACATCTTATACCTCAAGGGGAAATCATGGCAGTTTCCATCACTTCTTTTATTATTTCTTCAACAGTCATGCATGCATGCACACATGCACACACACACACACACACACATGCACTCACACAAACAAGAGGACCATGGGGGCCTGACCTGGCTGGAACTCATCCATACAGTCCTCTTAGAAATAGATTCAAATCAAGGCAACCCCTAATTCAAATGAAGAAACACAAAACACAACACACACACACACAAGTGTCAATGCAAAGAGATTATAAGGGTTTGCAATATCTGGCAAAGAGCCACACCAAGAAACCCACATACCAGTGAACATTTCTGAAGCAGCAGAGTTAGCCTAGATTTGGTTTCCATGGCAATAAATACTGAACTGAGGTCTGCTCCCACCTATCCTGAAGAGAAGGGTCAGCAATCAGTGAAATACTTCCCTTAATGATATAAAGAATTATCAAAATCCATCACAATTATACCCATCACAGTTGGAAGAACTATGTTTTATGAGATCGTGGATTTTTCCACTGATTAGAAAAAAAAAGAAGGGGATTTACAAGGTCATCCATCCAATAGGATGGTGATTCTATCTGAACCCCAACAGACCACATAAATAACAAAGAGATGATTCAGGGCTGACCCCAAGTCATTGTGCCAGAAGTTGGGGGACCAGAAGGGGCTGCAACAGTAGAGTCATCTATAGCTGTGGTCTTCAGAATGTCAACTGTAAATAACGATTCTGTAAAGAATGGCCCAAGGTCTGCAGCACTTTTGTCAACAAATGTCAACAAATGCTAAAGCTTGTTTAAAAACAAGAAGTGCTTCTGACAGTTTGTTATCTAGACCCAAAATTAAACTGTGGAGAGGAGCAAGCAACAAAGATATCACCCATTTAGAGCCGGCAGATATTTGCCCAATGACTCCTGAGCCAACTTTAACTTCTTATACTTTTCTCTCAGGGGTATAATGAAGACATTGATATCCTATGAACACAGAAATGTATCCTGCCTATTCTACAGAAATCATTTCACCCTAACATAGCAACTTGTGTAAAGTAAGCCTGCATTCTACTAGAGGCTGGAACCAGGGAGAGTGATGATAATTATTTATCACTAACTGTGTCATTCATTCAGTCTGCAATGATTCATTACACAGTTGGTCTGTGTCAGGCAGGCTGTTGGACACTTAAGATGTAAAACACGAAGTACACGAAGATGTAAAAATACAGTCCTACCCTCAAGGAGTTCAGAGTCTACCAAAGAGGCATACATATAAACCAATGATTATGATATAATATGACAAGGACCTCAAACAGACATATTAATCCTTCACTGGCTTCTTATTGCCTTAGGATAAAGTCAGAACTCCTTCACACGACCTTCAAGACCCTCTGGAATCTGGCCTCTGCCCAGTTCTTGAGTCTAATCTCCTATAACTCCCCTGTCTATGTTCTAGCTATCACTGCTCTTTTTAGCTCTATCTTGCATCCAGTTTTCCCACATGCTGTTCCCTCTGCTAGACTGGTCTTTCCCTGTCCCTTCATCTAGCTAACTCCTAGTTATCCTTCTGATCTCAGTTTAAGCATCATTTCCCAGAACTATGAGGTCCTCCTGTCGTATGTTCTCATCGTTCCATATTCTTCCTCTATCATAATTTTTCATGGTAATGCTTTTAGTTTTCTATTGTCTATCAAGCTCAGTGAAGGATGTGAGCAATTCTTGTAAGTTACATTGTATCACCAATTGTAAGCACTGGGCCTGGTACACAATAAATCTCAAGTATTTGTTGAATGAATGAAATTGCTGAGAGGTAGTTAAGAACCTGGGTGGTACAAACAGTTAACACACTTGGCTGCTAACTGAAAGGTTGGAGGTTTGAGTCCAACCACAGGTGGCTTGGAAGAAAAGCCTGGCAATCTACTTCCAAAAAATCAGCCACTGAAAACCCTGTGGTGCATAGTGCTACTCTGACACATATGAGGTCACCATGAGTCAGAGTAGACTCCACGGCAACTGTTTTAAGGTGAGCACAGAAGAGCTAATTACCACAACATGGCCTGCCCCTCAGCATGGAGGAGACGTTGCTGCTAATACCAGTGTTTATTGTGCTGCAGTAATGTAGCTAAATAGATTAAAAATTAATCTGAAAACCTTACAGAGTACGGAAATTTCTATAACGCAGTTTCCGTATTTGGTTAACTCATTTTCTAACCAGCAAAAGATTACCTGAAATTTCTGATAGCTTAATAAGAACTACAATAAAAACAGATAGATTTAGACTCAAGCATTTGGAATTCAGGGTAATGCTTTTAAAGGTTTACTAAGCAAATGGTGAGTATGCCATGAGGTAAGGGACACTCTGAAGCAGAATACACTAAGTGTGTTCTGAGGTATAGTAGACAGAGCCCTCCACTGAGGATCAAAAGAGCTGGGTTCTTTTACTCAGTTCTGCCACTAACTAGCTCTCATTGACCTCTCTGGGTCCCAATCTCCTCACCTGTACAATGAGTGGGCCAGACAAGACCTCCATAGCTACATCTAGCTCAAAACCACCCCCAACCTATTGAAAACACACCCAATTGCATATAAATGATCAATAGGCTAATTATTTTAGCAAATCAAGTCTCCAAGGCCTTTAACACAATGAACATGTTCTGAAGAATGTGTTACAATATTACTTTTTAAAAATTGAATCTTCATTACGTCAATATTCTCTGACACTCACTAGCCCTCCCTATACTAGCTCAGATTAGGACAATTTGCTGAATTTAATAACTGGAATAAAGCCAAGTTCCCCATAGAAGTGGGGCATGAGGCAAGAGTCGTGTGCACACTTACTTCATCTTTGAGGGTGCAGGGCCAACAGGGAGAAACAAACACAACGGGACCAGTTTAAGCAACAGCATCAAGGGGTGAATGCTTCTACTGTTTACCTCCTGAAAATAAACTGATTCACCACGCACAAAACCCCATAACAAGACAGTCAATAACTTTTTAACTGCTTAAACTATCCAAGAAATGAATTTTAAATGGGGAGCCCAAGGTTGAGAAGGGAAGAGTGTTGACACGTAGCAGGATTGGCAACCAATGTCACAAAACATATTAATTGTTTAATGAGAAACTAATTTGCTCTGTAGACCTTTATCTAAAGCACAATAAAAATAAATAAACAAATTTTAATGAAAGATGATCTTCACCAAAATGAATAATAAAAATTATTATAATAAAAATTCTTCATTTTGGTGAAGACTATCTTTTATTAAAATTGTTACATTAACTCTCATCTCAAAAACTGAACACTGACTAAAATATAATAATGTGGTAAAACTGTCTTAAATTATGAATGAAGAGGAAAAATCAACCAGTCAGTTGAGTAACTGAGATCATTAAATGTTCATTTATAAGGTCATAGACCTTTTGTTTTAATTGTTCCATATTGCTAGTATGTAGACACTCAATTCCCACTGCTTTCTCCTACGCTATGCCTACCCTCCAACATTTAGCTAAGTTTTCAATTAACATATGAATTAAAAAGTACAAAATAGAAATATTTTCCTAGGAAGATTATTTGCTTCATTCATTCATTCATAAAAACAGCATTATTTAGCATCTATTGTATAACTAAAACAGTCCAAACACCCAAGAGGGGTCTCAATTTTTTGGTGAAAAACACAAGCCCTGATCTTGAAACACTCACAAGATAAATACATGAAACACCTAGAAATCAATTTGAAGTATAAGCAAGAATGAGGGAATTCGGTACAACCTATACACCAACGTACTGAAAACTAAAATCACCTTTGGGGCAGAGTTAGTCTTAGATTTTGCCTTAGAAAAGGTGATACTTGAACTGTTATTATTGTTACAAAAAAACCTAACTCGTTGCCATCAAGTCAATTCCAACTCACAGTGATCCTATAGGACAGAGAAGAACTGCTCCATAGGGTTTCCAAGCAGCGACTGGTGGATCTGAACTGCCGACCTTTTGGTTAGCAGCCAAACTCTTAACCGCTGCACCACCAGGACTCCATTGTTGTTGTTAGTTGCTGTCAAGTCAATTATGACTGATAGCGAACCCGTAAGTGCAGAGTAGAACTGCTCCATATGGTTTTCAAGGCTGTGGCCTTTTGGAAGCAGATTGCCAGGCCTGTCTTCCCAGGTGCCTTTGGGTGGGTTTGACTTGCCAACAACTTTTTGGTTAGTAGTCCAGCACTTAACCATTTGTGCCACCCCAAATAATCATTTGGATTTGTTACACTAGAAAGTAAGGAAGTGCTCAAAAAAAGAGGTGGCAAATATCGCAAAGATGAAGGAGCCCATTTGAAGGGATACCCACTGGGCAAACCTAGGGCAATTTCATCTCTCTTACTTTTTATTACAGAAAAGTGTACATAATTTTATAGCTGGGTAAATTTTCATAAACTGAACTAATCAGCCCTTGAACTAATCGAGTCATTACAACCTCCCCAAGAGTAATTATGATTCTGACTTTTAACAGCTTCATTTTTCCTGTTTGTAATTTGTACATATATTAAAAATTGTATTGTGTTGGCTTCTTTCATTCAACACTATGTGTGTGAGATTCATCTACACTATTGCAGGTAACTGTAGTTCATTCACTTCCATTGCTGTCTTACTTTGTGTGATTACATTTGGATAGTTTCCACATTTTCACTCTTTTAATAGTGTTGCTGCGAACAAACATGTACATGTCTTTTGGTGGGCAAAAGCAGTCATCTCTGTTGGACATATATTTTGGAGTAAAATTGCTCAGTCATACCATATGCATCATTCCTTTTTCTTCAAACAGATTTCCAAAGTGAGCTTACTAATTTATACCCCCAGCAGCAGAATGAGAGTTCTAATTTTTAGTCATCCTCATCAATTCTTAGTGTCTACCATCTTTTTCATTTAGTCATTCTGGTGGTTGTATAGTGGCATAAGAGTTTTAATTTGTATATCCCTGGTGACAAAAGCCGTTGAGCCTTTCTTCACATGTTTCTTGGCCATTAGGAAGTATATGAGTTTTTTTTTTTTTAATTGAGTTTCTTTTTCTTATTGATTTGTACAAACTCTATGTATTATAAATATGAGTCTCTTGTCAGATACGGGTATGGCAAATATATTATCACATTCAGTGGTGTCATGGATTGAATTATGTCCCCCAAAAAATGTGTGTATCAGTTTGGATGGGCCACGATTCCCGATATTGTGTGGTTGTCCTCCATTCTGTGACTGTAATTTTATGTTAAAGAGGATTAGGGTGGAATCGTAACACCACCCTTACCCGGGTCACATCCCTGATACAATGTAAAGGGAGTTTCCCTGGGGTGTGGCCTGCACCACTTTTATCTCTCAAGAGATTAAAGGAAAGGGAAGCAAGCAGAGAGTTGGGGACCTCATACCACCAAGAAAGAAGCACCACGAGCAGAGCACGTCCTTCGGACTAGAGGTTCCTGAGCAGAGAAGCTCCTAGTCAGGGAGAACATGGATGAGAAGGCCGATAGAGAGAGAAAGGCTTCCCCTGGAGCTGACACCCTGAATTTGGACTTTTAGCCTACATTACTGTGAGGAAATAGACTTCTCTTTGTTAAAGTCATTCACTTGTGGTATTTCTGTTATAGCAGCACTAGATGACTAAGATAAGTGGGTTATGTTTACGCTCTCTTAATGGCATCTTTTCACATATAGAAGACATTAATTTTAATAGAGTTCAGTTTATTCATTTTTCTTTATTACTAGCATATGGAGAGTTCATTGCTACTATATAGAAATACAATTTATTTTTGTATATCGATCTCATATCCTGCAACCTTGCTGACCTTTCTCATTTCTAGAAGCTTTTTTGTAGATATTACTGGATGTTATACATAGACAATCATGCCATCTGCAAATAAACACAATTTTACTTGCTCCTTTCCAATCTGCCGACTTTTTATTTCATTGTCTTATCTTACTGCACTGTCTAGAACAATGTCGAATGGAAGTGGTAGGGGCAAATATCCTTGTTCCTGATGTTAGATCATGCAGTCTGTCTCCATTAAGTATGATGTTAGCTGTACATTATTAGTACTGTGGCTTTCCCAGTAAGAGGGTAAGAACTGAGGTAGGAGGAGTGGGGTGGTGAGAAAAACTGAGATGCTGCATTCAAGGAGGGATGCTTACAGACACTATCACTTGGACATTAATGTTAATGCTGCTTCCTTCCTAATCACATATTGGTGAAGATATTCTCAGAACATGGAAACAAGGTAACAGATAATCAAAATCCTTGTTTGGGGTTCAGAGAAAAAACCCAGAAATGCTTCATGGTCACTGAATATTGACTGGAATTTCTATTCACTAGGTTAAAGGAAGCAAAGGAGAGTTGAGTACGTATCTTCAAGTGGAGCAAATAACCACCAATGAAAAAGAGTCTGTGAACCTAGCCAGGCTCTCTTATTCTCCAGGTATGTATCTCAGATAACTAAGGGAGTAGAAGGGAGCATGTGGAGTACATGTACTCATCCACAACCTAGACATGCTCCACCACTGAGTCTCTGGAGTAGAAGAAAGCTCTAGCAAAGGCAGCATTTAAGGAGTGACCCTTGGGTACTAATGACCTGCTTATACTTTGCACTCGTGTGTCATCATTATACGAACTGTACTTGCAATTCCACAAAGACGTATGCAGCATATTCTGCCTGAGGTACTTTAGGTTGATGATTCCTTTCTCATCTCCCTCTGAGCACTATCATTTTATTCCCCCCTTAACTTATTATAGAAAATTACAATTTAAAAAGAGCTTTAACTCACCTGGTATTTTAATCCTGAACTGCTCGACACTATGATATGGATAAAGCAGCATTATTATCCCTTCTCTACATATGTGGAAATAGGCCAAGAAGGTTAAGTGTTTTGTGAAGAATCACATAGCTAATAAATAGATGAGCCAGGATTAAAACCTAGGTAATCTGATTTTAAATCCAGTTCCCTTTCACTACTTTCTGCTCCTTTAATCTCGGCCTAAAAAAGGAGACAGAATTAAAAACAGGTTTTACCCAGAGATTTTTCAAGAATGTTACATCTACCTTGCCTCAAATAATATTTGATACCTTCTATTGTAGATACTTGATACCATCTATTGTATATACGGAGCCCTGGTGGTGCAGTGGTTAAAAGCTACCACTGCTAACCAAAAGGTCAGCAGTTCAGATCCACCAGCTGCTCCTTGGAAACCCTGTGGGGCAGTTCTACTCTGTCCTATAGGGTCATTATGAGTTGGAATCGACAGTAACAGGTTTGTTTTTTTGGTTATTGTATATATTACATGGGTCAGGAAATATTAAGCATTTTAGATACATTATATCACTTTTTCTCAACAACCCTATAGAGTGCATATTATCCTCATGTTTACAGATGAGAACACGGTAGTTTAGGGAGGTCTATAAACTTTCCCAAGGTTACACAACTAGTAAGTAGAAGCAGTAGATTCCAAATCTAAGCTAAATTCCAAAGGCGATGAATATCACAAGGTATCCTAAATAAACACATTGACATATGTCCTGTAATCATGTTGGAACATGTGATTCTTATTATACTCTGAAGCGCTTATATTTATTTTCTCATTCAAATTCTCATTTGAAGAGCTATCAAGGGAAAGAGAGATGAGGCTAAATGTACCTGGCTCCAGAGAAGAAAAACAAGAACAGTATGAAGAAGTTCTAAACAGTCAGATTTTGTTTCAATATAAAAAAAATCTTTTAATAATCACATCTATTTAAAAAGGAAGCAATCATGTTCTATATCTCGTTTGGAGTAGCAGTTACACAGGCACATACATTTATCAAAATTCATCTAACAGTAACTTCAGATCTGTGCACTTCACTGTACATACACATTTAACATCAATATTTATTTAAATAAAGAGGCTGATTTGTGAGATAATGAGCTTCAATCAGAGGCTTAATGATAACCTACCAGAGATAAAGAGGATCTCTGAATTAATTGAAGAGGTAATACTGGACATTATCTTAGCATTCTTCCAAACCTAAGACTATACAGTATTTTCATCGACATGTATAAAGAGAATATGAGATCACTTTCAGATCTAAACTACTGAAGTTTTTTTTTTTTTTTAATTGGTTACTCTTTATGTGGTTACATGTTATGGCTGCTAACCAAAAGGTTGACAGTTCAAATCCACCAGCCACTCCTTGAAAACCCTATGGGGCAGTTCTACTCTGTCCCATAAGGTCGCTATGAGTTGAAATTGACTTAACGGCAAGAGATTTGGTTTGGTCTTTTTTGTCTTTATGCCTATAATGTCTCTTAAAATATGTAATATAAGTTTTCAGGCAAGTTGCCTTGTTAAGGATGTTCCAAACAGAAAGGAAAGAGCCAATGATTAGTTTAGGGTGTCACTTGTGAAGCTGGCATGTCACTTCCCCCTAGAGGACTCCCAGGGTGGACTTCTCAAATCAATTACATTGGTCAATAATCTAGTGCTCGGCCTTAAAGGCTCATAAACCCAATATTGTCCATACGCAAAAGCAACAAAGTTCACAAGACTATGAAAGACTATTATTACTTTTAAATTATAAATAAAATTTCCAAAGGGATAAGACCCATTGGATCCTCCAGTCAATACATTCTTTCTGTTAACATGCCATATGGGAAAATAAACTATAATCAGAGTGTTGCTTGGTAAGCATGGAGTCAAAATCAGGATGTTGTATGACTCAAAATCTTAATGGCATCTTTGCGTAGCTTAGCTTTCAATCAGGTTATGGTCCTAGGAGCAATCCTGACTCTAATAACGGACTGCATGTGCCTGTTCTGGTTCATTATGGATGAATATTTTAGTTTATCCAAGAGGGTAATCTTTCTTTCCTTCATTTGCAAGTTCTCAGGGATCACTGTAATCCTTATGCATTACAAAAGATGTGCCATCAAGAGAAAATGTTACCACACCTACAAAATACCCAATGGGTGCACTATGTGGTCTAGGAAATATGAAACTATAGCTATGACACATCCCTTGTTGTAAGGGCACTTGAAGTCTGCTACTGAAAGCTAAATGGATGACATGTAATCAGCAGAAAAAGACAGTGCTGAGATCACATCCAACTTGCAACAGAAAAATGGAAATAAGCATAGTCTTTTGTGAGTACCTTTGAATTCCATCTATTCTCCTTCTTTTACAGAGACATGTGCCCACAATTAATTTGCTCTCTTCTTGCATGTTCATTCTCGTAAGAAGTGTTTGAATATCCATTAACTGTTGTCTGTGCCAAATTCCCTGTGTCCCACAATATGTTTGACTGCGAGCAATGCCAAATTATAACATGGGCATAGGGGGCAAGTGTTTTCAGAGATGGAGAGAGTTCTTCATTTTCATATGTCAAAAACAGGGTAGGAATGAAATAAATTAATATTTACTGAGTGCCCAATTTATGATAGGCTTCATTCTAGGTATTTTAATCTCATTCAATTCTTATGTAATGCAAAGTATTAAATATTATCTGCACTTTACAGAGGCAGGAATCAAGCTAAGGCAGCTTATCTAACCTGTTAATGGTCAAATAACTATAGAATGTCAGGGCTAGAATTAGCACCCAATCTGTCTGATTTGAACACCTCATTCCTATCCATATGTTGATCTTTCCTGCTATCAGGACTCTCCTATCATCTCATAAGAGTAAAACATTTTGTTTGGTAAGAGGAAAAAGCCCACTGCTCCTTCAACTCCTCAAGCTTTTTCTGGCACACACTGAAGATTTACACACACACAGAAGTGGCCAGAATCATCATCCACGACTATGCACCCTCAACCACCCAAACTGCTGCATAATGAGATGGCAAAGCTCTAAAACGTAATGATATGGTATTGAGCAAAATTCTAAAACGCAATTAGACAGCATTAGGTAAAATCCTGCGAACATTGTCAGCTGTGCCATAAAAACTTCACAAAGCAAAGGAAGAGATAGATCTCAAGTGCCAGCTGCTGCCTTTCGGGGAAGCTGCTTGCCATGGCCATTTCTCCAGAGAGCTTCCCCAGGAACAAGGCCAACTTTGCAGGGGCTAAATCAAAGCTGGGTGTCTCAAGAACCAACATCACCAATAGGGCTTCCAGCATATGCAACAGAATTATCCAGGAAATGCAACTCTTCATGCTACAAACATTATGAGCACCTACCCGAAACTAGTATTTGTTCTAGACATTAGGCCTAAGAGGAATGAGAGACATTCCCTCAAGCAAAGATACCATAAGTCTTAATTCGTTTTTGCTCTGTAGTCGAATAAACTGGATCCAGCATATTGCTTGCTGAATAATACAGCAGTGAATGAAATAGACCCAAACTCCTGCCCTTGTGGAGCTGATGTTCTAGAGCGGTAGAAGAACAGATGAACAAAGAAAGAAGTACGCCAGATGGTGATAAGAGTTAAGGGTGGTGGGGAATGGGGATGTGACTGCATCATTCTACACAGAGTAAATAGGGATAAGAGTCCTGGGGACAAAAAAACGACCCAGAAAACCAGACTTTTGGGGGTTACTGACATAAACAGAGATAAGGGGTAAAATGAGTAATCCTGATGGTCCCAGCACTGGGCAAAAGTCACAAACAGACATTTCATTGAAGAAGATATACAGATGGCAAATAATTACATGATATGATGTTCAGGAAAATGCAAATTAAAACTAAAATGAGACGTTACTATACACCTATCCAAATGACTAAAATAAAAACGACGAGGATACAGAAAAACTGGTTCACTCATATATTGCTCATGGGAGTGAAAAATGGTATAGCCACTCTGGAAAGTTGGACAGTGTCTCATAAAACTAAACATTCAGTTACTATATAACTCAATGTCTTAGTTATCTAGTGCTGCTATAACAGAAATACTACAAGTGGATGGCTTTAGCAAACAGAAGTCTATTCTCTCACAGTTTAGGAGGCTAGAAGTTCAAATTCAGGGTGCCAGCTCTAAGGGAAGTCTTTCACTCTCCGTCAATTCTGGGGGAAGGTCCTTGTCATCAATTTCCCCTGGCCTAGGAGCTTTTCAGCGCAGGGACCCCAGGTCCAAGGGATGCGCTCTGCTCTCAGTATTTCTTGCTTAGGGGCAGGAGGTCCCTCTCCTCTCTGCTATTGATTCTCTCTTTTATATCTCAAAAGAGACCGACTCAAGATACAGCCTAATCCTGTAGATTGAGTGCTACTAACATAACTGCCTCTAATCCTGCCTCATTAACATCATAGATGTTAGGATTTACAACACACAGGAAAATCACATCAGATCACAAAATGGTGGACAACCACACAACACTAGGAATCATGGCCTCACTTCCCTGAACAAGTTGACACACATTTTTGGGGGACACAATTCAATCCATAACACCCAGCAATTACACTCTTGGGCGTTTATCCTGGAGAAATTTATGTTCACATAAAAATCTATACACATGGTGTATCTTTGGCTATGTATACTTTCACCAAAAAAAAAAAAAAAGTCGAGAAGGGAGAGGGTTGACATGTTGTGGGTTGTTAGCCAATGTCATAAAACAATATGTGTACTACTGTTTCATGAGGAAAAAAAAATCTATACACAATTGTTCATAACAGCTTATTTATAGTAGATCTAAACTAGAAACATCCCTTACGTCCTTCAAAGGATGAAGAGTTAAACCATCTGTGGCACATCCATACCATGGAATACAACCCAGCAATAAAAAGGAATGAATTAGGCTGAGTGAAAAAAGCCAATTACATACTGTATAATTCCATTTATATAACACTTTTGAAACAACAACATTTCAGAAATAATATATTAGTCGTTGCTAAGTGTTAGTGATTTGCAGTGTAGGTGAGAGGGAGGTGGCTATGGTTAGAAAACGGAAACACAAAGGATCTTTGTAGTAACGGAAATATTGTGTATCTTGACTGTGGTGACAGATACAGGACCCGACGTGATAAAATTATATAGAACTAAAAACATACACACGCACACACAAATAAGTACATATAAAAGTGGGGAAATCTGAGTAAGATCAGTGGATTGTATCGATGTCAATATACTGGTTGTGATGTTGAACTACATAACTTCGCAAGATGTTACCACTAGAGGAAAATTGGTTAGAGATACACAGATGCCTCTGTAGTACTTCTTATAACTGCATGTAAATCTACAATAATCTCAAAATAAAGTTTAGTTTAAAAGTGAGGCACCCACGAAGGAATAAAAAGACAGAATTGGAGGAGTCACACTGACAACGAGGAAAGGGACTAAGTTTGCTTTAATGAAGCTGTTTAGTACAAGATGGGCTTCTGACATCCTTAATCATGTGGTTTGGTTTAAACATCTTAGAACACACATTCTTTTTCTGGAATATGCCTCACTTCCCTACACATTAATCTAAGAATGCTGGCAGTTTTAAAGAAGAAAAGAGTAGACAGATGGTGTTATGGAAAAAAAAAAATTCATAGACCGAATATGAAAAAGCTGGCAAGGAAAGAATGTAGCCAACCAAAACCGGAATCATGTTTCAGTGAAATTGAAGATTTATTTTGCCTAGCACACATGAAGGATTACCTAGGAAGTATGGAACTATGCTATGAAAAGTAAACATTTAGTCTGAAGAATCCTTTAAAAAAAAAAAAGCTACACTTGGCAAAAAGAAAAAAAAAGTACAATAAAAAGTGCTGGCCTCATACTTAATTCACTAAATCTCTAAAGACATGTGAAGAATAAAAGAAAAATGCATAAATCTCCCAATGAAATTATCAGAATTTTATTAACTTCATGCAGTTCCAAAATACAGACAGCACTTAGAATTATGTTTTAAAAACACTAATAGAAAACAACATTCTCTATATATTTTATGATCTTTTTTTAAATTAATTTTTATTGTTGTTGAGAATATACGCAGCAGAACATACACCAATTCAACAAATTCTACCTGTACAATTTACTGACACTGATTACATTCTTAAAGTTGTGTGGCCATTCTTAGCCTCCTTTTCCAAATTATTCCTCCCCCATTAACATAAACTCACTGCCCCTGATGTTTCCTATCAAATCTTACCCAGTTGCTGTTGTCAATTTGATCCCATATAGTTTTTTTTCTTTTTCTTTCCTTTTTTTTTTCATATAAATAGTTCTTAAAAGAGCACAATGCTCAAGGCAGACATCTTTTACAAATTAAGCTAAGCTGTTGTTTGGTTTAAAGAAGACTTCAGGGACTGTTCTATGTATTTTTTAAGATTACACCTTATAAACAAAGCCTTGTTACATTCAAATGTCATGAATCTGAGAATTTTTATATTGGTACAATTTTAGCATTGTGAATTGCTTTTAATAATTTGGTTCCCACATTCTGGGTTCTGAATGCATGTGAATTTTTGAAGACAGTAAGAAAAGGTCAGCAAATAGAAAATCTGTGAGAAGCAATTTATTCTCTGCTTACTCTTGTTTTATGTGTATTTTTGAACCTAATGATAAGCATATAGATAAAAATCTCAAATTTTTATTTATCTATGAGTTAACTTCAGGGAGCCTTCACCAACAACTTAACCTATGCTTTAAATATTTGCTTCACTAAATTTTAAAAATACTAAAATGTTATTTGGGCAAATGTCCTAATATACTTTTGACAAGTAAATTTTTGAAATTTAATGACCGTTACAATGAACTGTTAGACTTAATGATTAATAACTATTCATTCCCTCTAAGAATGATAACAGTCTGTACTAAAAAGTATGAAAAGACTTTAAGAGAAATGAGAAAATACTTTTTAATGGCAATTGACTCCTTTTAAAGATTCTAAGTAAAGCTGTGAATAAACTATTCACTTACAAATCATGCTTATTGAATTTGGCTTGCAGGTAAATAATGTAGACATTTGTGAACAGAAGCATGACACATAAAGTAAGGTATAAAAAAACTTGAAATAAGAAATACACAACTTGAACCTATACTTTTTATCTCAATGGACAAGTGAAAAACACCCCTCAAAAAAAAATCATACAAATTAACCATTTATGGGAAAAAAAATACAAGTACAAACTACAGATATCGTAATGCATTTTCCCCTAAATTTTAGATAAGCAACAATCTGATTGATATTGAAAACATTACAGTGTTTTCAATCCTGTAATTTAGCATGTGGATAAGACCCAGCCTCTCTCCTGTACACCTGTCCAAGTGAACGGCACCACCGTCCACCCACACTAAGAACCTGGTACTCACCTTCAGCATCTCCCTTTCTTTCATCCCTTATATCTGATCAGTAACACAGGTTTATTGACTCTACTTCATTAACACTTCCTCCTCCCAAAGTCTCCCTGCCCTAAGCTTCTCTACCTGGACACTTGAACTTATTGCCTACGTGGTCATCCAGGCTCCTGTCCAGCACCAGTCTAGTCCATTCTCTGGATTGCTGTCAGAATGAGTGACACCATACAACTGGCAATATTCCTTCACTGTTTATACTCAATCCCTTAGCCTGGCCTTTGCCCACCTCACCAGTTTCATTTCTCACAACGCTCCTCATCACAACTCACCTATTTACATTCTGGTCACAACAAACTATGTGCAGTCTCCCCAGTGAATGCGGCCAACAGTTGATACTCCTGGCTTCAATCATACTATTTTTCCTGCCCAGATTTTTCTTCTCCTTACATTCTCTTGCCTCAATCTCAATATAATAATTTTCAAGACAGCAGGAACTTGGTCTTTTTCACTGTCTTATCCCAAGTCCCTAGAACAGTACCTGTGTCATAATAAGTGTTCACCATTTATTTGTTGAATTCATTAACTCATCAATGAAAAACAGGTCTTGGAGTTTATTAGTAGCTCCCTTGGCACATGAGAAACATCTAAATATAGTCAGAGGCCTTTCATGCAAAAGTGAATGCAACCCTAGTACAAACACGTCAGGCTGTTTGCTACCTAACTAATCTTCACCAAGTGTCTCTAATCCAGTTCCTCATAGAGCTGGAACTCAGTCCTGAACCTTAGCCTGGTTAGTTGAGTCACTGATCTCCTTTCCTAGTAACTGCCATTATGCTTCCTATAATCCCCTTTTGAACTCATCAAATTTTACTAAAAAGGCATTAAAATCCTCTATATGAGAACTGTTGCCACCTAAATCAGCATCACCAAATCTGAGTTTTAACCTCAAGCCTTCTTAACTGTTTTTATAAAAGGACTTGTTTTAGACTTCCAGAATTAAGATGACAGAGTATAAACATCTGTGCCCCCTACTCATCTTGAAATCACCTCCAAAAAACAGACATCTATAATCCTGAACTATAAATACGAAGAATAGTTGCCAAATGAATTGAAGAAACAAGCGTGCAGGAAGACTCAAAAAGAGTAAGTTTCTGGATGAAGATTTTGTACAAAGCAGAGGACAATTCTCTAAGGTGTGCCTGGAGAAACAAAACTAATGATAACCTGTTGAAAACAACAAGAATGGATGCACAGGCTGGCAGCAAGTCCTTTTCGGACCATTCAGCACTGCAGTACAGGATCTCTGGGTGATACTCAGTCCTCTCCTTCAAGTCTAGATATTGTTTCTCACGGTTCAGAGATCTATTAACACATATACATATATCCAATGTATCAAGGGTGGGAAAACAACTGGAAAACTGCAATTAAGAATCTCCCATTTTGAGAAATAAAGAAGACTCATAGTAGTCCCTATGGGTAAAAACCAGTTGCCATTGAGTTGATTCCAACTCATGGTGATCTCATGTGTGTCAGAGTAGAACTGCTCCATAGGGATTTAAATGACTGATTTTTTTTGAAGTAGATCACCAGATCTTTCTTCTGAGGCACCTCTGGGTGGATGTGAACATGCAACCTTTTGATTAGCAGCGGAGTGCATTAACTGTTTGCACCACCTAGGGACCCACAGTAGTCACTGCACCAAAAGAATGATGGGATTGTGCTAGGGGATGCTGGGAAGTCTCCTGGCAGTAGAGTTTGTCTTTTTTTAGACCCCGAGTCTGCTCTCTTGGAGAAGCTCCCTTGCCCCTTGTTTCTTTGTAGCCTCTGACTTTACCCTCTGAGAGATTCTTCCTTGCCATTATCCTCCATGGCAATATCTGAAATATATTCAGGAATATGTCTTCTGTGGAGCCTGCACAGCTTTCACAACCTGCTTCCTGTTGGCACAATCTTGAAGACCCAGAAGTTATCTTACAGTTATAGGCTTTTTCAAAGTCTCAAGTTTCTACGGCAATGAAGTCTCCTCAAAATCTTACAGACTTTTACTCTATTTGCTTCTAGTCAATTCCATGTGCCAGAGTACACCCAGAATTCTTTTCCAAACATATGTCTCTGGCCTTCTTCATTTCTCTGCTTCCAGCTCCATCTCTCTGCCTCTCAACTTAATGGCCGCTACTCTGAGGACACCTGAAACTTGGGTGGGAATGCAGTTCCCTTGACCTGATCTCTAACGCCATCACTTTCATTAACAGAGAACACTTAACAGGACTCTTTCACTCAAAGCTTTTTTCAGTTTTATTTTCATTCTGTTTGGGGCCTAAATACAGTTGACTTTTCCAAATCTGAGGTCCCAAACAAATACTAATCCCATTCCATTTCTGCTTGAAAATCAGCCAGTTCTTTCCTGAGCTCATTTATATTTTGTTGCTATACTGAGAAACAACCAAGTCATACTCACATTCTGGCTTCTCTCAATCACTTTCTACAGAGCTATCTGGCTCAGTAGGCATTTGGTCTGCCTCCCAAATTTTGCAGGTGATAGTATTACCATATTTTGTAATGGCATAACAAGGCTTTCTAGTCATCCAGGCTTCTTTAACTGTCTCCTTTCCACCAATCATCTGAACACTATGACAATACCACATGTTGTAGGTTCTTGTGATGGCACCATCCCATCTTAAGTACGAATTTCTATATTAATTAGGATAATCTGCTAGCTACTAGAACAGTAAACTCAAATATTCAGTGGCTCAAAAACAGTAGAAATCTACTTCTTATTTATGTAGCAGTGATAAGCAAGTGAATAAATGAAGTGTCCTTCTCTATACGGTCATTAAGAGACTCAGTCTTTTTCAACACTTGACTTCTAGAATCACTCTAGGAGTTATTTACCACTCTAGGAGTTATTTTAGCCAGACTAAAGAAAAAAATAAGATGGAAACATGTGAGCAGAAAGTTTTCAAAAGCTAGTCCTAAAAGTGGTGCACATCAGTTCCATTTATGTTCCTTTGCCACATCAAAGCCACATCAACTTCAAAATAGGCTGGGAAATGTAGTGAAGAAGAAAAAGAGGACTTGAGTGAGCAGCCAGCAGTCTCTGACACACCAGACAATTACTATTTAAATATAAAGGAAGCAGAAAAAAAAATCCAAATGTGAAAAACCCAAGGTGGGAGGGAATATATCATCTTGAAATAAACACCTACTAGAAGCTGAATTTAAGCCAATTAGGAGATGAATGCCAAAAAAAATATATTGACTGTGAGCAGTTAATTAGAGAATAAAAACTAAAATAAATGTGAAAATTCTAATTTAAAAAAATGTAAATATTACACAATGATGATGTAGAAATAATATTTTTTAAAAAGCAAAAAAAAGTTGAAGGTTAAGGGGGAGTAAAAGTAGAATATATTTTTATGTGGGTATTAAAAGATATCATTGAATGGTGATGGAAAAATCACATTGATTAAGGTAGGGTTGCACAGCTGATTACTGTAGTTGCTGTCAGTAAGTTGTACACCTGTAAAAAGTTGAACTGGCAAAAGTTATGTGATAGATGTATTTAGAACAATGACAAAAAAAAGAGTAGTTGCTGAGGCTGCTTATGTACAATGAAACACCTCATGGGATTGGGTCCTTGGTTTGGAGGTTTAGGGTCAATGGTTTCATGGGACATCCCAGTTCATTGGCCTAATAATGTGTTTAGTGCTTCTGTTCTACCTCCTAGTTCATTGCATAGTACCAGGGATCTTAAAAGCTTACAAGAGGCCATCCAAGGCACAAAAATTGGTCTCTATTTGCCTGGAGCAATGGAAGAAGGAGAGTCAGGACTAGGAGAAGCATATGGAATGTGTGGTTAATTGCCTCCATAAACAACTGCCTCCTTTGTCATGAGACCAGAAGAACTGGATGATGTCCAGCTACCATTACTGAACATTTGGATCAAAGAGTTGATAGAAGAATCCTCATCAAAAGGGGGAAAATGCAGAACAGAATTTCAAATTTTCATGGACTCTAGACTTTCTGGAGCCATGAGGGCTGTACTAACTCCTGAAACTATCGCCCTGAGATAATCTTTAAAACTTAAACCAAAAATATCCCCTGAAGTCTTCCGAAAACCAAAGAATAATTTTGCTTAACTAGTAAAAAAAAAATCTTCCTTGAGCATTATGCTCTTTTAAGAACTATCTATATGGATCAAATTGACAACAGCAAGTCAAAATATTAGATAGGAACCTTAGGTGACAATGAGTTTATGTTAATGTGGGAGGAACAACTCAGAAAAGGAGGGTGAGAATGGTTGTACAACTTGAACAGTATAATCAATTCACTGAACTGTACATGTAGAAACAGTTGAATTGGTGTATGTTTTGCTGTGTATATTCTAAACAACAACAAAAAATTATTTAAAGAATATTTAACAACAAAACAAATTAACTGAAAAAAGATATCATTGAAAGCTTATTAATAAGGTAATAAAAGAACATATATATTTAAAAGTAGAAGAATAAACACCAAAAATAAGAAAAGTAATACATTCAATTAAAATCAGACAGTAGAAGAAAGGTCACAGGAGGAAGAGAAAGCCTTCAATTTCTTTATTGCTGATGGTGGTGGAGAAGCAAGAAATATGGTCTAACAAAATAAAAATTTAAGGCTACTACATAAGTTTTCATTATACAGGTGGTCACTAGAACTAAAAGCATAATGCAAAACTTCCAAAATGTCATAAGAAATGTGCAAAAACAACACAAAGAAAACATACACCATATAATGAAAAAGGCAGTAAAAATATAAAACAGAACATGAAATATGATAACCAAGCATATCTTGTCATACTAATAAATGTAAATGGTGTAATAAGTTTACTATATCAAAAGACTCTCAAATTAGAATATAAAGCAAAACCTAACCATACGCTGTATTCAAGAAATATAACTAAAATTAATCAGATTGAGAAATAAAAGGACACAAAGAAAAATTTTTTCATAAGAAACCATTTCACCTAAATCTATACCAACTGCACTGCATACCTAGATGAAATGTATGATTTTCAAGGAAAATATAAATTATCAAAACTCACCCCAAAAGAGAGGAAATGTAATCAAAGCAATTACCAGAGGAGAAATATGTAAATTTGTGACAGAGCCATTCCCCAGAGAGGTACCAGATCCAAATGTCCAGATATTTCATGGGTGATTCTATCAATCTTTAGATAGATAGATAATTTTGAACTCTTCAAACTATTTCAGAATATTCTTTTTAAGAAACTACAGTTGACAGCAATGGGTTTGTTTTTTGTTTTTTTTAGGCTCGCTATGGGTCGGAATCGACTCAACGGCAACGGGTTTGGTTTGGTTTACTATCGTATTGATTCCAAAACTCAAAATGATAGCGTATACAAAAATTTACAGGCCAGTGTTACTTATCAACTTCAATGCAATAATCCTAAATAAAATACCAATAAATACAAACTCAGCACATTGAAAAAGTATTGTATCCCAAAATGTAACAATGTTAAATATTAGGAGTCTCTTTATGTAAATCTCCATACAATCTCAAACCCATTCTTGATAAAAAGAAAAACCTCCACTATAAATTTAATTGTGTCCCCCAAAATTATGTATTGACTTCCTAACTCCTATACCTGTAAAGGAGCCCTGGTAGCACAGTGGTTAAGAGCTTGGCAGCTAACGAAAAGGTTGGCAGTTCGAATCCACAAGCCGCTCCTTGGAAATCCTATGGGGCAATTCTACTGTGTCCTACAGGGTCGCTGTGAGTCGGAATCCACTAGACGGACAACAGGTTTTTTTGGGGGGGTTGGTACCTGTAAATATGACCCTGTTTAGAAATAAGGGTTTTCTTTTGTTATGTTAAGGAGCCCTGGTGGCACAGTGGTTAAAGTGCTCAACTGCTAACCCAAAGGTCAGTGGTTCCAAACCAGCAGCTCCGCAGGAGAAAGATGTGGCAGTCTGCTTCCCCAGAGATTTATAGCCTTGGAAACTCTATGGGGTCGCTCTGAGTCAGAATCCACTCCACGGCGATGGGTTTGGTTTTGGGTTTTTGCCATGTTAATGAGGTCAAAGCAGAGCAGGGTAGGTCCTAAACCTAATCACTTCTAAGTGGTGTCTTATAAAAATTTTAAAAAGTAGAATAGACAAAGAGACACAGACACGGGGGAAGGCAGATGCCATGTGTGGATTATCTATAAGCAAAGGAACACCAAAGATTGCTGGAAGCCACCAGAAACTAGGAGAGAGGCCTACAGAAAGAAATGGCATGGCCAAGACCCTGATTTGGATTTTTAGCCTCCAGAACTGTGAGGAGATAAATTTCTTGTCTTTAAAGCCACCTATTTCTGGAACTTCTGTTATGGCAGCACCAGTAAATAAGACTAAGACAACCTCTTAATACATAAATACATATTCATGTACAAATCTCTTAATGTAATGAATAAATAAATAATTGATTATATAACTGGAAAACTTAAGAAAATCTATTGAAAGTTTACAACAAAAAAATAGCATAATTCAGTTAACTAGGTACAAAATTAATATATAAGAATTAATGGTCATCCTGTGTACAAAAATAACCAGTTAGAAAAGATCCTCTTTAAAGAACAGCTAAAAGGATTTAAGACCTAGAAATAAACTTAACAAGAAATATGCAAGATTATATAAAGTTGTTAAATGCTGTGAAGATACACCATAAAAAAGATGTGAATAAATGAAGGAGTATAACTTGTTCTTATCTAGGAAGATTTGATACCACAAGGAAATTAATTCACCATAAAGTGATTATAAATGTCCTGAAATTTCAATAAAATAGCAGTAGATTTTTTTTTTTAGAACTAGAGAGAGAGCTGTGTGTAAAGTATATATGGAATAAATAAACATGTAGCAATAAAAGAGAAAAATTCTGGAAAAAGAGAAGTAATGAGTAATGATATTAAAACATCAAATTATAATAATTGGAAGAATATTGCGTAGACAGAAAATAAAACAGGATAGTGGTACTAAAAGTAGATATAAATACATACTAGACTTAGTACAGCCATAGCTGGTGGTACAGCATTCAAACGGTAAAATTCAATTTGTGAAGAATTTCATTTAATACCTCTGCTTTGGCTTCTAAGGATTTACTTCTATTTAGGAAGACAAATCAGAGTTCTGCGAAACTGAAGCCATCATGCAGACCTCTTTGAAGCTGGACAGTTGGTGCATGTTCTGTTAGGTATTCCTCTCAAAATACTCTAGTACAGAACAGTGATGAATTCTTCATTTATATTGATTCCGTTGATTTTTTTTTTTTTGCTTTAGAAATTCTATTACATAAAAATGGAGAATTATATAAATGCTTTGTGAGGATTATCTTAAGAGCACAGCTCTGAAAGATACGAATGAGTGCCAGTAGACAGCCACATTATAGAGAAATTAATGAAACCTGCCTTCGTTATATCATGTTATGATAACTAAATATTAATTACTGAATTTACTGTTAAATTTCACTGGGGTATGGGATTGTTTTAGCACAAAAGGTTTTTATTTTGAGACTCAAGAAGCCATACAATTTTTTGCCATTGAAAGAATGGGAAGAAGATTTTCAACTCAAGAGATTAAATTACCTTCCTAACACAGGGTAAGAACTCCAGTATTATAAAGGGAGTTTTGTACATGAGAGGGAAGAAAGATATTCATTCAGGAGATTGGACACATGGGCCACTGTCTAGAAAATAAAAACTGTATCTCTATTTTATTCCTTACACCAAAATATTCCTTACACTAAATGTAAAAATAAAATCTTAAAAGTTCCAAAAGAAAACATAAGAGAAATTTTCACTATAATCTCAGAGAACATATGCCATATTTATTTTATTCACAGTTGTTAATCCCAGCACACCAGCCTCCTAACAAATGTTTGTTGAATTAAAATGAATTTAATTGAACATCAGATCTTAATGTATTAAAAGCCACATTCTATAAAGTGTTTACGAAAAGTACAGATTAAAACTTTCTGCCAAAGAGTCTTTGAACTAACATGATATTGCATCTAGGGATAACTGCATAATAAATAAATGTGTGACACAGACATTCTCAGATCTCCATTTGAGACAAGTGAAGGGTTTCCTGAGCATGGAATGAGCCCTCAGCCAAAATCCACAGGATAGTGCCTGCCCTCTTCTGCAACACAGAGGTCCTCGACTCAGCACATCTGTCATCCTCAGCACCTGTCCAGCTGAGTTGTAGCCAATGTATTTTCCATTCAGCTCCCTGGCAGGTCTCCAGAAGGGTTGCTTTTGGTGGCTACATCTGGCAGTTCATGCAGACTACGTCACACAGGCGAGCTTGCCCATGACTCTGCAAGGGAGAGCAGAATGTTTTAAGAATGGCCTGATTTTTACACTTCCAGGTGGTATGGCAAAGCTGTGGACTGCTGAGAAACAGCAGCAGCAGTCAGACCAGCTCAGCAGGAAGCTATTAGGATTGGGGCAGCTCTTTTTGAGCAAAGGAATCTGTCCCATAGACGCTGAGGCAACTTTGCGGACAGTGGCTGGCTTTGTTAAAGAGATGCTATACTCAACAATCAAAGATCAACCCTTGTGTGATTTCAAGATGGAAGGATCACAGGTCCCAAACTGATCTTTCACATCATCCCTGAGCATGGGCTCATCATCAATCAGCACTAACAACCTGAAAATGAACTATACAAAGAGCACCTGTGGCAGATTTCAGATTCGCATCATAGGCCTTATGCTTGGTCTGAGCCTTAAAGCTTCTCCGAGAAGAAAACTGCTGGAAATTTCCCCACAACATCAACTGTTCCAGCTTAACATCCACCTATTCTAACACTGGCACCCCAGACCAACCTGCTAGTACTTAATAAGGACCTACTATGAGTCTAACACAGTGCTAGCCCCTGATGAGAACTTGAAGATTTTAAAGGGGCGTATCTCAGTCTTCTAGGTGCTAAAAACTCTCACCATGAAGATAAATTTAAGCCATATTAAGTATTTGGGGAACAATTAAACACAGAAGTGTGGCAGTGATCATAATACCAATGAACAGCAGTACAGAGAAAGGATAAATATGAACAGGGAAGTAGGATGTGATCTGAGCCTTGAGGGAGGGAAGATAGGATGGGTAGGCAGAGGAGAATGGAAGAACACTGTGGGTGGGAGGAACAGAATGAGTGGGGGCTCAAACGTGGAGGAGAGCTGGCATGAAACTAAGGTCATAGCATCTGGTGAGAATTTATGAATCAGTGTCTACAGGGAAGATATTTTATGCTAACGATTTAATCTTGGGTTTTCTTTAAGCTGTCAGCCCATTGCACCAGGCTAACTCTAAACCATCACATATTGTTTTAAATAGCTTATTAAAAATAACAAGCTGGTTTATTACTTAGAATCAAATTTTAGAAATACGAGGGATCACAGCACTAACCTAGTCCATCATTTCATTTCACAGATTTAGGAAGTATGCCCTACAAGGTCAAAGCTAGTTAGAATTACTGGGTCTCCCGACAACCTTATTCATGGATGTTTTCTCTAAGCCATATCTCTTCATATTTTAAGCTACAGAGATTTTCTCTCTGGTCTGGCTGTTTTACCAAAAACTGTGCTCCTTAAAAGCAGATAGCAATCAACTTTATCTATAACAGAATAATTATCATTACTTACTATGTACAAGGGGTGGGGGGGCCTGGTGGCAAAGTGGTTAAGAGCTCGGCTGTTAACAAAAAGGTCGGCAGTTCAAATCTACCAACTGCTCCTTGGAAACCCTATGGGACAGTTCTACTCTGTCCTATAGGGTCACAATGAGTCAGAATTGACTCAATGACAACGGGTTTTGGATTTTTTGGTATGTACAAGGCATTGGGCTAGATACGGCAAATGATATTAAAAACATTTTTTTAATGCAACAACCGTGTTCCCGCTTATGCCCATAATGCTAAAACCCAAAATGGTGGTTTGTTCAATAACATATATATTAGGTGACCTCTAGGTGTTATATATTATTTTTTAATCTGAGAATCCAAAGGAAGACTTTTGGGGAAGAGGCAAAAACATATACAGACTATTACAATATAGTATGTTAAGTGAAATGAGATCGGTGAGCCATAGGTACTGAGTAATGCTGAGGCGGGTAATTAATTCAGCCTAGGTTTGGAGAGAGGGATAACAAGATGTCAGGGAAGTCTTCCCAAAAGTTAACATCAGGAGGTGGTCTTAAAGAAGTGAAGACTCAAGTGAAAAATAGAGGTTGAAGGGGACAGCAAGAACAAAGGCATAGATCAACACACAAGTGTTTTCAGAGAGCTGAAGCCATTCAGTATTGGTGAAACATGGCACTACAATCCAGGTGGGGTAAAAGAAAAAACTGTTGAGACAGCCACAGGCCAGACCATCAGGGGCTTTGTACATCAGGTCACAGAACTCAGTTCTCATCCTGAAGGCTACAGGGACCAGGAAAAAGTTTAAAGGAGAGCAGTGACATGATCAGCTAAATCACTCTGATAATTAAAGGAGACAAGGCTGGAAGCAAAAAGACCAGTTAGTATCACTGCAGACAAGAGATGAAGGCAATGACAGTAAAGATTTAAAAAAGGAAAAAAAGAAGGGCCAATTCAAGGATTATTTTAGAGGTAAATTTGCCAGTATTTGGTGTTTGACTAGATAAGAATGACAAAGTGAAGGGTAATCAAGGATGATTCCTGGGTTTCTAACATGTGGTTGCCACCACTGAGACAAAGAATCCTGGAGAAGGAAGAGGAGTCCATTTTGGGGTACACTGAGTTTCAGATACCTTTGGAACATTTGTTTGGGAATGTCCAGCCCACATATAAACAGATTTTATGCTCAGGAGAGAGATGTGGGTAGGATATAAAGATTTAGAAGTTACCAGCCTATGAGCAGTAGTTAAAATTATAAGAATGGATGAGACCACTAAGAAGAATATGTAGAATGAGAAAACAAGTGGGCTAGGAATAGAACTCTAATAAACAAGAATATTAAAATGTGGGGAGAAGAGGAGGAACTAGTGAAGAAATACAGAAGGAACTGTCTGAGAGGATTTACAAGGAGAAACAGGAGAGTACAGGAGGACATGCTCAATAGGTTCAATATAATGTAAGGTCAAATAAGATAAATCTAGAAGCATCCATTGTATTTTGTCATGGATTTAATTGTGTCCCCCCAAAATGTGTGTCAACTTGGCTAGCCATGATTTGCAGTATTGTGTGATTGTTCATCATTTTGTCATCTGATGTGATTTTTCAATGTGTTGTGAATCCTAGCTCTGTGATGTTAATGAGGCAGGATTAGAGGCAGTTAGTTAATGAGGCAGGACAGAATCTACAGGATTAGGTTGTGTTTTGAGTCAATCTCTTTTGAGATATAAAAGAGAGAGGCAAGCAGAGAAACAGGGGAACAACAGAAAACCAAGAAAAGTAGTGCCAGGAGCAGAGCACATCCTTTGGACCCAGGGTAAATCCTCTCTGAGCTTGGCTGCTAACCAAAAGGTCAGCAGTTGGAATTCACCAGTCGCTCCTTGGAAAACTATACTGGGGCAGTTCTACTCCATCCTCTAGGGTCGTTATGAGTTGGGATCGACTCTACGGCAATGGGTTGGTTTTTTGGGTTTTTTTTTTTTTTTTTTTTGGTTTTATATAAGAGGGGTGAAAAAGGCAATAATTGTCAAGTCTCAGAAAAGAACTAGAAAAACATTTTCAGAAACTAAGACTAAATTAAAAGAAACACACAAGTGAATAAATACCAAAGAAAGTACATTAATGAAAATAAAGGATGGAATGGAAATAAGTAAAAATTAAAATAAAAAATCAGTCAGGAACTTCCAAACCCATTTTTAAAAATGTTTGAGAGAAAGTAATAAACATAAAAGGTAAGCAAATAAAAGTCAATAAACATAGAATTTGTCTCCCTAAAAAGGAAGAACAAAGAAATGGAATAAAACAAATGCTTGAAACTATATTCCAAATTTTTTCCTGAAGTAAAAGAAAACTTGCATCTATATACTGAAAGGGAATACTTTCACCACAGAAAACTGATCCACAAGTGTCAACACAAACACATTTCCTACTAAAATTATTGGTCGTTAAATATAAGAAAAATATCTTATAGAAAAAGAATATATCAGAGCAAACATCTTGACAGAAATATTTCAGGCTAGAAAACAATGTAGTTTTATTAAGATATTCAAAGAAAGCAAATGCAAACTAGGGTTTAAAATTCATCTAAAATTTCCTTCAAGAATAAAGTCCAAAAACATACAAAAACTCAAGGAATATTGTTTCCATAAGCTCATCTTGAGGAATTTATCAAAAATAAGCCACAAAATAATTGGAGAAGTTTTAAGGTTTTAGGTGTGAGCATTGAATATATTTACCTGTGGAAATAAACTAAAGGAAGCAGATAAGTTAATATAATCGCGTGAAATGATATATGCTCTAAAACTGTAGAAAAATAGAAAACAAAAAGTAGAATAGAAGGATGAGAATAAATGGAAAGTAAAATAAGCTTACTGATTATTGTATAGGTTATAACTAAGATGTGTGTATGTGTGTCTTAAAGATGAGAAATCAAGTAGTTTAAGCTTAAGTATACTTAAGACTACAAAAAAATAATGCTAAGACAGTACTAGTATCTAAAATTGGAGAGTAAAGGAGAGGGAACAAAGAAAAGAAGAAATGGTTACTAGTTAGCTTCAGTACTGGTTATAGTTGGAAGTCAATAGGCTATATCTAAATAACAAGTGGCTAAGTATTACACCGAGGGAGCCCTGGTGACGCAGTGGTTAAGAGCTTGGCTGCTAAACAGATGATCGACAGTTTGAATCCACCAGTGGCTCCTTGGAAACCCTATGGGGTATAGTTCCACTCCGTCCTATAGGGTCACTATGAGTCGGAATCAACTTGATGCAACAAGTTTTGGTGAGTATTACACCAGGTATTAATATAAACGTGTTCATTAGAACAAATAATAAAACATTCAAGCAACAACAACAAAACACCAAAAAAAGGCAAAGAAAACATGAATATAAAGTAAACACAACATAAAATGACACCAACTATATATGTCATGTCAGTAAATATAAGTGGGTTTAACTCACCTGAAGAAAAAAATATTATTCTCTTATTGGCTAAAAAAGAAAAATCCAATTCTACATTAATCTAAAGATATACTAAAAACAAAGTGATTAATAAAGGATAAAAAATAAAAGGATAAGCAAAGGCATAGCTGGCAAATGCAAATAAAAATAAGAGGTCTATGAGCTAAGATAGAATTCAAGACAAAAGGCATTCAATGAGAATAAAAAGGCTGTTTATAATGTTGAAGACTTCAGCGGGAAGATACAATTATTATTATCTATGCATCAAATAACAAAGCGGTAATATTCACAAAATAGAAAGTAGAAGAAATGAAAGAAAAAATAGACAGATACTGATTTTAAGAGCCTAAAAACATCTTTCAGGCCCAGACAGATCAAATGGATAAACGCAATTAGAGAGGATATAAAATATTTAAACAATCAATAAGATAGATCTTATATATTGAGTCCTGTACTCCAATAACACAGAATCCATTTTCATTAAAAGGAAACATGGAACAATTTACAAAATTAACTAGATACTAGGCCACAAAGAAAACTATAATACATTCCAAACATATAAAATATACGACAGTATAGTCTGACAACACTGCAATAAAACTAGAAATTAATAACAAAATCTTTTAAAAGTCATTTCATCTGGAAATAAACAAACAAACTCATTCATACAAATCTTGTGTCAAGGAAGAAATATAAAAAGTAATTGTAGAATTTCCAGAAAGGAACAATAAATAAAATAAATCAATAAATAAATAAAATAAAATATTAGTATTTAGTGGATACAGCTGAAGTAAACGCTCAGGTAAAACTTTATA
>NW_004444030.1:4807879-4818049 GCF_000243295.1 Trichechus manatus latirostris | reverse complement strand
TAAATAAAATAAATCAATAAATAAATAAAATAAAATATTAGTATTTAGTGGATACAGCTGAAGTAAACGCTCAGGTAAAACTTTATAACTTTATTATCTACATAAAGATAAGTGAAAAAATTAAACACTCAGCTGCAAAAGAAAAAAAGGATATCAAAAGCAGAAGGAATTAATAAATATAAATGAATTAGAAAACAGAAAAATTATAGCACTAATAAATCGAAAAGCTTATTCCTTTTTAAAAATCAACAAAATGGACAAACTTCTAGTTGACTTGATTTTTTAATAAATGTGTCAGAGGCACAAATATGACAAAGAGAAAATATCCATCAGAATATCCATGTGATCACCTTGGCACAATTCTATGCAGATATTTGAAAACCTAGATGAAATGGATAACTTTAGTCAAAACAAAATGTAGAGATAGAAAATTCAAACAGACCAGTTACCATACAATAAACTGAGAGGGTTTTCAAAAAGTTACTCTGGGAAAAAAGAATCAGGGTCACATAGTTTTACAAGGGAATGGTACCAAACAAGGATAAGATCATCTAAATGTTGCATACATTGTACCAGATCATAAAAAAGAGAAAAAAAACATACAAATTCCATTTATGTCAGGAATGAAAACCACATAAAGATCATACAAAAAAGAAAGCTATGTATCATTCTCACTTATTAATACTGAAGCAAAGCTATAACTGAGATAAATATTAAAAATAGAATTTATAGCCAATATTGAAAGAAAATACATCATGACCAAGTGGAATTTACTCCAGGAATATAAGACAATTTGATACATGGAAATCCATTAATATAATTCATCATAGCAATAGATCAAAAGAGAAAAATAATACATCATCATCTACAATGACAAAAAAGAATGACAAAATTTAACATTTCTTTTTGATCACACACACACACACACACACACACACACACACACACACACACTCCCTTCAGTAACATAAGAAACAACTAAACAGGCATCCTACTTGGTGGGGAAACACTCCAGGCATTTCCATTAACATAAGAAACAAAGTAAAGTTGCCCACTAGCACCACTACTATTTAACGTAACATGGGAACACTTAGCTAACGAACTTAGACAAAATAAAGCAATTAAGAGGTAAAGCCAGTTCTATTTTTTGATAACAGATCTGTATATTAGGAAAATTCAAGACAATTGATAAAAAAAATACTTTGAAAAATGAGAAAACTTAGTAAACTGTTGTTATTGTTGTTGGATGCCACGGAGTCAGTTCCAACTCATAGCTACCCTATACGCTACAGAACGAAACACTGCCCGGTCCTGCACCATGCACACAATCTTTGTTATGCTTGACCCCACTGTTGCAGCCAGTGTCAATTATCTCCTTAGGGTCTTCCTCTTTTTCAATGACCCTCTACTTTACCAAGCATGATGTCCTTCTCTAGGGACTGATCCCTCCTGACAACATATCCAAAGTATGTAAGACGTAGTCTTGCCATCTTTCCTTTTAAGGAACATTCTGGTTGTACTTCTTCCAAGACAGATTTTTTGGTTCTTTTGGCAGTCCACGGTATAGTCAATATTCTTCCTCAACACCATAATTCAAAGGCGTCAATTCTTCTTCCGTCTTCCTTATTCATTGTACAGCTTTAACATGCATTTGATGCAAATGAAAATACCATGGCTTGGGTCAGGCACACCTTAGTCTTGAAAGTGACATTTTGCTTTTCAACACTTTAAAGAGGTCTTTTGCAGCAGATTTGCCCAATGCAATGCATCTTTTGATTTCTTCACGGCTGTTTCAATGGGTGTTGATTGTGGATCCAAGTAAAATGAAATCCTGGACAACATCAATCTTTTCTCTGTTATCATGATGTTGCTTACTGGTCCAGTTGTGAGGAATTCTGTTTTCTTTATGTTGAGGTGTAATCCGTAATGAAGGCTGTGGTCCTTGATCTTTATCAGTAAGTGCTTCAAGTTCTCTTCACTTTCAGCAAACAATGTTTTGTTGTCTGCATAACACAGGTTGTTAATGAGTCTTCCTCCAATCCTGATGTCCTGCTCTTCTTCATATAGTCCAGTTCTCGGATTATTTGCTCAGCATACAGACTGAATAGGTATGGTGAAAGGATACAATCCTGACACTCACCTTTCCTGACTTTAAACCACGAAGTATCCCCTTGTTCCAAACAACTGCCTCTTGATCTATGTACGGTTCCTCATGAACCCAACTAAGTGTTCTGGAATTCCTATTCTTCGCAATGTTATCCATAATTTGTTATGATCCACACAGTCAAATGCCTTTGCATAGTCAATAAAACACAGGTAAACCTCTTTCTGGAATTCTCTGCTTTCAGCCAGGATCCATCTGACTTCAGCAATGATATCCCTGCTTCCACGTCCTCTTCTGAATCCAGCTTGAATTTCTGGTAGTTCCCTGTCAATAAACTGCTGTAGCTGTTTTTGAATGATCTTCAGCAAACTTTTACTTCCGTGTGATATTAACGATATTGTTCGATAATTTCTGCATTCGGTTGGATCACCTTTCTTGGGAATAGGGGTAAATATGGATCTCTTTCAGTTGGTTGGCCAAGTAGCTGTCTTCCAAATTTCTTGGCATAGACGAGCGAACACTTCCAGTGCTGCATCCGTTTGTTGAAACATCTCGACATTCCGTCAATTCCTGAAGCCTTGTTTTTCACCAATGCCTTCAGTGTAGCTTGGACTTCTTTCTTCAGTACCATAGGTTCCTAATCATATGCTACCTCTTGAAATGGGTGAACGTTGACCAATTCTTTTTGGTATAGTGACTCTGTGTATTCCTTCCATCTTCTTTTGATGCTTCCTGTGTCGTTTAATTTTCCCTGTAGAATCCTTCACTACTGCAACTCAAGGCTTGAATTTTTTCTTCAGTTCCTTCAGCTTGAGAAATGCCAAGCGTGTTCTTCCCGTTTGGTTTACTATCTCCAGCTCTTTGCACATGTCATAATATTTTACTTTGTCTTCTCAAGCTACCCTTTGAAATGTTCTGTTCAGTTCTTTCACTTCATCATCTCTTCCTTTTGCTTTAGCTACTCGACACTCAAGAGCAAGTTTCAGAGTCTCTTCTGACATCCATTTTGGTCTTATCTTTCTTTCCTGTCTTTTGAATGACCTCCTTCTTTCTTCATGTATGATGTCCTTGATGTCATTCCACAATCCGTACGGTCTTTGGTCATTAGTGTTCAATGCATCAAATCTAGTCTTGAGATGGTCTCTAAATTCAGGTGGGATATACTCAAGGTCGTAGTTTGGCTCTCGTGGACTTGTCTTAATTTGCATCACTTTCAACTTGAACTTGGCATATGAGTTATTGATGGTCTGTTCCACAGTAGACCCGTGGCCTTGTTCTGACTGATGATATTGTGCTTTTCTGTAGTCTCTTTCCACCGATGTAGCTGATTGATTCCTGTGTATTCCATCTGGCAAGATCCAGGTGTACACTTACCGTTTATGTTGGTGAAAAAAGGTATTTGTATTGAAGAAGTCATTTGTCTTGCAAAATTCTATCATGTGATCTCCAGCATCATTTTTACCACCAAGGCCATATTTTCCAACTACTGATCCTCCTTCTTTGTTTCCAACTTTTGCATTCCAATCACCAGTAATTATCAATGCATCCTTATTGCATGTTTGATTAATTTCAGACTACAGAAGCTGGTAAAAATTTTCTATTTCTTTATCTTTGGCCTTAGTGGTTGGTGCGTAAATCTGAATAACAGTCTTATTAACCGGTCTTCCTTGTTGGCGTATGGCTATCATCCTGTCACTGAAAGCGTTGTACTTCAGGATAGATCTTAAAATTATCATACAGAAATCAACAGCTACCACTTATACAAAAACTAAAACATTATGAGATATAATAGGAGAGAAAATTCCATTTTTAAAAGTTAAAATACCTATGTATACTCTTAGCAAGAAATATGTAAAACCTACATAAGGAAAATTTTTAAACATTACTGAAAGATAAAAATATACTTAAATAAATGAAAGACATTCCCCATTCTTATATGAAAACACAAAATCAATGAAGGGATCAAGTTTTCGTCACCTGAGTCCAGTGATTACTCTTGTTGTTTTTAAGGGCCATCCAGTCACTTCTAATTCACAGTGACCCTATGTACAGAACAAAACACTGCCCAGTCCTGCACCACCCTCACCATCTTTGCTATGTTTGAGCCCACTGTTGTAGCCATTGTGTCAATCCATCTCATTGAGGGTCTTCCTCTTTTTCCCTGACCCTTTACTTTACCAAGTATGACGTCCTTCCCCAGGGACTGGTCCCTCCTGGTAACATAACCAAAATATGTGAGATGAAGTCTCATCACCCTCACTTTTAAGGAACATTCTGGCTGTACTTCTTCCAAGACAGATTTGTTTGTTCTTCTGGCAGTCCATGGTATATTCAATATTCTTCACCAACATACTTCAAAAACATCAATTAGTGATTTATTCATTCATTTATTCATTTTTCAACTTTCACATGCAAATAAGGCAATTGAAAATACCATGGCTTGAGTCAGGTGTCCCTTAGTCCTCAAAGTGATATCCTTGCTTTTTAATACTGTAAAGAAGTCTTTTGCAGCAGATTGGCCCAATGCAAAACATCATTTGATTTCTTGACCATTGCTTCCATGGGCGTTGATTGTGGATCCAAGTAAAATCAAATCCTTGACAACTTGAATATTTTCTCTGTTTACCATGATGTCAGAGCCCTGCTGGTATAGTGGTTATGAGCTCGGCTGCTAACCAAAGGTTAACGGTTTGATTCCACCAGCCACTTCTTGGAAACCCTATGGGGCTGTTCCACCGCATCACAGGATCACTATGAATTGGAACTGACTTGACGGCAACAGGTTTTTGGTTTTGAATCATGATATTGCTTATTGGTCCAGCTGTGAGAATTTTTGTTTTCTTTATGTTGAGGCATAATCCATACTAAAGGCTGTGGTCTTTCATTCAGTTAGCCGCTTTGAGTCCTCTTCGCTTTCAGCAAGCAAGGTTGTGTTATCTGCATATTGAAGTTTGTTAATGAGTCTTCCTCCAATCCTGATGCCCTGTTCTTCTTCATATAGTCCAAATTCTCGGATTATTTGTTCAGCATACAGATTAAATAAGTATGGTAGAAGGATACAATCTTGACGCACACCTTTCCTGATTTTCAACTGTGCAGTATCCCCATGTTCTGTTGGAATGACTACCTCAAAAAACGGTGTAGGTAAGGCAAATAAACCAAAATCTTCACAATTATTGAATACAAGATAAGTTTATGGAGGTTCATTATGACTCTCTACTCTTATGTATTTTTAAAATATTGGTAATGAAACTATTTTATTTAAAAAAAAAGAAAGAAAGAAAAAGAATGAGTCTTATTAGTGGACTTAAAGGAAATGATGGTTTTAAAGAGCTGCTGAGATAAATGGGAGTTGGAGATGAGAAAAAACAAAAGGTTTGAAGGATGTCACAAAGGTCCACCTCAAGGTGAAGGTCATAATTTGGGTGCTGCCAGACTGCTTTGGTGTAGGAGGGAGAAAGAGAAAAAGAGAATCAAGGCTACTGGTGAAAATATAGTGCAAAATATTAACTATGCTATCCTGGTTAATGCTCTCTGTGGATAAAGATGAAACTACTATATAAACTACTATATATATAAAGTTAATGGAGAAAAACTTCAAATAAACTGATTGCGTATTTGCAAAATTAGGAAAGAAAGAAAAATATTTATAAATACTCCTACACTAAATTTAAGAGTAAAATTTATTCTTTGGAATATTTTTCTTGTTAGGTTTGAGTTTAGATTCTCTGACTGACAAACACCACCAGGGACATTTATTGAGAAACAGCCAGAAGGATGAGGCACAAGCCTTTCTAACTAATGTAATGTGGGCTATCTAGAACATTGTCCATATATTCCAGGAGTTAATAAAAAAGTTTCTGGTCCAAACGGCTTTCACTACAGTAAAAGTATTAATTGCCATGACTGGAATTGAGCAACAGATGTCTGTGACAGAGAACCAGGTGGCAGACTGGCTTGGTGATGCAGTCCACTCCTCTTGGGCAAGAGTGCTGACTGTTCTTTTTTCTAACATATAAAATGTAAATCCATAAAACATCAAGACCAATGGGATCTACATGAAAAAATAATTGTTTAAGCGTTACATAGATACCTTCTCAAAGCCAAACAATCTGATCACATGAAGATCAAACTAAACTCCAAGGACAGATCATAGTAGTATAAGACAGGCTTGTCACTACAGGTAGTCTGCAACTGATGGCGTATTCAAGTTACCACAAACCGCATTTACGACCATCCCTTTTTTTTTTTTTTGTACACTTTATCGTTAACAATATGAACTACATAGAATGTTGCAGCACATAATTTGCTGATGTTATCATTCTCGGATGTTCAATTTCATGATTTACTGCTCGAAACACTGCCCTATAGCAGGCTATGACCTGGTCTACAATGAAGTCCGTGTCAGTGTGCGGAGTTGTAAAAGGCAGAAAGTTGGGCGGTGCTCAACTATAAAGACATACAACAATTGAACTGCACAGGTGCCCGACAACCGTTAAAGGAGCGATTGGTAAAAAATCAACAATTTTAACAAAGAAGAAGCAAGAACCATTCCATGAGATGGAGAAGCTGTTGATTATTTGGATAGAAGACCAAATCCAGAAGAGGATTCCTATGAGTTTACCGACGATTCAAATGAAAGTATGCAGCCTTTTTGAAAACCTGAAGGAACAGCAAGAAGAAGACTACTGCAAGTACTTTAATGTCAGCAAGGGCTGGTTTCATTGCTTCAAAGAGAGATTTGGCTGACATAATACAGGAAGTGCTGACGTTCAAGCTGCCAAAATATTCAGTGATGAGCTGAACAAGATAATACAAGATGAAGGATACCTACCAGAGCAGATTTTCAACATGGACAAAACAGGTTTGTTTTGGAAAAGGATGCCACAACAGACATAGATTCACAAAGAGGCAAAGTTGATACCTGATTTCAAGGCATTTAAAGACAGAATCATGCCGCTGCTTGGAGGAAATGTTGCTGGATTTAAATGAAAAGCTTTCCTTTGTTCGGAAAACCTCAACATTCAAAAACATTGATAAAATAAGCTGTTGGTCTACTACAGGTGTAACTCCAAGGTCTGGATGATGATTGTGTTATTTGATGACTAGTTTTTAAATTGTTTCATCCCATAAGTGCATGCCTGTTGCCTTGAAAAGAGCATTCCTTTCAAGATTCTGCTGCTACTTGATAGTCCTCCAGGACATCCTCCTCATGTAGATGATCTAAAATCAAGATGTGAAAGTGGTGTATCTACCTCCCAAAATGACAGCTGTAATTCAGTCTATGGATCAAGGTGCAACTGCCATCTTAAAAGTCACACTACCGGAGGTTCCGGCAAGATGGCGCTCTAGGCAGAAGCACCATGCCGTCCCTCCACAGCAAAGATCCGAAAAACTAAGCCAAACCGAGGAATCAACAATCCTGAAACCCTAGAACATCAAATGAAGAGATAAAGAACTCAGCCGAGCACCAAATGGAGTGAGAATACTGAAAGAGAATGGAGAGCGAGGAGAGATTCATGCAGAGGTCCCCTACCAGCTAACGCAGCGCGGATCCACCATCTTGGACTCCTATCGGAGACCAGCAAACGGGGGTACGAGAAAGCAGCCTCACGGAGCGTCCAGTGGGAGACAAAACAGCTGGCAATTTGCGGTGTGTGCTTTCCCACCCCCCCACCCCTCTTCGCCCCAGTTCGGGCTCCTCTGCTTCCCATGGCCACAGTCTCTTGACTGGGAGGTGCCGGCTGCCTGGATTCCGCACGCCCAAGCAGGCGGCTCTCTGGGTGCCATTTGTTGGCTGCTAGTGTTGCTTTTTTTTTTTTTTCCTGCTTCTTTTGGTTTCTGGCTTGCCTCTAGCTGCCTCCCCCTCCTTTTGCTCGGGTGGCTGGCTCCGAGCGCCATCTTTGCTCTTTCCTGCGGGGCTCCATTCGTGTGTGCAGCTGCTTCCCGGTCTGGGCTGCCGCACTGGTGGGATCCCGGGGCTTTTGTTCGTTTTTTTTTCTGCTTCCCGGGGACACGGTCTCTTGACCGGGAGGCACCGGCTGCTTGGATTCCACACACCCAAGCGGGCGGCTCTCTGGGTGCCATTTGTTGGCTGCTGGTGTTGCCTTTTTTTTCTGCTTCTTTTGGTTTCTCGCTTGCCTCTCGCTGCCTCCCCCTCCTTTTGCTCAAGTGCCTGGCTCCATGCGCCATCTTTGCTCCTTCATGAGGGGCTCCAGAGCGCCGGCCATTTGTGATATACGCTTTCCCACTCTCCACCCTTCTTCACTCACACTCAGCCTCCTCTGCTTCCCATGGACACAGTCTCTTGTCCAGAAACACCAGCCCGCACTGGATGGCTCTCTGAGTGCCATTTGTTGGCTGCTGGTGTTGCTTTTTTTTCTTTTTTTTTCTGCTTCTTTGGATTTCTTGCTTGCCTCTCGCCGCCTCCCCCTCCTTTTGCTCGAGTGCCTGGCTCCGTGCGCCATTTTTGCTTCTTCCTGAGGAGCTGCGGAGCTCCATTCAAGTGTGGAGCTGCTTCCCGGTCTGAGCTACCATGCTGGTGGGATCCCAGGGCTTTTGTTCGTTTGTTCATTTTGAATTGTTTGTCTGTTTTCTTTTCCTTTTCTTGAGTTGGGAGCCCTTTCTGGCCAGGCGGAGATGTGTGCCAGGGAGACTCCCCTTCGGCTTCCACGGACATGCAGAGGGATCCCTGAACGCATTTCTTTTTTCGTTGGTTTTTTTTTTTTTTCCCTCTTTTTCTGGGGGGCCTTTCTTGTTCCTTTTTTTTTTTTATTTGTTTTGTTTTCTTTTCCCTCTTTTTCCCTTTTCTCTTTCCTCATTGCTAAATTTCTCGTCTCTCTATTTCTTCCTGATCTTTCTGATCCCTGAAAACCAGGTGCTGTATGCCTCTGCGCCTTCTGGCCAGGCTGTGCTGTGAAACCTGAGAGCGATTTCCACAGACCTCATAGCTGCATCAGATGGGATCCCTGGGAACTTTGCGGTTCTTTAACCTTTCTGATTTTTATTTGTTCATTCTTTTCTTTTCTTCCTCTTCCCCCTTCTTTTTTTTCTCCATTTCATAGTCTCTCATCTCTCCATTCCAACGGCAAGCTCCCCCAGCATTCTTTTTTGTTTGTTTGTATGTTTTTTAGCTCCTGTTCCTCTCTCCTCTCTCCCATATCCAGCTTAGCCCCACACATAACCATCTCCCTGCTGCATCCTGCCTACCTGCACCATGCACTTGACATCATAACACCAAGCTGTGCAGGCACGGCCTATTGGAACCTGCCCAGCACTCATTACCAATGGTCCTGGTGGCTGTGGTGAGTGCCACAAACAACCCGTCCCAGTGGCTCCTCTTCAGCTAGACCTGCCCTGCTGTACCACATCTGAGTGACTGAACCAGCCAGTTGGAGAAAGAGGCGAAAACTATTGAGTGCACAGACGAGCGAACAACAAGGGGCACGCAGTCCGCCTGCTCAGACATGGTCAAATTTTTTTTTTTTAAAAAGGGACTAAACAAACAAATCTACAATCAATAAACGAGAGAAATATCTACTGAATGCCCCGAAAACAGCAAACAATATCAAAACATTTACAAAAACAGGACAGGATGGTTCCAGCAGGCGTCCAAATTAAAACACCAGATGACTCTCCTCTGGAAGAAAATGCACTAGAACTACCTGATAGGGAATTCAAATCATTAATACTGGGAATTTTCCAAGAACTGAGGCAAAAAGATGAAAAACATGAGAAAAAAATAGACAAATTCATGGAAAATACAGACAAAAAATTGGAAGAATTCAGGAAGATGATGAAGAAACAAAATGCAAAAATAAATTCACAACTAGAAATTATACAAAAACAACAATTAGCTATCCAAAAGATAAACAACAAGATTTCAGAAATGGATGATGTCACAGAAGGGCTGAGAAGCGGATTTCAAACCGTGGAAGACAGGATCAGTGGAACTGAAGACAAACACTTGGATACTACTCTGTTTCAGGAAAACTCAGAAAAAAGAACAAAGAAAAATGAAGAGACCCTGAGAGTTATGTGGGACACAATTAAAAGCAAAAATTTAC
>NW_004444030.1:4785607-4802047 GCF_000243295.1 Trichechus manatus latirostris | reverse complement strand
GAAGAGCGTAGTCAATGTCACTGAACTGTGTATGTAGAAATTTTTGAAACGGTGTATCTTTGGCTATGTGTATTTTCACCAAAAAAAAAAAAAGGCTGAGAAGTTAGAAGTTTGATATGTTGTGGGGTTGTTAACCAATGTCATAAAACAACAGGTGTACTACTGTTTCATGAGAAAGTATTCGTTCTGTAAGCCTTCACTTGAAGTACAATAAAAAAAAAAGAAAAAAAAAAGTCTCACTACCTGTGGACTTCCTTTGATCAGGAAAATATGATTTAAGAGATCAGTGAAAAAAATCATCCTTATTGCAGGAATGCTGAATTTACAACTTGATATCGCTGATGTGAAACAGCTCATAGATCACAAAGAAGGGGAATTGATAGATCAGGACCTAATGGATTTTGAAGAGCAAAGAAATGCTGAAGAATAAAAAATAATGAGGAAGAGAAAGAAGAGAAGTTGTCAAAAATTTTACAGTGAAAGGATTAGCTGAAGTTTTTTCTAAACTAAATCAGAGGCTTCAGTTGCTTGAAAACATGGACCCAAATGCTGATTGCTTTGCTAAAGTTGATAGGCAGATTCAAGAAGCAGTGAAATGTTACCGAGAAATATATGAAGAAGAAAAAAGAAGGACAATACAGACAATTCTCATTCAATTTTCTAACTAGAAACACCATCTCCATTCCCAGGCATAATCCAGATGATCCAGAACCTTCCACAAGTGGAGTTATTACCACAACTGACAAAATGTCAATGTTGTTAAACTCTTCATCATCGGAGTAAATTTTTATGATTTGTGTGTTTTTTATGTATGTAAGTATGTATTAAAATATATCTGTCAACTTATATGTAATGTTTCCACCCCCAAAGACAAATAAAAATCAGATTTATAAAGATACTGATAATAAAAGGAAATAATAATGAAAACTAAAAAAAAAAAAAAATGAGGTATTCGACTTATGTGAGAACCGACTTTCTGACGGAGTAGTCAGAACAGAACCTCATCATACGTCAGGGACTACCTGTACTGGGGAAAAGCAGGAATTCAGGCAAAGCCTTGAAGCCTGCATGATGTGTAGCTGGGGCATACCCAGCCAAAAGGGGAATCAAACTCCTCTTCTAAGCTTGCACCATTCTCTGCACTGATCCTGGTCATTGGCGTTCCTTCTTAACTCCAGCCAACATTATTTGCTCCCTTTTCTGATCTCTTAAAACAGCGGCTCTGTACTCAGGGGTGTCTACAATTAATAATGACACCAGCTGACATTTATCTAGTGGTTGCTACATGCAAGGTAAGCATAAGCATGGCTGCACACAGATTATCTCCTTGCATCCTCATACCACAACTAGGAGACTCAGGGGTAGGGAAACTGTGGATTTGAGTTCAGGTTGCCTGACTCAGGCTCAAGCACCTAACCACCAAGCAGTAAATAAATAAATAAACCCATTGCTGTCGAGTCAATTCTGAGTCATAGTGACCCTACAGGACACAGTAGAACTGCCCCATGGGGTGACAAAGGTTATAATCCTTATGGAAGCAGATCTGTGACATATTTCTCCTGCAGAGCACAGCAGCTGTTGGGTTTGAACCACCAACTTTTTGGTTAGCAGCCAGTGCTTAATCGTTGCACCACGAGGGCTCCTCACCAAGCAGTACTGACTGTAATTACACCTTGTTAATCCCATTTTCTCTCCTTCAAGAAAGTGTATCAGCATGCAAACAAAAGGGATTATATTGAATCCACCCTAATCCATATGAAAAATAAACCATTCACATATTTTACATCTTCACTTATTATTAATAATCAATTGCCTGCAACAAATCTCACAAGTTGACTGTGATAATACTGTGGTTGAGAACTACTCTCCTAATATGCTTATTCTCCCACTTTTTCCTTCATATTTTTCTACATTTAATTAAGCATTTAATTAACTCTTCTAATTTCTTTCTTTCATGAATGACAGATATTCCCAGTAAATTATAAACTCCTTGAGAGGAAAAGCAAGTCCTATAACTTTTTTTTTTTTTTTTTAATCCTCCGAAACATCTAGAATATGCTAACTGGAAACCAGTTGCAGTCAACTTCAATCCAACTCAAGCAACCCTACGTGCGTCAGAGTAAAACTGTGCTCCACAGGGTTTTCAATGGCTGATTTTTCAGAAGTAGATCACCAGGCCTTTCTTCCAAGGTGCCTCTGGGTGGGCTCAAACCTCCAACCTTTCAGTTAGCAGCCAAGAACATTAACCATTTGAACCAACCAGGGACTCCTAGAATATGCGAGGCACATAGAAATCACTTAATAAACATTCTTCGAACAAAACTGAATTTTTGCTGAAATGATATTAGTAAGAACAGGTAATATTAGGATGGGGTCTTCCTATTTATAAAACCCTTCCATTAAGTTGTCAGGCTTCTTCAGAAGGTGTACAGAAAAGAATCAGAAGCCTCAGACCAACAGGGGAGTATCTGCTGTGATAGAGCCTGCCTTTCCCCTCCTACGTCCCCCCAGAGAGGACATGGATGAAGAATACAGTTTCTAGAATCGTGAGTATATAATCAGAAGCACCTAATGACATAGCTGAATCTACTTGGCTTTAGCTCTGCACACCGGTGCATTCTAACAGGGCCTCATGTGCCTGTGTTTCCCTAAATAAGATCTTACCACTGCACCCAGCCCTACCTCTGTTAACATGCAAATGCAATGGATTCTGTGCATGGAGAACACAAACGCTTACCCGGGAATATAACGCAAAAAAAAAAAAAAAAAAAAAGTTCTTTTAAAGGATAACTGATGCAAATTTCTCAGTATAGATGTCTAAGATGAAACTAACTTATCCACCAAGCTGGGCAAAGCTTTTAAAAAGCTGAGAGCCAAAGAAAGAACACTTGGAGTTAAGTATAAGATTAGACACTCTGCAAGCTTAAAAAAAGAGGAGATATTAGTATATGCACTATCTAGGACAATTTTCAAAAAGAAAAGTTCATGCTCTTGTCTTTTACATCAGAGCAGTTGCAACTTCCTCCTTTTTGGTACTCCCTAACAGGATGGCTGGAGCCCTGGTGGCTCAGTGGTTAAGAGCTTTTTGGTTAGCAGTTCAAATCCACCAGCTGCTCCTTAGAAACCCTATGGGGGCAGTTCTACTCTGTCCTATAGGGTTGCTATGAGTTGGAATTGACTCGACAGCAATGTTTTGTTTTGTTTTTTTAACAGGAAGGTTAATAACGTAAGATTCAGAGCTAAACAGACCTGCCTGTGGGTGCTCAGTAAATGTTAGCTGCCATTCTTATCGTTGGGAGGAGAGAAGCTTTTAGTCTTCTCACCTCATCCTTCCTCCTCCAGTGGTGAAGGAGTTGCAGGGTATATACTTGGGCCATATTTTCCTAAGGGATGGGAATCACTCTAAGCTCTGTGACTTCTCTTTCCCAGTATGCACCATGACGGGTAAATACACTGCCCAGAGAGCCAGCCCTGCCATTTCTCTCGCTTGTTTTTCTACTACCCCCATGCATACAACTGGGTGGGTGAGTTAAGTCCAGGGTCTGCTCTGCAGACTAGCTCCCCCATGTCTCTAACTATATCCTTCATGTTACCAATACGAGGGTTTCAGATGCAAGCCTTGAAGGAAGGCAGTGCTAACTAGGCTTCAAACTCACGCCTCTGGCGGGATGGGTGGGTGGGGTGGAGTAAATGTTAGGACAGCATTTGAGAATTGCTGGGTCACTAGCCGTGCTACTTAATAACATCAGAATCCTGTCATAACCTGAATTTATTATTGTTGTTGTTATTCTTATTCTTGTTGCCTTTAAGTGGAAGAGTTCAAGTGTATAATTAATTGCCCTAGAAAGTTCCCATTATCCTAGAGGTCAAGTGCAGAGACTTGTCTGTGCTTCAAGTCCTACCTTATCTACATATCTTACCTACCAGCTACATTTTTCTCTTATTTCAGGTATACTTTATCAAATGCCAGGCACTGTACTAGGCATTTTTGTGTATCCTATCTTAATTTTAATAATCTTTAATTTTCATCCTGAAATTAATTATCTCCATTTTATATAAGAGGAAATAGACAGAGAGGTTAAGTAAAAAGGTACATGGCTCTTGAGTAAGTGATCGAGATATAAAACCCAGATCTGTTTGATATCATTGTGCATACTTCATGCTGACCTCTCTTTACCATCCCCACCTCCAACCCCTCAAGAACATGAGTTGTTTGAGTTTGGTAGGAATGGGATCAAAGTCATGGGTTCAATCTCCATGTATGCTCAAAGTTCCCTTTCTAGTGATTCAATTCCCTTCTCCAAACCACCACCAGTGCGTATCATCCCCTGCCCCAGCACACTAAAAAGTTTTCTCTGATCTAGACAGCTTCCTCTTGTCTCAGAATATGTCTCAGATATGTGAGGAAGAAATTACCTTTGGAAAACCTCTGCATTTTCAAAGCAGGCACCAATTAGGGCACTAATCACCCCACTTCCACCTCTTGTCACTTGGTGTTCACCACAAAACCTTGCTGAGACACAAGCTTCCGGCTTAGGAGTATAGCTCTCTTGGGATGCTGGTTGGATGGGAGCTGGCACTACTTAAACCTCATGCCTTCCTTTTTTTTTTTTACACTTCAGAAAAGAGAGGAAAAAATACCCAGATACCTTCATGTGATATTGGAAAAGGGCCCCTTTTATCTTTGGCAATTTCTCAATCAGACAGAGCATCTGCTGTTTGTGGTGTAAGTAATACCTCCAGCCCTCTCAGTCATCTTGAGGAAGCGAGAAATGAAAATACAAGCTTGCAGCCGAACAAAAGAAGAATACATACTTGGGGAGTGAGATAAATGATAAGACACTTTATGTTGTGAATCACTGTCGGTTCCATCTGAAAGGATCAAAGCTGGGCCTTTTCCTCAAAGAACAGCACCAGGGTGGTGAGTTTGACTCCATTTTGTTAGAATATTTCTTTAACAATTCCCTTTCGAGCGTCTTTGTAAACCTCAGATATCCCAGTTTGAATACAAATCTCAGAGGGAAATCCCCAAGAATATTCAAGCTTTTATAAATTGGTAGGGATTTTTTTTTATTGTGGTAAGAATATATATAACAAAAAATTGTCATTTCAACATTTATATACAGATAATTCAGTCAAATTAATTACATTCTTCATGTTGTGCTGCAACCATCACCACTATCCGTTTCCAAACATTTCCATCAGCTTTAACAGAATCTTGGAATCCTGGTGGCATAGGGTTAAGAGCATGACTGTTAACCAAAAGGCTGGCAGTTCGAATCCACCAGGCACTCCTTGGAAACCCTGTGGAGCAGTTCTACTCTGTCCTATAGGGTCGCTATGAGTCAGAATCAACCTGATGGCAACTGGTTTGGGTATTTTTGGTTTTGGTTTAACAGAATTCTCAGTGCCCCCTAATCAATGTCTCCCTCTTTTCCCCTCCTTTTCACTCCTGGTAACCACTAATAAATTTTGGTCTCCATACATTTGCCAGGGAGCCCTGGTGGTACAGTGGTTAAAGCACTCAGTTGTTAATCAAAAGGTCAACAGTTTAACCCACCAGCCACTCTGTGGGAGAAAGATGTGGCAATCTACTTCTGTAAAGATTTACAGCCTTGGAAACAGTATGGGGTAGTTCTACTCTGTCCTATAGGGTTGCTACGAGTTGTTATTGACGGCAGTGGGTTTGGTTTGGTTTTGGTATACATTTGCCTATTCTAGATACTTCATTTAAGTGGAATCATACAATCTTTGTCTTATTGTGACTGACTAATTTCACTCAGAATAATGTTTTTTAAGGTTCATTCATGTTGTAGCACGTATCAGGACTTCATTTCTCTTTACGGCTAAGTAGTATTTCATTGTATGTATGTACCACATTTTGTTTATCAGCTCATCTGTTGATGGACATATAGGTTGTTTCCACCTTTTAGCTATTGTGAATAGTCCTGCAATGAACACTAGTGTACATGTACCTGTGTGTGTTCCTGTTTTTGATTCTTTTGGGGGTAGGCCTAGGAGTGGAATTGTTGGGTCATGTGGTAACCCTATTTTTAACTTTCTGAGGAACCTCCAAAATTTTCTACAGTGGCTGTACCATTTTACAGTCCCACCAGCCATGGATGAGGGTTCCAATTTCCTGGTGAGGATTATTTTTAACCAGAATTATTTCATTATAAAGCTTATTATGAATTCCTTTAAAAAAAATAAGACACCTCTGAGAAAGTCTCTATCCGTATAGCACACATATATCTCAGTCTTCCCTAAGATCAGATGAGCAGTAGCTCTCATGAACTTTCCTGAGAATTAAACAACCATCCAGAGGAAAAATAAAGATTCAAAGTTGTCAGGTCACTTCAGTGAACATGTAGATGATACCAGGCCTCCTCCAGCCAGTGTGAAGATGGAGGAAGAAGGCCTTTCTCCTCCTTTTTCACCAGGCTAACCCTTCTTCACTGACTAAGACTCAGCTGAAGCCTCCCTCCAAGGCTATACGGGATGCTCCTCTTCTGTGTCTTCAAACAGTACTGTGCTTACCTTTAGCACAACACCACACTAGGCTATAATCACCAGTCTCTTCTGTCTCTATTAGAATTTGAGAGAGGGAACTGTGGCTTTTTCTCTATATCAAAAGAGACCAATTCAAGCCCTGACGTATAGGTGTTAGATAAATGTTTCCTTAATGAATGATGGATAAACGGAATGGTTAAATGAATGAATGAGTGAGTGGGCAAGTGAATGAACAAAGGATGGTCACAGCCTCAAGATGCCAGTTTGGAATTCTCTTCTGATTTAGATCAGCCAAATGGCAATGGGCTTACCTGGAGCAGGAGCAGGAGCCCAATGGTAATTTTCACTTTCTAGTCTTACTATATATCTTAGTCATCTAGTACTGCTATAACAGAAATACCACAAGTGGATGGCTTCAACAAAGAGAAGTTTATTCTCTCACAGTCCAGTAGGCTACAAGTCCAAAATCAGGGCATCAGCTCCAGGAGAACACTTTCTCTGTCGGCTCTGGAGAAAGGTCCATGTCATCAATCTTACCTTGGTCTGGGAGCATCTCAGCGCAGGAACCTCAGGTCCAAGGAACACGCTCTGCTCCCAGCACTGCTTTCTTGGTGGTATGAGGTTCCCATGTCTCTCCTCTCACTTCTCTCTTTTATATCTCAAAAGAGATTGGCTTAAGACACTATCTAATCTTATAGACTTCATCAACATAACTGCCACTAATCCATCTTATTACATCATAGTGACAGAATATACAACACATAGGGAAATCACATCAGATGACAAAAGGAAGACAACTATACAATACTGGGAATCATGACCTAGCCAAGCTGACAGATATTTTTGGGGGACACAATTCAATCCATGACATTCTACCTTTTGGCCCCCCAAAATTCATGTTCTTGCCACACATAAAACATATTCACCCCATTATCATAGCAAAAATCTTAAATCAACTCCAAGTCCAAAACCTAAAAATTCTTGCTCATCTGTGAAATGTAAAATACAAGTTATTGCCTTCCAAAGGTACAGTGGCGCAACAGGCAGGCACAAGCTAGACATTTCCATTACAAATGTGAGAAACTGCAGAGAAAGAAGGCATAACAGGTACCAAGCAAGTTAGCAGAACACATTACATTAGCCCTCAAGGCTTGAAAATAATCCTTTGTTCTTTTGAGACCATTTACACAATGGCCCTGCCCTCCAGACTCTAGGTATTGGCCACACTTTCTGGATTCTGAGTGGAAGTCCCTTGGCTCTGGGCTTTAGCTCCACCTTCCAGGCCCACTGGGATGGCAACTCTGCTCCCTCGGCTTCAGGCGCACCATTTTCCTAGTCCATCTGAATGGCAACTCCACCCTCAGAAACACGAGGCCATGGCTCCACCCTTTGAAACCCTTGAGGTCCTGGCCATACCTTTGGAGACTGAGGCAGCTCCGCTTGTGTTACTTGTCTCTTTAGCTTCTGCATCCTGTAGCTTCATGGCCCTCAGTCCTCACACCTGCATCTGCCCCGCTGGGGCAAGTGTTCCGAAGCTCTGTAGCTCCACCGATAAGTGCCTGGAGGCACCTTACTCTGCCAGGAAGCCTCCTGTGCACAGGCACTCAGCTCTCTCGCTCTGCGGGTCTGCTCCAGCACTGTGTGGTGCTGGTCTCCCGGTTCTGCTGCTGCTAGTTCTCTGCTGCTTCCAGTTCTCTGCTGCTGCCACTTCTCTACTGCTGCCCCTTCTCTGCTACTGCCCCTTCTCTGCTGCTGCCGCTTCTCTGCTGCTGCCAGTTCTCTGCTGCTGCTGTCGGTCCTCTATCCATTCAACACTTCCATATTTTAGGTATCTGTTAGAGCAGCACCCCACTCCCAGTACCAAATTCTGTCTTAGTCATCTAGTGCTGCTATAACAGAAATACCACAAGTGGATGGCTTCAACTAAGTTTACTCTCTCACAGTGCAGCAGGCTACAAGTCCAAATTCAGGGTGTCAGCTCCGGGGGAACGCTTTCTCTCTTGCTTCTGGAGGAAGGTCCGTGTCAACAATCTTCCCTTGGTCTGGGAGCTTCTCTGCACAAGAACCTCAGGTCCAAAGGACGCGCTCTGCTCCCGACACTGTCTTCTTGGTGGTATGAGGTTCCCGTCTCTCTGCTTGCTTCTTTCTTTTATATCTCAAAACAGATTAGCTTAAGACACTATCTAATCTTGTAGACCTCATCAATATAACTGCCACTAATTCATCATATTACATCATAGTGATAAAATATACAACACATAGGGAAATCACATCAGATGACAAAAGGTAGACAATTATACAATACTGGGAATCATGACCTAGCCAAGCTGACAGATATTCTGGGGGGACACAATTCAATCCAAGACACTACATAAGGATATAAATCTCATCTTTCTTCCCAACAGTACTCCTGCCCATTACCACCATCACATCCCAGGGTAAATTCTCCCTCTTCCCTCATCAGCAGGTGTCCAGACACAGGTAATGTACCTAGAACACCAGGTCTACCCAAAGCGAGGTTCCCTGGCAAATTTCACTTCTCTCTGGGCAGAATTCATCTGATATCCCAACTTTTCTAGCTTCACCCAGACAGGACCCAAGACAGTCCATAAAACTTCCAACTTCAGCAACCCAGAAATAGAGGGCAGGAGGAATGAGAAGGTGACTACACGGGAATATAATAACCAAAGCCCAGGAGTGCTCCTCATGCCCCCAGTGCAGAATGGACTGCTGGAATGAAGCCACAGGTGGTGAGAAGCATGTTCCAGGACAAACCACAACCATTCCGAGGCTTCAGGACTAACAACCCAAAGCTAATTTGCATATTTTTGTATGCTATTTGCCTAATGCACTGAAAAACCTTCTTGCTTTTTATTCTTCCCAAAGCTCTCCACGTGATGTCATTACCCATGCCACACAGATAGGCCCAGCCTAAGAGGAGAAAGAAGAAAGAAACAAGAACAACAATCCCCACTGATTGCGCCTCTCTGCAGGAAATGTGAAGATGCTGGTTACTCAAACCCAGAGACCAATAAACAACTGAAGTCTGCAACCTGAATCCTGCAACTAATAAGCCAGCTATCAAATCACTTTCCTGAGGCTGGTCCAAAAAGGAAAGGATACATAAGAAGGAGCACAAAATGAGCCTCTCTAAACATACAACAGTTGAGGGATTTTATATCAAATAATGATTGCTCTTGCCAATATGCTGGGAGCCCTTAAAATTGTGCATTTTATCCACATATACCATCAAACAGCTAAAAAATACACTAAAGGACAGGAGGGTCTTTTCAATCTGACCAAACGAGGTTAAGAGGATTGGTTTGACCTATATTTCGCCAAAAGAAATTGTGTTCAATAAAACTTGGTTTTCCCTACACTTTACATGTTTAGTGTCTCTGAACAATTCTTATGGGTCCACATTTGGAAGTAAAAGAAAGCCAGGTTCAGTACTGCATCATTCCACTTTGGCGTTATCACATTTTAGTGGAATTTTTTTAAACCGCAGTACTTGAGGCAAGTCCATATGCAGCATAGCAATATTCTCAAATTATACAGCAGAGGTTCCAGAAAATGTCCCCTGTGCACAAATAAAGCCATCACTATAACCTAATGCAGTGTAACAATACACAATACAGTCATGCACACGATATTAGAACAAACTGGGTCATTACAATCACTCGCCAAATGCTCAGATAAAAGACTATTATCATCAAGGAACTGAGGAAGAGAAGGAATCAATTTCCCAGGATCCAGTCCATGAACGGAGGGTATTTTAAAAGAGAAAGAAACTGTCTAGGGCCTGGAAGGTAGGGTAACATGCACTTAAGGGGTTTTAGTCTCCTTCCTCCAGTGTGACAGCTGGTACATAATAGTGATCAACATCGTGGGACCTGAAATGCACTATACCCAGAAATGCTCTAGATGCTTGCTTTCTGGTCTTGATTTCTGCAATGTGAGCACTGCCTCTGCTCCACTGATTACTAACAAAATGGTTAACTATCCACTTGTGGAATGATGCGTGGCTTTCTGAAAGAATAACACACGTAGGTAAAGAGAGTCCATTCCTTACCATTTGGTCAGACTCAAAAAACTTACCCTGCACGGTTCTCCAGTGTGCTATACTTCTGAGTAACTGTTAAGTGTGCCTAAGCTCTCCATCATAGCAACACAGGCATTGTCTGCCATAGCAGATGGACAAACTCCAGTGAAAAGCCATGCAAGCTGTCCAACAACATCCTGCTTTTATTTCCTTCCAGAGCAGTGCCGTGTTTCAGCCAAAGTTCAAAGGTCTCTTAAAGCTGAAAGAGAACTCTTCAAGAAAATCTTCAGTTTTATAACCTCACTGTTTCTACAAGAGGCTAATCAAGTTTCCTCAACATTTCTCCACTATAAAAATTTATTTCTTTATGGCATGCCAAAGCTTGCGACTGTGGGAGTGATACAGTATAGCCAAGGAGTCTACTGAAAGCTGATATCCTCTGCCCTTTTTCTTTAGAAAAGGGTTGTCTTTTTGGATATTCAGCATGCAAATTATAGGTACATGAAACATTCTCAGGTACATCCTTCAAACAGTAGTCAACCTCTTCAAATCTAGAAATGCTTTAATTTGAATTCTCTTCACTTATTAACTTCTTCATGTGATTGATGGAAGAGAAGAGCCCTCTTTCAACTTCTGGACTCTATTTTGCAAACTGAGTCCTGAAGCAGCTCTGCCCATACAAAGAGAATCACCAAGACTCTCACAACAGCTGTTTCTTCAGCTTCTGATATTATTGCTAATAACACTGCTGTAGGAGCTCAAAATCAATCCAAATTATCTGCCTGTAACATAAGACCTAAAATTTCAAGAGCTGCCTTGGTATCTTTTAGACTTACAGGTCCCCAAAGGCCTGTGAATTCCCCTGCTCTCACTAGATATGCCCCCACCCACCTAACAGGAAAGGTTCCCCACCTAGCTAGTTCCCCTATCAGCAAGACTAGCTGTACTCCATTTGGGCCTCAACCTAACAGACATCAGTTCCTGGCCAGCCCACGAAATTATTCAAATAAGCCAATCACATCCTCCTGAAGAAGGCAGGGGGCACCCCACCCTCTTGTTACTGCAAAAGTCTGCCTCCCACAGCCACTGCTGGTTCACTCTGCTCCCAAATACAACCCCGTGTGGCCCTGCATGGTATGTTGTGTCCTCCCTCCTGGGATGTGAGTACATGTGACTAATAAACTGCTGTCAATTTCATCTTCCCAGCACTAGGTGTTGTGTATTGAGCCATCTCATACCATTTAGGGTGGAGGATTCTTTTCACCAACAAAGTGAACAGGAGGTGATCAGAATGTTACCCCTTATTTATCTTAATCTTTTTGTATTCCACTGTTGCAGCTTTACAAAAATGTCCTTTCTTCCTCTCCTGCCTGAGAAGAGTCATTTCACATGAACAGGCCAAGCGGAAGATGGGCTTTGGCTGCTGGGACTCAATCTATGCTTAAGATCAGCCAAGAATACCCCAAAAGCTACAAAGAAATAAGAAAACTGAACCCCTGCCCATCGCTGTCACCAAAGAGGATTGCCAAGGGTCACAAAGGTCATTAGTGACAAAGCTGGCACTAGAATTTACATCCCTTAATTCCCTACAGGGTCGCAATGAGTCGGAATGGACTGGACAGCAACGGGGTTAATTCCCTATATAAAGTGCATAAACTCTCTGGAAAAAGGCAATGGAGATTTTTCAAAAGTCAAAATGTTTTACTATTAAAACAATTTAAGTATAATCCATGACAAATGATGTATTTATCACAGAAAGAAAAAAAAAAAAAAAACACTTGTTCCAGAGAGATTCTTTTTTCAGCCAGCTAGTGATTAACTTTAGTCCTTTATTATAGATTACCTCAAAAACACATTCCTCCACCATAAAGTATATTAGCCATAAGCATAGCAGAGGAGTGGGCTGAGTGTCTGACAGAATACCTCCCAAACCCTAAACTGTTCAGGTGAAGGGATTGATGGGTTCTGCACATCTGTAGAGCAAAAAGGAAAACAGCACATATACAAAGCTTATATAACAGCTTCTCAGAGGTTAAAAACTGCTCCCAATGGCATTTTCTAAACTCATATAGTCAGCTGCTGTGCCTGTGGTTTTCACTTATGGGGGTTCTCAAGAAAGGAGTCAGTTATTATTCCTTGCACTTGGGAGCTAAATTATCTTGCAGTGCACGCAAGTCAGCAAGGCAGTTTTCTACCAAATTGCAAATAATCACTTCCCCACAGTAATTGTTCTGTGAATTCCCCTGCCTGCATAGACAATGGGTTCCAGCTTCAACCCTTATGCATAAATATGCAGTTACTGTTACAACAGACCAGTTCTCTGGCTGTAAGTCGGGAAGGCACTAATATTGAGGGTACAGTACTGACCAGATTCAGGAAAGAAAAGTGACAGCTTGAAATTACAGCACAATAAAATGTGGAAAATTTGAAAAGCTCCAGCCCTGTTAATAGAGGGCATCTTACAAGTATCTTATATGTTATTTCTTAGAGAAGGTAGAGATGAGGAGGGGGGGTTAGAAGTGTAGGGAAAATGAAATAGGACTAGGATAGAAAGAAATGGATGATGGACAAACTGGTGTGTGTGTATGTGTGTGCGTGTGTGCTCTTAACCCATGAAAGAAAAAGAAAGTTTGGATGCTGAAGAATGACAAAATTATTTACTTTCATATAGCATGTCCACTTGCTTACGGAGTGTGAGACTCCATTTTTGCATGACCAGTGTTAGATGAAGTGTTAGGCAAAGGCAAAAGATGAAGAAATTCAAGATTTTTACCAACTTCTGCAGTCCGAAATTGATGGAACATGCAATAAGGATGCACTGATAATAACTGTGATTAGAATGCAAAAGTTGGAAACAAAGAAGAAGGATCTGTAGTTGGAAAATATGGCCATGGTGATAGAAATGATGCCAGAGATCACATGATAGAATTTTGCAAGACCAATGACTTGCTTTATTACAAATATCTTTTTCAACAACATAAATGGTGACTATATATGTGGACCTCGCCAGATGGAATACACAGGAATCAAATCTACTATATCTGCAGACACAGGCAATGGAAAAGCTCAATAACATCAGTCAGAACAAGGCCAGGGACCAACTACAGAACAGACCATCAATTGCTCATATGCAAGTTCAATCTGAAACTTAAGAAAATTAGAACAAGTCCACGAGAGCCAAAGCACAACCCTGAGTATATCCCACCTGAATTTAGAGACTACTTCAAGAATAGATTTGATGCATTGAACACTAATGACCAAAGACCAGACAAGCTGTGGAATGATATCAAGGACATCATACATGAAGAAAGCAAGAGGTCATTAAAAAGATAGGAAAGAAAGAAAAGACCAAAATGGATGTCAGAAGAGACTCTGAAACTTGCTCTTGAATGTTGAGTAGCTAAAGCAAAAGGAAGAAATGATGAAGTAAAAGAGCTGAAGAGAATATTTCACAGGGTGGCTCAAGAAGACAAAGTATTATAACGACATGTGCAAGAACTGGAGATAGAAAACCAAAAGGGAAGCACACATTCAGCATTTCTCAAGCTGAAAGAGCTGAAGAAAAAATTCAATTGTAATTTTGAATTCAGTTGCAATATTGAAGGATTCTATGGGGAAAATATTCAACGATGCAAAACCAAAAAGTAAACCCGTTGCCACTGAGTCAATTCTGACTCATAGTGACTCTACAGGACACAGCAGAACTGCCCAATAGGGCTTCCAAGGAGCAGCTAGTGGATTCAAACTGTCGACCTTTTGGTTAGCAGCTGTAGCTCTTAACCACTGTGCCACCAGGCCTCCAAAGAAGATGGAAGGAATACACAAAGTCACCGTACCAAAAAGAATTGGTCAGCGTTCAACCATTTCAGGACGTGGCATATGATAAGGAATCGATGGTACTGAAGGAGGAAGTCCAAACTGCATTGAGGGGCACTGGCAAAAAACAAGGCTCCAGGAACTGATACCAACTGACATGTTTCAACAAATGGAAGCAGCCCTGGAAGTGCTCACACATCTATGGCAAGAAATTTGGAAGACAGCTATCCGGCCAACTGACTGGAAGAGACCCATATTTGTGCCTATTCCCAAGAAAGGTGATCCAACCAAATGTGGAAATTATGGAACAATGTCATTAATATCACACACAAGTAAAATTTTGCTGACGACCATTCAAAATCGGCTGCAGCAGTATATCGACAAGAAACTGCCAGAAATTCAAGCCAGATTCAGAAGAGGATGTGGAACCAGAGATATCATAGCTGAGGTCAGATGGATCCTGGCTAAAAGCAGAGAATACCAGAGAAATGTTACCTGTGTTTTATTGACTATGCCAAGGCATTCTACTGTGTGGATATAACAAATTATGGATAACATTCCGAAGAATGGGAATTCCAGAACACTTAGTTGTGCTCATGAGGAACTTGTACATAGATCAAGAGGCAGTTGTTTGGGCAGAACAAGGGGATACTGTGTGGTTTAAAGTCAGGAAAGGTTTGTATCCTTTCACCATACTTATTCAATCTGTATGCTGAGCAAATAATCTGAGAAGCTGGACTATATGAAAAAGAATAGGACATCAGAATTGGAGGAAGACTCATTAACAACTTGTGCTATGCAGATGACAAACTGTTGCTTGCTGAATATGAAGAGGACCTGAAGCACTTACTGATGAAGATCAAAGACCACAACCTTCAGTAGGGGTTACATCTCAACAGAAAGAAAACAAAAATTCTCACAACTAGACCAATAAGCAACATCATGATAAATGGAGAAAAGATTAAACTTGTCAAGGATTTCATTCTAGTTGGATCCTAAATCAACACCCATGGAAGCAGCAGTCAAGAAATTAAAAGACACATTGCATTAGGCAAATCTGCTGCAAAAGGCCTCTTTAAAGTGTTTTAAAGCAAAGATGTCACCTTGAAGACTAGTGTGCGCCTGACCCAAGCCATGGTGTTTTTGATTGCCTCATGTGCATGCGAAAGCTGGATGATGAATAAGGAAGACCAAAGAAGAACCGATGCCTTTGAACTGTGGTGTTGGTGAAGACTACTGAATACACCATGGCCTGCCAAAAGAACGAACAAATCTGTCTTGAAAGAAGTACAACCAGAATGCTCCTTAGAAGCAAAGATGGCAAGATTAACTCTCACATACTTTGGACATGTTATCAGGAGGGATCAGTCCCTAGAGAAGGACATCATGCTTGGTAAAGTAGAGGGTCAGCGAAATAGAAGAAGACCCTCAAGGAGATAGACGGACACAATGGGTGCAACAAAGGGCTCAAGTATAACAATGATTGTGAGGATGGCACAGGACCAGGCAGTGTTTTCATTCTGCTGTACATACGGTTGCTGGGTTGGAACCAACCCGACGGCATCTAACAACAACAACAAGTGTTAGACTTGCTTTTAAAGTAATAATACTAATACAGGGCCCACTGATGACTCGTCAGCTGCTTTAGGCTAATCCCTTGACATTTCTCTGTCCAAAAGTACCAATTACTCTCCATCTGCCTTTTTCTGTTTCTAGGACATTCAAATTTTCAAGCCCTCATTATCTAGAATCTAGATAATAGACCCTTAGATATGTGCAAAAACTAAGAAGAAATATGGGTTCTCCCAATATCTCCATCAGGGTATATCTGTTTCGGCTCACCACTGTATTCCCTATACATAGTAGGTACTCAACAAAAATATGTTGAAAGAATAAATGAACTACACCCTTTTCTATTTCTACTGTGTGACACAATGAACACAGCATTTTAGAGTCTCTTTGTCACTTTCTGAAATTTTCTCCAACTCACCAGGACAATATTTTTTTCTTTTTTTTTTTTTTATATTTTATTGTACTTCAGGTGAAGGCTTACAGAACAAATAGTTTCTCAT
>NW_004444030.1:4729918-4777512 GCF_000243295.1 Trichechus manatus latirostris | reverse complement strand
CCATTCTCTGTCAGTTTTCTCACTCCATTTGGTGCTTGGCTGAGTTCTTTACCTCTTCATTTGATGTTTTAGGGTTTCAGGATTGTTGTATTCTCTGTTCGGCTTAGTTTTTCGGATCTTTGCTGTGGAGGGACAGTGTGGTGCTTCTGCCTAGAGCACCATTTTTCACCAGGACCATTTGGAATTCCACACCTGTCCTTCAGAATTCTGTGAACACATTCAAGTGTCACCTGAATATTCTAAATGAACTTCAGATTCAGCTCATCTTCTATTTCATCCCCCCCCCCCAGCCCACACCAGCTCAAAGTGACTTCTCTCTTTTGATCTTACCATGCACACTACTCATTTGTCACTTATTTGGTCTTTTATTTTATTCTGCAGATTTTCAGATATATTTCCCAATGATATTATGAGCACATTTCAGAAAAAGACTACATTTTATATTTCCCTTAGCTCCTAATCAACGTGCAAGCTGTAGCAGGAACTCAGTAACAATTTGTTGATATCAATCAATGAGAATGCTTCCTATTTCCGAATTCATGTTAAAGTTTGTAAATGACAAATGGGACTTTGGGTCCTAAGTAATAGTACTAGATATAGCCTTAAAAGCAGAAAAATTGTTGTCCTGCTTGTCCTAACAGTTGTGTGTTGTAGTTTAGATTACATTTATGAAAATATCACCAGTTAATACATATCAACATAAACCCAGGGCCCAAATTAAATCAGGTTGTAAGAAAGAAAAATTATTAGCAAGCATCAGAAATATGACCCTCAAAATTTGTTTTTCTACTTAACTAGCTGATCTGTCAAAGAGCCCTGGTGGCACAATGGTTAAGCGCATAGCTGCTAACTGAAAGGTCAGTGGTTCAAACCCACCAGTTGCTCCATGGGACAAAAGACCTGGCGATCTGCCCTGTAAAGATTACAGCCTAGGAAACCCTATGGAGCAGTTCTGCTCTGTCTCATAGAGCCTCTATGTGTTGGAATCAACTTGGTAGTACACAACAACAACAGCTGATCTATCAACAATTAGACATCAATAAGTAGAGGAAGGACTTGTTTTTTGTTTTACTGTTAATGCTTTACTTTCTGGTTATGTATTATTACCTGGAGGATACATTTATGTCTCCTTCATCTAAAGCTTCTAAAGGACATCATCATCAACATCAAGTTCCTCACTGCTCCTGATATGGAACTAGGGGTATATAAAAAGAGAACTAGGCAGACCTGATCCCTGACCCTTGATAGGTCACAAAGACAGGCACACTGGTGTGAGAACTCCTTTCAGGGATACATAATCGAATCGAATCTTTGTGTAACTGGGGCACAGAGCAGAGAGTCACGGAGTGGTTAAATTGGAATAGTACTGATAGGAAAGATATTTTCTAATTCCAGCCTTGTCTTTAACCAGTTAAGGGAATTATACTTAGATGCCCTGGCCTCAACTTTCTAACTTTCAAAATGTAAAAATCTGGGCAAGATAATCTCTCCAAGATAACATTTTAATAAAATTTAAACAGAGGCAGGTTCTTTGCCAGATGTCACTACAGGGCTATCCTTGACAGAAGAATGTAAATGATGAGAGTTCACAAACGAAACTGTATGTATGAGATCTGGGTTCAAGTTCTGACTCCACCACTCACTAACTTTGAGCAAATCACTTAAGCTCAATGAGTTTCAGTGTGCTAAAATATAAAATAAATCCAATAATATTTTTATAGGGACATTATTAGGATTAAAATGAAATAATAAGATACTTAACACATACTTTGTAATCAATAAATATGAACATTATTGTGATTATTTTCCTCTCTCAAATTTAACACACAAAACAGAAACTCTTTAACAGTGAACACGTAAAAGTCTGTTAGACTTAGAGAACATTTGAAATATTCTCAGACTCTTGGATATCTGACCCCTCAGTCAGAGGACCATGAATCTGCTGCAGTTCAAGGGCACAAGGACTGAGACTGGGCCCTCTCCATGTTTCTTTTGAGGCAGTCAGCCCCAAGACAGAGACATGATTTGCCTTACATCAATTATCCATATGACATGAACCACAGAACATCAGAAAGTCCCCACCTCCTGGAATATCTCCCCCACAGTCTCCATAGTGTTTGAAATTTCACTGTTAGAGACTCAGTTCTTGAATAAAGACTAAAAAAAATTCTTTTCCAGACTTCTTCTTTTAAAACCCAAATTCTTCAGAAAGTGATAATGCAGTATGCTGTTAGCAATTAAGCAGACAAGGGGCATTATAGGAATGAGAAAGTTATTGGGGAGAAAAAAAGTTAATGAGATCAAATGATGAACTTTTTTACTTCAGTTTGACAACTGCCATACCTGAATGGAGATGCTATGTGTAAAAAACTTATCCACTGGAAATATCCACAGGAGATGATTTGTGTTAAAGGGCCCTTCATGTTGTATCCACTTTCTATCTGACTGGTTCCCAATATCCAGGCCACATATCTGTGGGCACCTGCATTCCTCACTACTATACAAGTGCTGACCTGGCCTTCTGCTTCATAGAACTCACGTGGCTTTCTGTATGCCTGGTCTGGGCTCTGTGCCATCTAGTGACATGGCAGATCCAGCATTACCTGCCAGGTCTCTCCAAAAAAAAGTGAGAGGGGTCCAGGTGAATGGTGTAAGCAGAAACTTACTGGCCCAGCAGAGAGGGTCAAATACTCATCAGAGAATTCTGAATCCCACAGCTGATTAGAAAAGGCCAAAAGTTCCTCTACTGAAAGAGTAGTTTACAACTCTAATAATTTATACATGGGCTCACTTTCCCTGAATAATTACAGATTATTACCCAGCTAATTACAGTACATGGTATTAAAATATCTGAAATTCATTACTCCAATCTAGGAAATTACTTTGGCACGTGTTTTGAAAAGAAAAATACTGGAGAAATCTTGCCAGGGTGATATACTGCAGCAGTTCCGTGTTCTCTTCCCAGGCCTATATTTCCTTGCATCCTAAATGTTCTAAAACGTGGATTTCAGCTCTCAGTCCCAAGTGACTTTCTTCCCCCAGTAGAGTTGCCAGATTTAGCAACTGGTAAACCGAAAAGTTTCAAACCAGAGGCACTTGTGTCAGATGTAAGAATGATGCGGCCAACATGCATTCCCAGGAAGCAAAAGGTCAGAATGTAAACCATTTGTTCATGGGAAGAATGTGTCAAGATGTAAACAATTTGTTTCTGAGAAAAATGTGTTCATGAGTGCAATCATGTATAACTGAACCAGTCGGTGCCACTCACCTAGGTGGTAACTCACTCCCTCCTAGCCAAGTGGCTAATCATTACATTTTAACAGACTTCAAGCTGAAATTGATATTATCTATAATCAATCATAAACCCCCCACTTTTCCTTTATTCTCTATGTATATAGACCCCTCTCTCCACCTGAATGATTGAGCGCTTCGTATGTTTACTCAGCACTGCCCAGCTCAATCCATATTCTCAATGAAATACCTTTTCTTTCACTCCTAACAGAGTATGAGATTTTCATCTTTGACATTTCCGGTCTCAGAAGCGGGATGTCAAAGGTGCAATATATTTGACTATCTGGACATGGGTACGGTACCTACTTTGGGCTCTCTGCTTCCATAAAGTCTTAGGAATCGATTAAGGTAAGAAACCTCTCAAATCTGAGTTCTGCAATCCTTGCGTTGATAGCTCTTTAAGTTTTACTGTGGATTTGTTTAGGGTCTTGCAGGTAAAAGTTTGTTTGTTGTTACTGTCATTATAAAATGGGGAATGTCATGTCTAAAGGAGATTTGGAGCCACCTTCTGGGACTCCTGCTCACTACATAAACAAGCATTATAGTTCTTTTCATGAATGTTCTTGCCTGTCTGGCATAATTTCACTCAAAACAGTTTGGAAAATCAGTGGTCACTTTGGGGTTCTTTTGATCTCTCTAAGTTAACTTTTTTACACAGTAAGTTAGAGAACTGAGGCCCCGGGAATCAAAAAAGCCCCAGTGGGATGCCTATACTGATTAGTATATTGAGGTTTCTAAAAAACATCAAGGCAGTAAAATTGCTTACCTCCAGAGGATACTGTCTAAATTAACAAGGCAGCATAAATAATTACAATGTCAAATTTCGTCCCTAATCATTCTGCTCCCCTGCTGGCTGCTGTCTCTTTATACCCTTCTTTGTCTTCCTAGTCCTCTGATAACACTTTATCTGAACTTTGTTTTTCCCCAAAAAACCAGCAAATAAAGCCTTGCCTGAAACATCCTTTCAAATTTGCCCCAGCAGTGATGCCGAAGATTCCCCTTGTATCACTTTTGCCCCATGGACATGCTCAGAATTACACAGCATTGTGAAAGATTTTCTTAAACCTCATGTGGACCCCTACAAATTTTCTGAAGAATTTAAAATCCTTGTTGAAACCTGGGATCCCCAACTTATATCAGCTTGTTCACATGATTACTGGCCCAGGGGAAGCCCAATTATGGCTAGAGAAGGCAGAATGGACAGACTTCAAGGATAGTTTAGCCTTAAGTATTAATAAAATACCCACAAAGCTGATGGAAAACTCTCGGGTTATAAGTAAAAAATTGCTACGGACTATCCCAAAGGACTTTCCTCCACTAACTGATTGGACTAAAATTCACTCTTGTAAACAAAATAAAGATTAACGTGTTTATGATTATCAGACTCAGCTGCTCCAGAAGTTTTATGAACACTCTGGACTCAACTTGAATATGCTTGGTGCCTCCAGTGATTTCAATGGTGTTTTCATATCTGGTCTTAAAACTGAGATCTCAGCCTTAGTAAAGTGACATTGCTAAGACTAGGAGACAGCTCCTATTGTCTAGCTAACCAACTTAGCTTACAAACTTTCCCAGACTCTTGAAGCTGAGAAAGTTTCTAAGGCTAATAAATTAATGGCCCTTCAGTTGCAACAATTACAATCTCTCAGTCAAAAGAAAAATGCTAAACCTTCCAATGGCACAAAGATGGGTATTTGTCACTATGAAAAAAAAAATTCTGGCCATTAGAAAAATGAATGTTATAAATTAAAAAATAAACAAAAAGGTGACATGGCCCCTATTAAAAAAAAAAAATCTTACAATATGATTCAGACTGAAGGGGCTCCAGGTACAAAACATGTACTTTTACTGTGTTGGCTCTTAATCTGCAAGGAGAAACTACTTTATTTATTAACAGAGAAACTTGCTAATTTTTTAATCGACACTGGAACTACACTGTCTGCTATTAACCCTACCTGTTTACAACAGCACTGCTCCAGAGTACTAAAACCTCAAAAGTAGTAGGGGTTGCCAATCAGGAACAAACGCTGATTCATTCTCAACCTGTTCTCTCTTTGACCTGCTAAAGATTTTTACTCTTTCTTGCTCAATTCTGATATTCCTGTCAACCTATTGGGAAGAGAGCTTTTATCCAAATGAAATTTCCATTTACAATTTAATGAAAAGGGGGAAATATTATTGAGTCTGCCTGATATCCCTAAGTCAGCAGAGAAGGCTCTGAATTACACAATATTCAGGAAGAAGAAACCATTTGCTATGTGCAAGCACTTGTCATGTCTCTCCAAGTTCAACTTATCCTAGTCCGGTCTCTTCTGACATCTTTTCCCTAGTTCCTGAAACCTTATGAGCTACCACATCCACAGATTTAAATCGAGTTTTGTCAGCTGAGCTGATTAAAATTCAAACAGATTTATCTAAACCTCTGCCAGAAATTCCCCAAAAACATCCACTCAAATGAGAAGCAAAAGGACTAGATCCCACCACACAAGATTTCCTTTACAAAGGTGTAATTGTCCCTTTACCAACCCTTGTAATACTCTTGTTCTTCCAGTTAAAAAGCCAAATAATAGGGGCTAGAGATTTGTTCAAGATTTGCATGCAATCAACTGTATTGTTATTCCTAGAGTCAAGGTAGTTCCTAATCTTCATTCACTACTTTCTACCATCCTTACAGATGCAATTCATTTTACAGTTGTGGATCTTTGCAGCACCTTTTTCTGTATGCCTGTGCATACTTGTTTATTTTGCTTTTAGCTGGGTAAATCAACAATTTACCTGGACTTTAATGCCCCAAGGATTTACTGAATCTCCCACCTATTTTTCTTAGTTTCTGCATCTAGATTTGCGGCCTTTACAGTTCACAAACAAAACCACATTGCTGCAATACATTGATGATTTGCTAGTTTACTCAACCTCCCAGGTTTGCCATGATGACCATCCAAAAACCAAAGCCACCATCATTGAGTTGATTCTGACTCATAGCAACAGTGTAGCTTTATTAAAACATCTGGCTACAGGTGGACATACGATTTCTAAAGAAAAATTACAATTAGCCCAGCCTTCTGTTAAATATTTGGGACACTTAATTTCTGCAGAAAGCATCTCTATTGATTCTAAATTGAAAGAAGTTATTCTTGTCTTTCCTGTACCCAAAACAAAGAAATAGCTAAGGGAGTTTCTAGAACTCTCTGACTATTGTTGAACCTGGATTCCCAATTTTTCTTTGTTGGCTCAACCTTTATACAAATATTTAAAAGCCTCTGAGTGGCATTCATTCCAAATTGCACCAGAAGATCGAGACGTGGTAGTTCAATTAAAATGGGCTTTAATGAACATGCCTGCTCTGGGTTTTCCTAATTACCACCTAGATTTTTCCTTATTTGTACCTGATGTATCTAGAAACACGTTAGGTGTACTAACTCAAAAACAGGGAGGACAACAAAGACTTACAAGTTATTATAACCTATAGCTTGACCCTATAGCCAGGGGATACCCTCCCCTGCCTTAGGGCTCTGGTTGCTACTGCCAAACTAGTGGAAACACAGCAGATGTGGTGCTGGGAAACTTTTTAGGTGTATATGTGACCCACACCATTTCTGCCTTACTTAATTCTGTCTTGACACAAAATTTTTCTGCCAGCAGGCTCACCTCCTATGAAGTTCTCCTCCTGGTGGCATGTAACATTAGACTATACTCTGTGGCCTTTTTAAACCCAGCAACTCTTCTCCCACAGCTAAAGAGAACAACTATCCTAAATATGATTATCTAGACTTAACTAAGCAAATTTTAACCCCTTGGAAAGAGCTAAAATAGATCCCTTTAACTAATCCGGACTTAGTTTTGTTTGTGGGTGGCTCCTTTTTAAAACCTAATCCTGACAGTCCTCACTATCAAGCTGGATACGCTGTTACAACTTCTACTACAATCCTTGAAACTCAGGCTGTTCCTGAAACCACTTCAGCTCAAAAATTAACTGCCCTCACTAGAGCTTGTCCAGCTTGAGAAATGTCATGTACAGTGACTCTGTATTGTTTCTTCTTTTGATGCTTCCTGCATCATTCAATATTCTTCCATAGAATCCTTCAATATGGCAATTCGAGACTTGAATTTTTTCTTCAGTCCTTTTAGTTTGAGAAATGCTGAGCATGTTCTTCCCTTTTGTTTTTCTAACTCCAGGTCTTTATACATTTCGTTATAATACTTTACTTTGTCTTGTTGGGACACCCTGGTGGCATAGTGCTTAAGAGTAAAAGTCAGCAGTCTGAATCCACCAGGTGCTCCTTGGAAATCCTACAGGGCAGTTCTACTCTGTCCTATAGGGTTGCTATGAGTCGGAATCAACCCGATGGCAACAGGTTTGGTTTGCTTTGGGTTTTTGTCTTCTTGAGCCACCCTTTGAAATCTTCTGCTCAGCTTTTCTACTTCATCATTTTTTTCCACTCACTTTAGCTACTCTATGTTCAAGTTTCAGAGTCTCTTCTGATACCCATTTTGGTCTTTTCTTTCTTTCTTGTCTTTTTAATGACCTTTTGCTTTCTTCATGTATGATGTTCTTGAAGTCATCCCATAACTCCCCTAGTCTTCAGTCATTAGTGTTCAAAGCATCAAATCTATTTTTGTGATGGTCTCTAAATTCAGGTGGGATATACTGAAGGTTGTACTTTGGCTCTCGTGGATTTAATTTTCTTCAGCTTCAACTTGAACTTGCATATGAGCAAGTGAGTCTGTTCCACAGTCAGCACCTGGTCTTGTTCTGACTGATTATATTGACCTGCGTCACCATCTCTTTCCATAGATGTAGTTGATTTAATTCCTGTGTATTCTATTCAGTAAAGTCTGTATGTACAGTTGTCGCTTATGTTATTGTAAAAAGGTATTTGTAATAAATAAGTCGTTGGTCTTGCAAAATTGCATTATGTGATCTCCAGTGTTGTTTCTAACACCAAGGCCATATTTTTGCAACTACTGATCCATCTTCTTTGTTTCCAATTTTTGCATTCCAATCACAATTAATTATCATTGCATCTTGCTTGTATGTTTGACCAATTTCAGACTGCATAAGTTTAAAAAATCTTCAATTTCTTCATCTTTGGTATTAGGAATTGGTGAATAAATCTGAATAATAACTGTATTAACTGGTATTCCTTGTAGATGTATGGCTATTATCCTATTACTGACAGTGCTGTACTTCAGGATAGATCTCGAAATGTTCTTTCTGATGATGAATGTGACACCACTCTTCAATTTTTCATTCCTGGCATAGCAGACTATATGACTGTCTGACTCAGAATGGTCAATACCAGTCCATTTCAGCTCACTAATGTCTCACTAAAGCACTCATCTGCTAACCAAAAAGTCAGCTGTTTGAACCCACCAGCCACTCTGTGGGAGAAAGATGTAGCAGTCTGCTTCTGTAGAGATTATAGCCTTGGAAACCCTATGGGGCAGTTCTACTCTGTCCTATAGGGTTGCTGTGAATCAGAATCAATGGCAATGGGGGTTTTTTGTTGTTGTTGTTCATGCCTAGGATGTTGATTTCAAGTGTTCCATTTCATTTTTGACAACTTTCAATTTTCCTAGATTCATACTTCATACATTCCACATTCCATTATTAATGGATGTCTGCAATTGTTTCTTCTCATTTTGTGTCATGCCACATCAGCAAATGAAGGTCCTGTAAGCTTTACTCCATCCATATCATTAAGATCAACTCTACTTTGAGGAGGCAACTCTTCCCCAGTCATATTTTGAGTGCCTTCCAGCCCGAGGAGCTCATCTTCCAGCACTGTATCAGACAATGTTACGCTGCTATTCATAAGGTTTTCAGTGGCCAATTTTTTTTAGAAATAGATCACCAGGTCCTTCTTCTTTGTCTGTCTTAGTTCAGAAGCTCTGCTGAAACCTGTCCACCCTGCTGGTATTGAAATAACCGGTGGCATAGATTCCAGCATCACAGAAACGTGCAAGCCACCACAGTACAACAAACTGACAGATGAGTGGTGGGTCTGAAGAAGTACACTACAAGAAATCCTAAAGTAAAGTCTAAATACTAAAGAGAAATAATACAAAGGGAAACTCAGACATACAGAACTGAAACAGAAATGGTAAATATGTACGCAAATTTTAAAATCATATTTCATTCTTTTAATGTTTTAAATGACACTGATTGTATAAAGTAAAAATAAAAACACTGCATTATACAGAATTTATAATATAATGTAGAAGTAAAGCTTATGACAACAGGACACAGGGTGGATAAACGGAATTATACAATTGTAAGATTCTTACAGTATTACACATTATAGAATATCAACTCTAAGGGGAATGTAATAAGTTAAGGATACACATTGAAATCCATAGGAAACTCACTTAAAATAATAAAAATGGTGTACAGCTAAGACATAGATACCTGTTGCTGTTGAGTCAATTCCGACTGATAGTGACCCTATAAAACAGAGAAGAATTGCCCCATAAGGTTTCCAAGGAGTGGTTGGTGGGATCGAACTGTTGGCCTTTTGGTTAGCAGCCATAGCTCTAAACCACTGCACCATCAGGGCTCCAAGAAATAGATAGAAGAAAAAAAATCTAGTACTAAGAAACACTGATTAACCCAATTGAAGACAAGAAAGGAGGAACAAATGAACAGAAAATGGATAAAACAAGTAGCGAGAGAGGGGAGCAAGATGGTAGACTTAAACCTAGCCCTATCAATGACTATATTAAATGTAAAAGGAATAAACATCATAACTAAAAGACAGAGATTGCCAACTGGATTAAAAAGAAAAAAAAAAAAGGAAGATCCAACTAATTACTAGCTACAAGATTTGCACCTTAAGTATAAACACAGAGATAGGCTAAAATTTATTGTTGTTGTTGTGTGCCATCCAGGAGATTCTGACTCATAGCAACCCTATATGATAGAGAAGAACTGCCCCCAGGGTTTCCTACACCGCAATCTTTATGGAACCAGATTGCCAGTTCTTTCCTCCCACAGGCTAAAAGTAAAAACTTTGGTAAAAGATATACCATTCAAGAGTAAGCATAAGAAAGCTGTTATGGCTTTATTGATATTAGAGAAAGAAAACTTCAAGACAAGGAATATTACCAGAGATAAGGAGGAACATTTATTAAAGATAAAAGGTACAATTATGTACCTAATAAAGGGACTTCAAAATATATAAAGCAAAAACTGACAGAACTAAAGAGAGAAATAAATCCACAATCATTGCTGAAAAATTTAACACCTCTCACTTAGTAACTGACATAACAAGCACATGAAAAGATGTTCAATATCATCAGTCATTGTTGCTTGCTGACTGTTGTTGAGTCAATTCATTCTGACTCATGGTGACCCCACGTGTGCAGAGTATAACTGCTCCATAGGGTTTCTAAGGTTGTTAGTCATTAGGGAAGGGCAAATTAAAACCACATCAGAAGGACTTCGGTTTCTGGTCTGACATGTAAAGAACCTGGAAGTGGTCACTCCTATCCATCCTCTCTACAAGAACAATGCTGAATGAACTGAAAATCAACAATTCTTAGATTCATCAAAGAATTGAGGACACAGGGCAAAATTATGGTCCCAAAACTGGAGAGACAAATAGGCAGATTCAGAGACTTACAGCTACTGAAAGCAGAAGCCCAGGAGCAGAAACCTCACAGCTGGAACCAGTACCATAGGAACACTTTAAACTATAACTGATTAACTGTTGAAGGCTCAGTGTGGACTAGGTTGAGAGTAAAAATCCAGGATGCCCAGTCTTAGTGGAATCCCCACACTTTTGTGAGTTTTACCTCCAGGAGCCCCACAAGGTTCTCACTGTGAATTAGAGTTTTAATTCATAAATTGGCAGTTTATTCTTCCCTACTATATTTAGGTATGCTACATGTAATTTAAGGCTGATATTAAAATAAAGAAACCCTAACTGAATTACTGGGCTGAGGGTTGCGGGGATCATGGTCTTGAGGAACATCTAGCTAAACTGGCATAACATAGTTTATAAAGAAAATGTTCTACATTCTACTTTGATGAGTAGTGTCTGGGATTTTAAAAGCTTGTAAGCGGCCATCTAAGACACTCCACTGGTCTCACCCCATCTGGAGCAAGGAAAATGAAGAAAACCAAAGACACAAGGGAAAGATTAGTCCAAAGGACTAATGGACCACAATTACCACAGCCTCCACCAGACCAAGTCCAGCAAAACTAGATTGTGCCTGGCTACCACCACTGACTACTCTGACAAGGATCACAATAGAAGGTCCCAGAAAGAGCTGGAAAAAAATGTAAAACAAAATTCTAACTCAAAAAAAAAAAAAAAGACCAGACTTACTGGTCTGACAGAGACTGGAGAAACCCCAAGAATATGGCCTACAGACACCCTTTTAGCTCACTAATGAAGTCACTCCCGAGGTTCACCCTTTACCCAAAGATTAGACAGGCCCTAAAACAAAACAAGACTAAAGGGGCACACCAGCCCAGATGCAAGGACTAGAAGGCAGGAGGAGACAGGAAAGCTTGTAATAGGGAACCCAAGGTTGAGAAGGGAGAGTGTTGACATGTCATGGGGTTGGTAACCAATGTCACAAAACAATAAGTGTACTTTTTAATGAGAAGCTAGTTTGTTCTGTAAATCTTCATCTAAAGTACAAGAAAAAAAGAAATTCTCTAAGTTTTAAAGGTTACATAGTAAGTCAGATTCCATTTTTTTATTGTGATAAAGAGTAACATGTTAGGGGTTTAGAAGGGTATTATAATTAAAGTTTACACACTGCCCTCCACAAGAAGCATTCTGCCCTAGGCCCTGGTGTGGTCCTCTATAAACTGATTTGACAGAAAGAAACCATAATGCTGGTTCAACATTCAAAAACCGATTAATGTACTCCATCATATGAACAGACTGAAGAAGAAAAATCATAGGATCATATCAATAGATACAAAAAAGCATTTGACAAAATCCAACACTCATTCATGATAAAAATTCTCATAAACTAGGAATAGAGAGGAACTTCCTCAACTTGATAAAGAACATCTATAAAAAATCTACAGCTAGCTTCATACTTAATGGTATAAAACTAAAATCAGGGACATGGCAGTGAGTCCCCTCTCACTACTCATATTCAGCACTGCACTGGAAGCCCTAGCTAATGCAATAAAACAAGAAAAGGAAATAAAAGGTACACATATTGGGAAGGAAGAAATAAACCATCTTTCTTAGCAGTTGACATGATTGCCTATGTGAAAAATTCCAAAGAATCAACAAAAAATCTTCAGGAATTGATAAGCAATTATAGCGAGGTTGCAGAGATATGGTAAATATACAAAAGTGAATTGTGTTCCTATGTAACAATTAATCATTGGAATTTACAATTAAAAACACAAAACCATTTAATTATCACCAAAAAAAAAGAAAGAAAGAAATTCTAAGCTATCTAACAGAAAATGGACAAGATCTATAGGAGGAAAACTACAATACTCTGATGAAAGAAATCAAAGAATATCTTAATAAATGGAAAGAGAATCCATGTTCGTGGATAGGAAGACTTAATACTGTTAATATGGCAGTTCTTTCCAACTTGATTTGTAAATTCAACACCATCCAAATCAAAATCCCAGCAAGTTATTTTGTGGATATTAATAAACTGAACCTAGAGTTTATATGGAAAGGTAAAAGATCCAGAAGAGCCAACACAATACTGAAGAAGTACAGAGTTGGAGGAATGATGCTAAGATTTACTATAAAGCTGCAATAATCAATACAGTGTGGTACTGGCAAAAGAACAGACAAACTTATAGAACAGAATAGAGAGCCCAGAAACAGATGTACACAAATATAGTAAACTGATCTTTGACAAAAGAGCAAAGGCAATCCAATGGAGAAAGGAAACACTTTTCAACAAATGGTGCCGGAATAAATGGACATCCACCTGCAAAATAATAGACCTAGACAATGACCTAATACATTCACAAAAAATTAACTCAAATGGGTCATGGACATAAATGTAAAATATGAAACTATAAAATTTTGAGAAGATAACCAGAAAAAATCAACATAATCTTGATTTTGGCAGTGAGTTTTTATTTTTATTTATTTATTTATTTATTTTTAATATTTTATTGCACTTCAGGTGAAGGCTTACAGAACAAATAGTTTCTCATGAAACAGTAGTACAGATGTTGTTTTATGACATTGGTTAACAACCCCACAACATATTAACCCTCTAACTTCTCAATCTTTTTTTTTTTGGTGAAAATACACATAGCCAAAGACACACCACTTCCAAAATTTGTACATGCACAGTTCTGTGACATTGACTACGCTCTTCCAATTGTGCTGTTATTCTCACTTAAGATGAAGGCTTACAGAACAAAATAGTTTCTCATTTAACAGTTACTACAAATGTTGCCCTATGACAATGGTTAACAATCTCAGAACACATCAACAATATCCTTACTCAACCTTGGGTTCCCTATCACCAGCTTCCTTGTCCCCTTCTGCCTTCTGGCCCTTGTCACTGGACTCCTGTACCTCATTAGTCTCATTTCGTTTTACGGGGCTGTCCACTCCCAGGCTGAACAGTGAACCTCGGAGGTAACTTCACCAAGGCAGTGAGTTTTTAAATACAGAACCAATGGTACAGCCCATGGGGAAAAAAGTTGGTAAGTTGGACTTCATTAAAATTAAAAACTTCTGCTCTATGAAACACACTGTTAAAAGAACAGAAAGACAAACCAAAGACTGGGAGAAAATATTTGCAAAACACATATCTGATAACGGATTTGTATCAAAAATATACGTAGAACCCTTAAAAAAAAAAACAAACAATACAACTAAAAAGTGGGCAAGATATCTGAACAAACACTTCACCAAAGAAGATATATGGATGGCAAATAAGCACTTGAAAAGATATTCAACATTATATGGCATTAAACAAAATACCAAAACTCATTGCCAACAAATCGATTCCGACTCATAGTGACCCTATAAGGCAGAGTAGAACTGCCTCATAGGGTTTCCAAGAAGTGGCTGGTGGATTTGAACTGTCGACCTTTGGGTTAGCAGCAATCTCTTAACCACTGCGCCACCATTAGGGAACTGCAAATTAAAACAATGGGATATCACTACAGAACAGCTAAAATCCAAGACACTGACAATACCAAATCCTGGTGAGGATGTGGAGCAAATTGGAACAGGAACTCTCATTTATTGTTGGTGGGAACGCAAAATGTTGCAGCCACTTTGGAAGACAGCTGGCAGTTTCTTAAAGCTGAACATAGTCTTACCATACAATCCAGCATTGTGCTCCTACATATTTACCCAAATGATTTGAAAACATACATCTATACAAATACCTGCATACAAATGTTTATAATTCTCAAAAATTGGAAGCAACGAAGACGTCCTTCAATAGGTGAATGGATAAACTATGGTACATCCTTGCAATGGAATACTAACACAAAGAAATGCGCTAACAAGCCACAAAAAGAAATAGAGGAACTATAAACAGCATATTGCTAAGTGAAATAAGCCGGTCTGAAAAGACCACATACTGAGTAAGTCCAATTATACAACATTCTAGAAAAGACAGAACAAGAGATAGTAAAATTATCAGCTCTTGCGACGGGTTTGCGGGGAGGGAGGGATGAATTAGTGGAACACAGGGTATTTTTAGGGCAGTGAAACTATCTGTATGATACTGTAAAGGTAGATACATGGCATCATGCATTTTTCAAAACCCATAAACTCTACAACACAAAGAGTGACCCTAATGTGAAGTATGGACTTTAGTTAATAATAATGTATCAATATTGGTTCATCAACTGTAACAACTATATATATCCCATATATACCTCATACACCACACCAATGCAGGAGTTAATAATAGGGGAAAGAGGGATAGAAGGGTTTATGGAAACTCTGTATTTTCTGCTCATTTTTTCTCTAAACTATAAACTGCTCTAAAAAATGAAGTCTATTGATTTAAAAAAAATTACTGCCAAAAAAAAAAATCTCACAATGAGATATTACTTCACACCCACTAGGATGGCTATAATAAATTTAAAAAACAAATGTTGGCAAGGATGGGAGAGATTGAAGACCTCATACATTACTGGTGGGAATGTAAAATGAATGGCACAGCAGCTTTGCAAAATAGTTTGGTGGTTCCTCAATAATTTAAACATAAAATTACCAATGACCAATTTCCAATTCCACTGCTAGGTATATATCCCCAAAAATTGAAAACAAGTATTCAAACAAAAACTTGTACATGAATGTTCATATCAGCACTATTCACAATAGCCAAAATGTTGAAACAACCGAAATATCCATCAATAGATGAACAGACAAATTGTGGTATATCCATATAATGGAATATTATTGAGCCATAAAAGGATGCAGTACTGATACATGCTACAATATGGATGAAAGTACAAAACATTATGCTAAGTGAAAAAAGCCAGACATAAAAGGCCAAATACTGTGTGGTTCTATTTATATAAAATATCCACAATAGGCAAATCCACAGAGATCGAGAGCAGATTAGTGGAAACCAAGAACTGGCGAGGGGGAATGGGAAGTGACTGTTTAATGAATACGAGTTTTCTTCCTGGAGTGATGAAAATGTATCAGAACTAGACAGTGGTGGTAGCTGTACAACACTGTGAATTTACTAAACACCACTGAATTGTATAATTTAAAATAGTTAAAACAGTTAATTTTACAGTATATATATTTTACTACAATAAAAATTCTTTTAAAAAACTTTATGCCAGTATATTCAACAATTTAAGTGAAATAAACGTATCTCTGGAAAACACAATTGACCAAAACTAACACAAGGAGAAAAAAAAAAAAAAACAAGGAATAGCCCCCACATCTGGTAAAGATATTGACTTATAATTAAAAACCTTCCCAAAAAGATAATTCTAGGGCCATGTGGTTTCATACACTAAATTTAATTCCAGATGGATTCTAGACCTAAAAGTGGAGGATAAAATAATAAATAATGAATTTTTTTTTAAAAAAGGGATAGTTTGGCATTGGAAAAAAAGTTTTTAACCAGGACATTAAAAACTATCAATCATAAGGGATACCACTGATAAGTAGGACTTCACCTAAGAACTCTATTCATCAAAAGATTCCATTAAGAGAATGAAAAGGCAAGCAATAGATTGGAAAAGATATTTGCAACACAAAGCACTGAGAAAATATTAATATCTAAAATATAAAAGGCACTCCTTTCAATAAAAAGGCAACATGATTTTTTTGTAATGAGCAAAAGAATTGAACAAAAGAGGAAAATCCAATAAGCATATGAGAATTGCTCAACATCCATCATTATTTATCAGGGAAAAGTGAATTAAAGCCATGGTGCTATACATCTGTTGTTTGCAGTTTAAAATCTACTCCTTGTCCCTCTGGAGGTATTAAATTTCCTTTAAAATCAAATTTCCTTTATAAAACCACCTCTTCTCCATTCTCAGCTGTGTAGTTTGGTGGGATCCAATTCAACCTTAACTCTAGGAATAGATCTCAATTGTACACATCCAATTAACATATCCCATCTCTCAGGCCACAATGTTTCGTATCAATGTGAAACCCAGTCGGAACCAATAAAACATGAAGGAATGTTGCTGCAGCTTCAAGTAAAGGAAGCCTTCTTCTCTCTCCAACTAGAGATATCAGAAGAGAATTTTCCTTTTTCCTTGTGTCTTAGGCTGGGTTCTCTAGAGAAGCAAAACCAATAAAGTGTATAAATACGTACATACAGAGATTATATCAAGGAAACAGCTCCCATGATTGTAGAGGCTAGAATGTCCCAAGTCCATGGATCAGGGTACAGGCCTCTCCCCATTCACACAGCTGCAGAAGCTGACAAGCCCAAGATCGGCAGGTTGGAGAGCAGGGCTCACACTCACAGGCTGTGCAGATCGACGAATCCCAGGTTCGGTAGATAAGCTGACAGCTCAAGTCCCAAGAACGGGAGATGAGACGACAGGAAGCAGCCGCAGGATCCAGAGAGAGCAAAAAGCCAGAACGTCTGCTTATATGCAGATGCAGGCCACACCGCCAAGGAGACTCCCCTTCATCTGATTGGCTACTCACAGTATATTCAATCATGGGAGTGATTACATTAAAACAGAGAATCATGGCCCAGCCAAGTTGACACACAGTCCCAACCATCACACCTTGTATGACAGACTGTGGCAATGTGAGATCTAGAACTGTTGCAGTCAAAAAAGGGAGAGCCAAGAGCTTCAATAAGAGGAAGGGGTTGAAAGTGAAGGGGAGTGAGATGGGAGTGATTAAAAGAAACTGCCCTTAATAGATTAGTGTATCTTTGGTGAAGGGTAAGACAGTACACAACACTGGGGAAACCAGCACAACTTGTACAAGGAAAGGTCATGGAAGCTCCATAGACACATCCAAACTCCCTGAGGGACTGAATTACTGGGCAGAGGGTTATGGGGACCATGGTCCCAGGGAACATCTAGCTCATTTGGCATAACACTTTATAAAGACAATGTTCTACATTCTACCTTGGTGAGTAGCGTCTGGGGTCTTAAAAGCCTGTGAGCAACCATCTAAGATACTCCACTCATCTTACCCCTTCGGGAGCAAGGAGAATGAAGAGAACAGGATTCAAGGAAAAGATTAATCCAAAGGACTAATGGACCACAGCTACCAATGTCTCCACGAAACTGAGTCAGGTGCAGCTAGATTGTGCCCAGCTACCACCACTGACTGCTCTGACTGGGATCAAAACAGAGGGTTCTGGACAGAGCTGGAGAAGGATGTAGAACAAAATTCTAACACACACAAAAAAAGACCAGATTTACTGGCCTGAAAGAGACTGGAGAAACCCCGAGAGTATGGCCCCCAGACACCCTTTTAGCTCAGTGGTGAAGTCACTTCCGAGCTTCACCGTTCAGCCGGGGATTGGATGGCCCCATAAAACAAAATGGGACTAATGAGGCACAGCAGTCCAGGGACAAGGACTAGAAGGCAGAAGGGGACAGGAAACCTGGTGATAGGGAACCCAAGATTAAGGACTGTTGACATGTAGTGGGGTTGTTAACCATTGCCATAGGGCTACATGTACACTAACTGTTTAATGAGAAACTATTTTGTTCTGTAAACCTTCATGTGAAGTGAGAATAGCAGCACAACTGGTAGAACATAATCAATGTCACTTAACTGTGCACGTAGAAATTTTTGAAATGGTGTGTCTTTGGCTATGTATATTTTCACCAAAAAAAAAAAAAAAAAAAGGTCGTGAAGGGAGAGGGTTGACACGTCATGGGGTTGTTAACCAATGTCATAAAACAGTATGTGTACTGACTGTTTAACGAGAAACTATTTGTTCTGTAAACCTTAACCTAAAGTACAATTTTAAAAAAAGGAAAAAAAAAAGAAACTGCCCTTGGTGCCAATATTAAGAAGCTGAATTAAATCTCAACTGAAACTATTCCTATCCCTGACCTTTTCAGACATGTATGCCCATACATTTCCTTTATTACTTTGAGTTGAATTTTCTATGGCTTGCAACATATCATCCTAACTGATGATACAGTTACCATGTTTTAGTGTTGCTAATGCACCAGAGGAGCCCTGGTGGTACCGTGTTTAAGAGCTCAGCTGCTAACCAAAAGTCAGCAGTTCAAATCCACCAGCCACTCCTTGGAAACTCTAATGGGCAGTTCTACTCTGTCCTATAAGGTCACTATGAGTCGGAATCGACTCAATGGCAATGGGTTTGGTTTTGAGTTTTGGAATGCACCAGAGAACATGCTAGAAGCTTTACAAACATGATAACTAAACCTCAAAATACTAAGATAGGCATTATGGCTTCCACTTTACATATGATAAACTAAGATACAGAGGTGCTGAGTGCTCAGAATCTGAGATTTGAAATATACAGCTGGCTCTTCCTCCTCAAACATTTTGACTCAGGAAAGCCCTGCCAAGAAATGAGCAAAAAATACATTGGCATTTGAGTTGTGTAAGCATGGGCTTGAGGAGCTAACAGTCACATTATTTCTTCCAACGCCATGCTTATGAAGACTCTAACAGCATTTGGTTATCGTTTCAAAATAAATAGCAAAGAATTAAGCATTTATCTTAAAAAAAAAAAAAAAAAAAGCACTTGATAGTCAAAGGGAGCTACCTCTCCCCTTCCTTTTAAACTCTTCAAGATAAAGATAAAAAACCAGTCCATGGGAAGAAGAGACTACAGTTGTTGTCTGGCTTCTGTGGCTCAAGGAGAAGCAGCATCAGTACCTCAATGATGTATTTAACACAAGTGACAGAGGTAACAGAGATATAAATCAAGAGCTTCTCTTGTCTGCTAAGTGCAGGACAGAGAGAGCAAAGAAACAAATCATTTTCACTTCATTTACTTTTATCTGCAAGTCCTTTGCAAGCCTCTTAGCACTACCCTTTTAATGCTCCCCCAAACCCCAGTTACTTCCCATGTTGAAATATTCTGATAGTGTCCTGTAGCAAACCATTCAAAAGTTCATTCTTTTGTGAGCAGCCAGAAAAAAAGAAAAGTCAGCAAAGGAGGTAGGATCTGGTTGGTTAATCAAAATAGGGAACCAAGCAATTTGGGACCTAAATACTGGCAGAGTTTTCCAAAGTAGCAGACTGCCATCGTTGGGATACATTTTTTCAGTTTTTAAAAAATATTTAATAGCCTTTTTTACAAATTATTTAAATGATACTTTTTATTGTAGAAATATCTGAAAATACAAACAAGCAATAAAAAGTAAAGAAAAAAATTAAACTCCTATAATATCACTATTTGGAAGTAAGTACTGCTATCATGGGGGCAAAAATATATACATATATATTAAAAACAATGGAATAATACTGTTTTACAGAGTCTTTGTATTACTTAACATCTTTCATATCAATATGTAGTCTTTTACAGCACGATTTTAATGGCTACAGGGTCCATTACATATATTTTACGATAATTCTTTTCTTTTGAACATTCAGATTGTTTTGAAATTTTTAACCTGCTAAGTTGAGGAGCCCAGGTGGTACAAGTGGTTTGGGCTGGTAACTTAAGGGTTGGCAGTTTAAACCCACACATAGGCTCCACTTCCATAAATATTACAGCCAAGAAAACACAATGGCATAGTTCTAATCTGTAACATGTGGAGTCCCCATGAGGCAGGGGCTGACTCAACAGCTAACAAAAATAACATGAATACACTTAAAGATTTTTTTTAAATACAAAAAAGAAAAAAAAAATTTAACCTGCGATGTTGAACGCTTCATAGTATAATGTTTGTACTTTTGCCAGATTATTCCCACTGGATAAAGCCTAACAGTGGAGTCAAAAACCATACCTTTTTATGACTTTTTATGTTGTTGAAGAAGAAAATCATGCACTCTGTTAGGAGTAAAAAATAAAAAAAGTTTTACTGTGGAATAATACAGCTTGAGCTGGGTAGCACTAAGTAAAAATACAAAGCAATCCGCCATTCAAGCAGAGAGAGGGGTCTGTATACATACAGAACAAAGGAAAAATAGGGGGTTAATGACTGACTATAGATAAGATCAGCTTCAGTTTGAAGTCCTTTGCAATCTAAAGGTAGGCCACTTGGCTAGGAAGGACTGAGTTATCACCTAGGTGAGCAGCGCCAGCCAGTTTAATGTTATACATGATTGCAGTCATGAACACACTTTTCCCAGGAACAAACTGTTTACATCTTGACACATTCTTCCCATGAACAAATGGTTTATATACTAACCTTTTGCTGCCGGAGAATGTAGGTTGGCTCCTTCATTCTTATGTCTGACATAAATGTCTCCAGTTTGAAACTTTTTCATTTACAATGTATATTATTATTCATCTGCCTGAAAATCTGTACAAATTCACATTTTTGGAATCAATGATGAAGTCTTATCTAGTAGCTCACCTAGCCACTTGCTGCCCTTAATACTTCTTATCCATCTCTGCCGATATTGTTTCACTACTGTCAGCCCAGACTCTCTGCCCCCTAAAGTTCTCATCTGTGTTTTAGAGTTACTGTTGTCACTTAATCCCACATAGACAACTCTCCAACGGAACACAATGCCCAAGGTGAACACTCACTACCAAATGAGCTAAACTGTTGTTTAAACATGACTCATGGGACAGCCTAGGTTCAAGGCCCAAAAGTTGTTTCCTGGAAACAGATTTGGAGGTTCCTCCAGTCCCAATGTAATCAGTAACTCTGGTCTCCAATAAGAATCTGAAATTCTGCTCCATTTTCTTTCCTCCTCTTGACCAAGATCCACCTACTGGGTCCCTGTTCAAAACATTCGGCAATGATAACCAGAAACCACTGTCAAAGAGTAAAAATGTGTACTCTGTTAAAAGTAAAAGCAAAGAGATTTATTGAAGGCTCGAAGCAGTCTGAACCATGGGATATGTAAGATCTCACAAAGTGAAACCAAACCAAACATTCCCAGAGGTGACGGCAAGCAGGTACATTTATACGGTAAAATCAGGGATTTACAATACAATTTTTCTGACTCGTTTTCAAGCATTTAGGGAAGTAAGAGGTAGAACAACTTGAAGCAGGATCTTAATAGGATTGGTTTGAAACATACGTGTGCCTCTCAGATAGGTTACATGAAATAACTGCAGAAATACGTGACTAAAGGGGGGTTTGCAGGTGGGTCACAAAACAATCACAGGACATTCTTTCCTGAGAACATTCTATTAAGGCAGCATTTATTGCAAACTTTCCCAGAGTTTCTTATGCAGGAGATTTCTGATAAGGGGCTTGCATCAAAACCTTCCTTAGCACTATTCTTTTCACATCCTTAGCTTAACCACAGAGAAAATTATTTCCTTAGCTACATGATTACATCTGTTCAAAAGTTAGTGGTTGCTGGGAAGCAAGCAGAAGTTAATTAAGGTTTACATTAAGTTGGAGTTGGCACTCAGACCTAAGCCAACCATTGTAGTCATGTCAGGTGCCTCAATTCCAGAGCTCTCACACATTCCCTCCTTTTGATCAAAGATTTCCATAGAAGTTATTTGATCACTATTTAAAGAACATGTTCTTCTGCATGGACTCGGGATAATTTACAATTCCTTAGATGGCTGCTTATTCAAGTAAGCCTTTAAGACCTCAGATGCTACCAAAGGACAGCCAGGCACCACCTGACCTCTTTGCCATTCTGCTTCTGTAATCTCTGTTAGGGGTAAGGTGGAGCAGGGTCACATTAGAGTAACAACTTGACAGATATAAGGTGGCTTAAGGTGTGAGCTTGAGTCCAGCAGAGAAGTGAGTCTTATCTATGCACATAATTCTCCTCACAGGCATCAGAACGTTCTGCAAAAATTTCAGTCAAGCAATCTTGCTAACTGAAAATGATTTCATCTTTTTCTTGCTTGCAACTTTGAACCTTTGTCAAATCTATTTTCTTAGGAAACACTTTGGGTATTGCATTTAAAGTTCTTCAGATATATTCTTTGCCTGATTCACTAATTCAATTCCAGAAATATTTGTTCCCATAGCTAAAGATCTTTCAGGGATTTTCCACTGCGCTTCTTCCATCCATAATTGGGCTTCCCTGTATCCTACTAACATATTTATTGATTGATGTAAATATGACAACCCAGGTTCATAGGTTTCTGTCAGAATCTAAAATTCATTCTTAAATTTTTGAGCATCTTCACACGGGCTGGGGAATTCTTCTATTATAGCACAAAGCTCAGCATTAGACCAAGGGGAAAAAGTAATTTGTGGAGGCTTCTTTGGCTCCTCTGGGTGTTTTACTTTAAAGGGCGTTTCAGGAAGAGCTGCAGTGACGGGTTTATTTAGTTGTTCCACAGTAGCCTCTTAAGAATAAAAAGGGAGTTTACAGAGGGTGTTAAGTGGGGGAATAAAAGGCAGAGATGGATATAAACAACAGCCAGCCAGTGAAGGAGCAGAGGGAATGGAAGCAGATGCCTAGCATTGCATTTCCTTTTTTTTAAGTCAATTTAGAAATGCTTTCTTACATTTTTCTAGCTGGTTTACTTTCCTGATGTCTTTTATAGGATTTCAGATACCAATCAAAATAAGCATCCCATTGCAGTGGCTGAATTAAGAAGCCTTTCTTTTCTAATTTGCTGCACAGAAAAACTAGTTTGTCCAGCTCAAAAGAGCATCCTAGCAGCCACTGATTTTCTGTACTGTCTTTATTAAACACATCCCAGTGATCCAAGCACAAGCAAGTGCGGAGCCAGAGCTTTTGTTTATATAAGCAGCCAGGGTGCCCGTAGGTGGCCCTTCCGAGTCTTCAGAACTGGCATTCTTCATTTTACTAAAACAGTGAATTTCACGTGCTACTTGAGAACCTGGATGTGCACTGAAAACCTGAATGTGCACTAAGACTTAACTGCATGCTGAAACCTGAATGGTCACTGAAGAAAAGATGAGTTCAAACTTAATGAGCTGAAACCTCTGGCTTTCCCAGGATCAGACAGGAGTCTATCAGGGATTTGCTGCTAGATGTCAGCCTTGCCAAATCTCATTTGGCAACAAACTCTACAAAACGTTCAGAGAGTGAACTAAAAATGAAAGTGTGAGAGAAACCAACAATAAATCTCAAAGTGTGTCTACACAAAGAGGGCACAGAGCTCAATTCGAGAGGCTCTTATCTGGGATGACTCCTGGGACCCCATGGAAATGAAAGGCTTCAAGAAACCCACACCGGTACCAAAGCTCCAATTTCCTCACTGTCCCAGGACTGACAAGATAATGCATCTTCAAATCCCACTTCTGACACCAAAAACTGTCAAAGAGTAAAAATGTACACTCTGTTAAAAATAAAAGCAAACAGTTTTATTGAAGGCTAGAAGCAGTCTGAACCATGGGATATGTTAGATCTCACAAAGTGAAACCAAACACTCCTCAGAAGTGACAGCAAGCAGGTACATTTATATGGTAAAATCAGGGACTTAAAATACAATTTTTCTGATTGGTTTTCAAGTAAGAGACAGGACAACTTGAAGTGGGGATCTTAATATTATTGGTTTGAAACATACATGTGTGCCTCTTAGATTGGTTACATGACATAATTGCAGAAATATGTGACTAAAGGGGGGCTGGTCACAAAACAATCACAAGACAGTCTTTCCTGAGAACATTCTATTAAGATAGAATTTTTAGCAAACTTTCCCAGAAAACTGCTTGTGCAGGAGATTTCTGATTAAGGGGCTTGCATCAAGACCCTCCTCAGGACTATTCTTTTCACATCCTTAGTTTAATTAGCCACAAAGAAAAACATTTCCTTATCTGCATGATTAAGTCTGTTCAAAGGTTAATGGCTGCTGGGAAGCAAGCAGAAGTTAAGGTTTATATTAAGATGGTGTCAGGACTCAGACCTAAGCCAACCATTCTAGTAATGTCAGGCATCTCTCTTTTAGAGCTTTCACATACCATCCACTTCATCTGGTCTCATGACAAAGGAGGTAAAAGTCTATGGAGGCAACTAGACCTGCAGACATTTTCCTTCTCTGATTCCTGGGTGCCCCTTTTCCTCTGCTGCTCCAGGCAAACAGAGACCAACCTTTGTATCTTGGGTGGCCACTTTCAAGACTTCAAGACCCCAGGCACCACTCATGAACTACTCACTGAACTAGGAGGTAGAGCAGAAACTCTAAAAAGTGGTATTAGGCCAATTGACTGGAGAGGCCCATGAAACCATGCCCCCAAACCCCCGAACCAAGAAAACCATTCCTATGACGCATTTGTTTGTAGTTAGGTAGTATCAACAGCTGCAGCCTTTTATTATTATTTATTCTTGATTTGTAAAGTTATATATAACTTTCTATTTGCCATTTTGCTGTTTCCCCTTCCTGGTGTAAAGTTTAGTGACATGAGCTACAAAAGTCAAGTTGTATATCCATTACCCTCAATCGATGCCAACGCTCCCACCACTACAGACATGTATGTACCACATTTTGTTTATCCATTTATCTGTCTAAGGGAACTTCTGTTGTTTCCATCTTTTTACTATTGTAAATAGCGTTCCAATGAACATCAGCATACATATGTCTGTCTGTTTTCCTACTTTTAGGTCCCTAGGGTATGTTCCTAGGAGTGGGACTGCTGGATCATATGGTAGCTCTATTTCTAATTTCTGAGGAACAGCCATACTGTTTTCCACAATGGTTGTACCATTTTTACATTTCCACCAGCAGTGGATAAGTGTGCTGATGGATTCTTAATACATATTTATGAGTGAATGGGTGAATGAAAGGAGAACAAATGAGATTTAACCTAGGTCTATCTGACTACAAAGGCCATTATTATAGACTAATCATAGGATGTCTGTCTGGCTCATACTGAGTCCCCTTCTCTGGAATGGCCTTTGATGCACAGAGGCAAGCCCCACATCTAACTTGAATTGGGCCGACTAAATTCTAACTCCAGGAATTTGAAATCTGAAATGAGAAGACCCAAGTCCTCAGAACTGGAATGCATTAATTTCAGGACTCTACAGAGGTTCACCAATTCCCGCTGCTGCTATCTCCAGAGCTGCCCTAGTTCACTGACTTTTTAGTTCTTCCTTCAGTTCCATGAAATATCCCTGAAATCTTCCAATACTTTACTATTTTTTTGGTGTCAGCTAGCTGAGGTATGTTTTAACTGCTTGCAGCTAATGAACCTTAAACACTACCTAAAACATGGACCATTATCATCAAGAATGTAACCAAAAGTGAAAAGAAGGAATTAGGAAAAGAAAATTAACGATTTACAAAACATTGGGAGTTCCGAGTATGCAGACCTGCCTCGGAAATAGGGACCAGTTGCTTGTGGCAGACCGCTGATATCAAGTTTCCAGATGTCTTGTTACCAGAAATTCCATGAAAACGTGGGCATAAAATTGCATAATTTTCAGACATCTCAGAGGACTGTGCTTTCATTGTTCTTTCCCCATATGTTACAAAAGAACAGTCTGTGTAGCTCTGGATGTGTGGCAAGCTGCAACAGTGGCTAAGTGAATTTTCCTATCAAAGAGCCTGGAAAAAGTTAAACTTTTTTTTTTTTTTTTTGTAACACTGCAGGTAGAGCTCATACCTTTTGGAAACTAATTATGAGAACGAGATGTCCTTGAATAAATCTGCCAAAAGTGAAAAGCCTTGGGCTATTACTTCTTTTTAATGTTTTATGATTTTTTTAATGGCTGCAGGTTTATGGAAAATGCAGTTGAAACCCATGGAAACTAGAGAGGGAAATAATTTGACTAAAAAAAATTAAAAAAGGCTGCCTCATCTATCAAATCTATATCATGCTTCTTCCTTCAAAGTGTTTCTTGAAAACATCTTTACTCCTCATTTCCATCAGCATCTCCCAAATCTGGGCAGTATCACTTGCTCCCCAAATTATGGCTTCAGTTTCTGCTCTGCAGCCTCCTCCCTCTCCAATTCAGCATTCATAATTGTGCCATATCCATCTTTCAAAAATGCTGATTTTTCAAGCCTCTGTCCTATTTAAGAATTCACCATTGGCATACTCTGGGGTGCAGAGGGGAATTCCTAGGCTTTGGATCCCTGGGCAAGAGCTTATATGCCAGCTCCACCAACCACCAGTAGTTTGAATTTATCTAAGTAACTTAACATATCTGAGCCTCAGTGTCCTCATCTGTAAAATGGGGATAATGCACACCTTAAAGCTTTTTTTGAAGAATAAATGGTATATAATTTGTAGAGTGTCTGGCCCTCAGAAAGCACTTAATAAATGTTGTTTTTTCTTTTCCTTCTCTTCCTGTAAAACTGAAGATTTTATGACCCTATTCAGCACCTTTTCTTCCTGGCCCACCAAAGTCCTTCATAATCTGGCTCTACTCTCCATGTCTAACCATGTATGCCCCTAATTCCCCAGTATGACTTCTGTGCCCCAACTAGGCTCCATCCCCTGCCTGCTCTCATTTATACCTCTTTCCCATTGCTCATGCTTTTTATTCACTTCTCCCTCCACCCAAATGCACCTTATGCAGCAAATCTGTTCAAATCCATCTCAAATCCCTCCCCCTCCAGCCTCTTTAGTCACAATGATTTCATCACTTTAAGAATTATGCAGTGGGCACAGATTTCCCAGAGTACAAACTCAAATGTTTAAGAATGTAACTCTATTTTTCTGGAATTGAATGTGATTTCTATCTCAAGCCCCCATTCCAACTAGAGGCAGTAATTTCATCTTAGTCATATTAGGTTTTTCTTACTCAGATCAGAGTTTTCTCAGTTCTATATCTTCAGTTTCCTTTTATTTCCTGGAGTGCATCTAAACTCCAGGGAGACTTACGTAACGTTTATATATGGGTGAGGAGGAGCTTAAGACCTTGGTGTTGTCCACTCTCCATTCTGGCACCTGCTGAGATGTGCATTCCCTCACTGACCTATTATCAGCATAGTTTCTTTCCCTACTTACATCTGCTTTGGGCTTGAGTTCCCATTTAGCACCTGTCCTAACCAGTATTTTCTGCTGCATCTTGTCATCCTGACCACAAGGCGAGGTGAGGTCTGCAGGTTCATACTCTCTGCCCCTCTGGGTGGTAGAAAAATGAGTGAGGCTATCTCAGGCCCCAACACCTGTCTGTCAGTGGGTCCTACTGTGGTGGCTCATGTGTTACTATGATGCTGGAAGCTATGCCACCAATGTTTCAAACACCAGCAGGGTAATCCATGCTGAACAGGTTGCAGCACAGCTTCCATACTAAGACTAAGACGAAAGGCCTGACAATATACTTCTGAAAATTAGCTGATGAATACCTTACAGATTCCAACAGAATACTGTCCAAAACACACAATGGCCACAACAACGGACTCAAGCCTACTAATAATCGTGAAGATAGCACAGGACCAGGCAACGTTTCACTCTGTTGTACATGAGGTCTCCATGAGTCAAAAGTGACTCGGAGGCAACTAACGACAATCTCAGGCCTCTTTGTATAAATTTCCCCCATAGGCATCTCTTCACTAATGCCCTCTTAACCTGGAAGCAAGGGAACTCTGCTGATACTGATGGTTCCCAAAACTCAAAACAGGGAAGCAGGACTCAGCTCCCCTCTGCTCTCAGATCCCCAAATCCTACCTGGTGATTTTATTGTCCTCATTCCTGGAGGCAGGGCTCAATCAAATAAGTGCAGGGTGCATTGCCTCTTATCAGGCACCCACACCAGTTTCTACCTCTGTTGCTCTTCTGGTCAGTTCTCCTCCCTCTTTTCCCAGGAAGATTTACCGCTTCTCATTTGGAAAAACTGGCTTTATGGATTTCTTTTTCAGTTCAAAACTCTAGGTCTGAGTCCTTCAGAGTTTTCACTTTTGAGATTGAAAAAACATTTGCTTTTTATCTACTGGCTCTGCCATGAGTTTTTTAAGTCTGTTATGGAACACAAAAGCTGAATATTAACCCATCCTTTCCCTGAAGCTGTAAGCCCAGCCTGCCCTAATTGCCACCTGAAATAAACAGCAAGGTTACAGTGCAGAAGGGAAATATAAGGGACAAAAAAAAACACAAAATAAATAAAAGATTTCAGTGCAGAAAAAAAAAATCAGGAATAAAAGAACATTCATTTATATCAAATTATTACTCCTACCACATGGGTCTAGAATCTTCTCTTCCCTATCTTCACTTCTATCCTTCTTCTCCTGGGTAATTTCTAAAAATTATTTAGTTCTGTGCTTAGATGTCACCTCCTCTGATAAGCCTTCCCTTGTTCTACCCATCACCATCCAAATTAGATGAAGTGCTCATTCTATACATGGTAGGCAGAATTCTAAGATGACCTCCAATGACCCTCGCCATTGTACAATTCCTTTTCCACCCCCTGCCCCCACCCCCTGTGAATATGGTGGGACATCACTCCCATGATTGTAACATTACAAGACAAAGAGGATTTTTGTAGCTATAATTAAGGTTAGTAATCAGTTGACTTTGAGTTCATCAGAAGGGAAATTAGCTGCGTGGGCCTGACTTAATCATATGACTCCTTTAAAAGTACAGTGTTCTCTGGCTTGTTGCAGAAAAGAAAGTCAGAAATTTGAAGGCTGAAGAACGTTCTATGTGCCACCGCTGACTTGAAGATGGAGGAGACCACATGGAAAGGACCTCAGAGCGGCCCCTAGGAGATGAAAGCAAACCTTAGTTAATAGCCAACAAGAAAACAGTCTCATCTACCCTGAGACCAGAAGAACTAGACAGTGCCTGGCTACCATTACTGACTATTCTGATCAGGGCCACAGTAGATGGACCCTGACAGAATGGAAGAAAAACCCAGAACAGAACCCAAATTCTTTAAAAATTCAGACTTACCGGACCAGAGTTGAGACTAGAGGACTGCCTGAGACTATGGCCCCGAGATACTCTTTAAACCTTGAACCAAAACTATCACCCGAGGTCACCTTTCAGTGAAATAACAGATTGGTACACAAAATAAAGGATATTACCCTTGAGTACAGTGCTCCATTAAAAAACCATCTATATGAGACCAAAAGGTCAACAATTACTCTACAGCAAAGATGAGAAGATATGGGGCAGGGCAACTAGAGTACTAGAAAAGGAACGAGGACACAAAGAGAATGTTGACACATTGTGAAAAAGGTAACCAATGTCACTGAACAATCTGTATAGACTGCCAAATGGGAACCTAATTTGCTGTGTAAACTTTCACCAAAAACATAATAAAATATTATTTTAAAAAAAGGAAATAGGGACCTCGGCCCTACAACCTCAAGGAAATGAATTCTGTCAACAACTACTGAGCCCTAGATGAGGACTACAGCCAGGCTGATACCCTGATAAAGAATCATGAACAGGGAATCCAGGAATGCTGTTCCCAGACTCCTGACCTACAGAACTGTGAGATGTTGTTTTAAGCCTCTACGTTAGTGGTATTTTTTAATACAGTAATATAAAACTAATATGTAATCCCATAGTACTTTGAGATTAACCTTGTTACCAAACTACATCATGACTGACTATAACTGTCTGTCTCCTGCAACAAGACTATGAGCCCCGTGAGAGTGGACTGTATCTGGTTCACATTTACATTAAAGCAATATGAACTGAGTTAAATTGACTTAAGTGTATGAAGTAATTATATACAAAACACTTAGAACAGTGTCTAGCACATATGGTTTAGCTACGATTACTATTTTTGCGATTTACATAGACCAATAAATGTTGGCTGAGTATCTGAATGACTGAATTCACATCAAATGGACTCCATTGGACTTATAGTCAATGCCATAGAACTTCATTAGCATGCACTGGACTCAGAAAGCAAGAAATAAGCAGAAGGGAAAACGCTGCTATTCCAAGCAAGGGGAACATAAAAAATGAAATAGAGGTGAAAAAGTGCAAGACCTGAACAACAGACAGTGAACAGATCAATTTGGCTAGAAAGGCAATTCCTATAAAGGATAAATGGAAGACTGAGATGGGAATGTGTTTGGTCATATTGTAGAAGGCAGTGAATGGTATACATTGAAGTCTAGATGTTATCCTTTAGGGAATGGGGAGCCACTGAAGGCTGTTGAGCAGAGAATTGACATGGTAAAGATGATGTTTTCAGGAAGATATCAGACAATTATATGAAGTATGCACTGAAGAAGGCAGAGGATGGGGGAAGGACACCAGTTAAGAAGCACATACAGTGGAATCATATATTAGGGGATGTACTATTACGGGGTTGGGGAGCAGTGAGATTGCAAAAGAAGGGCCTGTTGAAGAAGGTGTTATTACAGAAAAAATAGCAGCTCATCCTATCAAGACAGTTATGGCCAAAAACTGGCTATTAAGTTCTACATTTACTGAATACCCCTTTCTCAAAGAACTCATCATTTAGTGAGAGAGACTGTAATTATGGTTATGTTTTGAAATAATTATGAAGACTCAAAAATAAGAGTTAAAGTTAACCAAATGCAGAATGTCCTTCTCCAAAGGCATGGATTCCTAACAGATGCTTTTAGACTTTCAACGTAAACTGGTAGAAAAAGAATCTGAATGTAACTGGACTTTTCCAAAAACTATATCCTTTCTTGGGGTGGGGGAGCAGGGAGATTACCTCAGCGAATTTCAAAGTGGCATGGAACACATTTATGAGCACTGGCTGACGGCTGTTGATGTTTACTACATGAAGGTAAGATCCTGGTAACTGACTAATCCCATTACCTGCACACTGGGCAGGAATTCCTTCTAGGGCAGGATCCACACAGACCTCAGCTCTGCCAGAACTCTGAGTTCTCCAAATCGAGGTGAGGATTCTGGGAACACAGCAAACATATCCCTTGTCCAGACGGACGAGGATGTATCTGAAGGCACATTGGCAGTCTCTCCCCACATCCCATCTGGCACCTGAAACGAAGGCACATCTGCTGGCAGGTGCTCTGACTCCCTGAATCCAAGTGAATCTTCAGCCCCTTGAGTACTGAAACAAGCTCAATGGGTGTTTCATTTGGAAAACTGAGGCCAGTTTTATGTCCTTACCATCCTTGACTCCTGCCCGAAGTGCCAATCATTTATCCCCTCTTACACCTACTTTCTCATGCTGCTCTGTACTTTTTTCACTCCACTGGCCATCCTAATAGTCATATCCTCCTATAATCTCCCTCCTTCTAACCCTCTTTTGTATAGCTCACAAATACTCTCAACTCCTTCACAGAACACTCCGTTCTCCATCGTGCCTTAACTGAAGCCTGGCTTGTCCACAAAAGCACTGCTTCTTCCTCAGTCTACACCACCTCAGCTATCTAATGTGGCTACTCCCTGGACCTTTTCTTCCATCTCACAATTGAACGCCAACATTTCTTACTTTTCCTGCACCTTAACTCTGACCTCATTAAGACATTCAGGCCAATTACTCTCCACTTTCTCCCAAACTATCAGCTTCACATCCTACCCTAACTAGCCTAGACTTTGTGAGTCATCATTTAAACCACTCTTTGGCTAATACCTGGGGTGTTCTGACCTCTTTAGCCCCCCCACCATATTCACCCAGTAAATCTATCCTGTTTCAAATCAGTGTTAGTTTTTTCTGCTGGAAAACAGCAGGATCATCCCAACCATGGAAGGGTCCTTAGGGCTGCTTGGCAACACTTTTTGACTTCCGTGATTGGCTCCCTCTTTAAGATTCCACAATAGTGATATTAAAGTTTATACTTACATCTTTTTACTAGTCTGTCTGTCAAATACCCTTTGAGTCCATTACAAGAAGAAACTGTGATTTTTGCTCTGTATCCTCAGAACCTCCCATAGCCGAGTACATAGTTGGCACTCACAACATTTTGACTGAATGAATTAGGAAATTTCTAAAGCCTTTTCAGCTCTGAGACTCAGCAACCATGAGGCATCGCCTTTAGGCATTCTCTCTGCCCAGATTTAGAAAGCTTTCCTCCAATCCTGAATTCTACATTCAGAAAAGGACTTGCTTGAAGGGAGAATGAAGAAAACCAAAGACACAAGGGGAAGATCAGTCCAAAGGACTAATGGACCACAACTGCCATAGCCTCAACCAGACTGAATCCAGTACAACTAGATGGTGCCCAGCTACCACTACCAACTGCTCTGACAGGGATCACAATAGGGGGTCCCGGACAGAGCTCGAGAAATGTAGAACAAAATTCTAACTCACAAAAAAAGACCAGATTTACTGGTCTGACAGAGACTGGAGAAACCCCGAGAGTATGGCCTCTGGACACCCTTTTAACTCAGTACTGAAGTCCTCCTGGGGTTCACTCTTCACCAAAGATTAGCCAGGCACATAAAACAAAATGAGACTAAATGGGCACAGGATGAGAAGGCAGGAGAGAACAGGAAAACTGGTAATGGGGAACCCAAGGCCAAGAAAGGGAGAGTGTTGACAGGTCATGGGGTTGGCAACCAATGTCACAAAACAATATGTGTATTAATTGTTTAATGAGAAACTAATTTGCTCCATAAACCTTCATCTAAAATACAATAACAAAAAAAAAAGAAAAGGACCTGCTTGTAGGCAGCAATGCCACTACAAATGCTCAGAAATTTCAGGGACACTCCTGCCAGGAGGAGTTTCTGTCCACAGAGTGGCTATGAGGATCAAATGAGATATGTATGAGAACAGAAGTATACTCCTTATAAGAGTGAGCTATTTTCCACCGTTGTAAATGCCCCCACACATTCCAAGAGTGTATCAGAACCAAACTGTCTGAAGATGACTCGTCCCTCATTTGGTTCTGTCTGATAAAAGCATTAAAGTTTTAACCACCCCAGCTGGGAATGTGTATTAAATTGTCTGTTGAGAAATAAGCCCTATCAAGTTTAAAATTTTGTTTAGAGAGAAGATGTAAAATCTATAAACCCACTGTTTCTAATTCCATTCACTGAAAAGATGGGATAGTGACATGAAACAAACTTGACTTAGAATCAAAAGACCTGCGTTTGAGTTGTACCTTGGGACTCTCGACAACCCACTTATCACTCTGAAGTTTAATTCCCCTCTGCCCAGGACTGATATTCAAATATTTACTGACTTGTGTGGCTAAGGCACCAATCAATGAGAACCACCACTGGCTTTAACGCTGGAGCAGGGTCCTGGTCATTCCCTGCTGTACTGGGCATTAACCCTTTAGTTGCTGAATCAGGTGAGGTCTCCATGGGTTTGAAAGGAAGGGGTCAGGGCAGGGGAAAGGGGGTGCGCTTAAGGGGCTCCAGGAAGTGGCTATTTACAAAGGTTTTGGAAAATATAGCCACACTGGTATGCATCTGCACACTGGTATGCGTATTAGCCTTGCTTTGATGCTTCCTATTTGGGGATACTGGGTAAGTATTTGAGCTTCCTGAGACTGTCTTCTGATGTGGGAAATAGGAACTCTGAGAACTCCTTTCAAGGTTGTCTTCAGGATTTAGACAATAAGAAAGGAAGAGCCTGTTCTTAAGACACCATAGGTTCAACAATGAACAAATGAAAAGAATAATGCCCATCCTACCTTCCTCCTAAGAGTTCTAGGAAGATTAACTGAGATACTGGTTGTAAAAAAATTTCAAATGTCAGTCAACCTTCCATGTTCATGAACACTGCTTATTAGTATCTTCTCTCCCCTGGTAAAACACTGCTGTTGCCAGGAGTTATCAGCAAATATTCACTGACATTCTCATCACATTGGCCCTAGACCTCAAATCTTAGAATATCAGCTCCAGGTCAGGTATTTAAGCTTCCAAGTGTCTTTGGATCCACCCACATGGCTTAGTAGGCAGCATTTGAGACCTATGTGTCAAGGTGTTTAGATGCTCTGTTTCTTCTCCCAGCCTCTGGACCCAGTAACGGATTGATGACCCTCTTAAGGACCAGCAATTAGTTTTTGCCAACAGGAAAACTGAGTGATCATTAAAATCAGCGTGCCTGACAGCAGGGCCAGACAAACCCTCCATCTAGGAAGCAAGCTCACTGTGTACCTGAATGTCTCTTCCCCTATCTGCCAGGTAAACTGCAGTAATTTAACACTACCACATCCAGGAGTTGTTCAGGATTTGCCAAATGGAAGTAAGAGTGACGTTACCATCAGGAAGGACCCATAGCCATTTTACAGATGGATAAACCAAGTCCCAGAGAGGCATCATGTGCCTGAGGCCATGTGCCTCATAAGTAATGGATGAGTTTGACCTCAGATCCCACATACTCTTTCCAGAATGCCCGCACCACCTTCCACGAGACATCTCAGCTTGGCACTGATTGGCAAATGGATGCAGTCAACAGATAATCAAACACAGCACGAAGACTATCTGCTGCTAGGGACAGTAATCCATATAAATAGACCTTATGTTTGCAATAAAAGATAATATTGCTGAAAAGTAAATTTCTAGAGACTCCTGGGGCTGTGCCTACAGCAGACAGAAAACTCAGCAAACTATTTAGAGAAAAAAATTGGCCACTGTGTTCCAAAGAACTCCACTTAAGGGAATTAAGCCTTTGCTGCAACTGTCCTGAAGTATGTGTACATCAAATGATGACAATGCCCAGGCTCCAGGAGCCATTTGTTGGTGTCTGTTTCAGGGTAGGCAGCCCTGTACTTTCCTTTAAGAAACTGAAAACGTCTCAGCTGGAAAATGGTAACAGTGACAGAGCAGCTACACCCAGATTCCATCCTTGGAGCATCCTTCCTCCAAAACATTTAATAAAAAGGTCCCCTGGAGAGGAATACAATGCATGCAATGCTTTTAGGGCCTTTGCATTTGTTCCCTCTGCCTAGAATACTACTCCCCTAAATAGCTTCATGGTTTTCTCACTTATTCAATTCTCTACTCAAATGTCACCACCTCAGAGAGACCATTTAAGATCTTCTTATCACATTCTACTTTCTTGTTCTGCTTTATTTTTTCTGTAATACCGATCACTAACATTATTCTGTGTATGTATGAATGTATGTATTTAAGTGGTTCGCAGTCACTTCTGAGTATAGTTCAAGCTATCGTTATCCTCCCTGGAATAGGAATAGCTTCCAGGAATAGTCCCACCCTGCACTGTGCTAATCCTCCAGCCATTGTGATGTAGAGGTGCAGGGCCAGATGTGGTCTTGAAATATGAGTATGTCCTATACTTCCCAGACTCAGAAGTATTTTTGGGGAGGAGAAATAAGGTTTAAATGTACCAGCCAGAAGCTAGTCTGTCCAAAGTCCTTCCAAACATCAGACATAGAAAATTATAAGCAGTTAATTTAGTCCTCATCAACACCTAGTTAAAACAAATGATACCTTCTGTTCAAAACAGATCCATTAATGCAATGCATACAATTATAAACACACCATACATTTTCGTTTCTAGAAGACAATCTTGAAAAATAGAATTTATCAAAAGTCCTGTGTCTGTAGGGCACAAACCTGTAACTCTACTACAAACATCTATAATAGCTCTTTTGACAAGAAAATAACTAAGAAGATGAAGGATACCACTGAACTGTCAATAAAAAACAAATTTTGATCAACTGAGAAACAATAAATTATAATTCTAGTCTCTCTATATAGAATAAATTATAAAATTGTCATAAAATATCATAAAGAGTATTTAGCCAAAAATCGTTTTTAGAAAAGTATTGTAGCAGTGAAAGGTATTTAATTAATGAGAATATCATGTTTTTTTTCTGGAATTGTGATGCTTATGGTATTTGTTAGCTTTTTTAAATGTGCAGTTTGTTGTGATTTCTTCTCTTATTCTAAACAAATATCCATTCACATTTTGTGCTAAAAAGTTTGAATTTCTTTTCTTAAAGACGCTTTCCCCACCTCAAATTTTATAAACTGTAGGCCCAGTGGAGCCCTGGTGGCACAGTGGTTAAGAGCTACAGCTGCTAATCAAAAGGTCAGCAATTTTAATCCACCAGGCACTCCCTGGAAACCCTATGGGGCAGTTCTCTGTCCTATAGGGTTGCTATGAGTCAGAATCAACTCGATGGCAACGGGTTTGTTTTTTTGTTTGTTTTCTTAGGCCCAATAAACTTAGATCTACCTGACAGGGACATAGGGGTGAAACAAACAGAAAAAATACATCTCCACCTCCTCCCTAATGGAGGAGAGCAAACAAACACTAAACAGAACAAAAAAGCAAAGAGAAGTTTATTCTCTCACAGTCTAGTAGGCTAGAAGTCTGAATTCAGGGTGCCACTCCAGGAGAAAGCTTTCTCTCTCTCTCAGCTCTGGAAGAAGGTCTTTGTTGTCAATCTTCCCTTGGTCTAGGAGCTTCTCTACACAGGAACCTCGGCTCCAAAGGATGTGCTCTGCTCCCAGTGCTGCTTTCCTGGTGGTAAGAGGTCCCCATGTCTCTCTGCTCACTTCTCTCTTTTATATCTCAAAAGAGACTGGCTCAAGACACAACCCAATCTTGTAGATTGAATCCTGTCTTATTAACACAACTGCCGCTAATCCCATCTCATCAACACCATAGAGAAAGGATTTACAACACACAGGAAAATCACATCAGATGACAAAATGGTGAACAATCACACAATACTTGGAATCACGACCTAGCCAAGCTGACAAGTATTTTGGGGGGACACAATTCAATCTATGATGTTCCACCCTTTGCCCCTCCCAAAATTCACACCCTTGCCACATGTAAAACATATTCACCCCATCATATCATAGCAAAAGCTCCAATTCAACTCCAAGTCCAAAATCCAAAATATTTCTCCTCATCTGTGAAATCCAGAACACAAGTTATCTGTTTCCAAAGTACAATGGTGGAACAGGCACAAGCTAGACATTTCAATTACAAATGGGAGAAATTAGAGGGAAAGAAGGCATAATAGGCACCAAGCAAGTCAGGAGAACACATTACATTAACCCTCAAGGCTTTAAAAAAATCCTCTGTTCTCTGAGACCATTTACACAATGACCCTGCCCTCCAGACTCTAGGTATTGGACACACTCTCCAGATTCTACGTGGAGGCCCCTCGGCCCTGAGCTTTAGCTCCACCTTCCAGGCCCACTGGAACAGCAACTCTGCTCCCTTGGCTTTGGGCGCCCCCATTCTCCTAGTCCATCTGCATGGCAACTCCACCCTTTGAGACTGAGGCAGCTCTGCTTTCTGTGCTCCTCGCCTCTTTAGCTTCTGCTTCCTGGTTCCTTGGCATCCCAGCTCCTCAGGCGTCTCAGCTCTTCAGGCCTCACAGCCCACATCTGCCCAAAAAATTATTCATCCTCTGGAATAAAAGTCAACACTATTTATAGGAAGACAACATAACCCACACTTCTTATGGTGTATCATCCACAACATCTAGCATAAAATAAAGAATTCTAGACAAACAAACACCAAGAGGCAGTCATTTGAACAGAACAAGGGAATAGTGCATGGTTTAAAATCAGGAAAGGTGTGCATCAGGGTTGTATCCTTTCACTATACTTATTCAATCTGTATGCTGAGCAAATAATCCAAGAAACTGGACTATATGAAGAAGAACAGGGCATCAGGATTGGAGGAAGACTCATTAACAACCTGTTTTACGCAGATGATACAACCTTGCTTGCTGAAAGTGAAGAGGACTTGAAGCACTTACTGATGAAGATCAAAGACTACAGTCTTCAGTATGGATTACAGGTCAACATAAAGACAACCAAAATCCTCACAACTGGACCAATAAACAACATCATGGATAAACAGAGAAAAGATTGAAGTTGTCAAGGATTTCATTTTACTTGGATCCACAATTAACACCCATAGAAGCAGCACTCAAGAAATCAAAGGACGTATGTCATTGGGCAAATCTGTTGCAAAAGACTTCTTTAAAGTGTTGAAAAGCAAAGATGTCACTCTGGGGGCTAAGGTGTGCCTGACCCAAGACATGATATTTTCAATCGCCTCATATGTGAAAGCTGGACAACGAATAAGGAAAACCAAAGAATTGATGCCTTTGAATTATGGTATTGGTGAAGAATATTGAATATACCATGGACTGCCAAAAGAATGAACAAGTCTGTCTTGGAGGAAGTACAGCCAGAGTGCTCCTTGGAAGCAACACTGAGAGACTTCATCTCACTTACTTTGAACATGTTATCAAGAGGGACCAGTCCCTGGAGAACAGTATCATGCCTGGCAAGGTAGAGGGTCAGTGGAAAAGAGGAAGACCCTCAGTGAGATGGGACTGACACAACGGCTCCAACAATGGGCTCACATATAGCAACAACTGAGAGGATGGTGCAGGACTGGATAGTGTTTTGCTCTGTTGTACTTAGGATTGGTATGAGTCAGAACCAACTCAACGAAACCTAACAACAACAACAGACATACAAAGAAGCAGAAAATGTAGACCATAACCAAGGAAAAAAACTATCAATGGAACCAGACCCTGAGATGATTAAGATGTTGTATTTTTGGACAATGGCTTTTTTAAAAATAATTTATTTTGTTGTTGTTAAAAATATACACAGCAGAAGGTATACCAATTCAATAATTTCTACATGTACCATTCATTGATATTGATTACACTCTTCAAGTTGTGCAACCATTCTCAACCTTCCTTTCTGAATTGTTCCTCCCCCATCAGACAATGACTTTTAAGTAGCTATTATAAATATGTTCAAGGTCTTAAAGAAGATATGGTCTTAATGAGTAAATAGACGGGTATTACTGGCAGGAAAATGGAAACTATTAAAAAGAATAAAATAGAAATTCCAGAATTGAAAATTATAAACCCTGAAATGAAATATTCTCTCAGTAGGCTAAATAATAGACTGGAGATGGCAGGAGAAAGGGTCAGTAAACTTAAAGACAGCTCTAGAAGTTAACGAGACCTGAAGAAGAGCGGGGTGGGGGGGGGAACTAATCATAATAAAAGCATTCATGCTTCTTGTCTGTTCCTAGGATTTACTGTTAATTGTTCTTTGCTAAACTGTCAAATTTTCAACACATAAACTAGACAGGATCTGCCAAGTGTCTTTTTTATATGTCCAAATGCTCCATCATGTCACTGTCGACTCTTAGTGGCTAAAAAACTGATTTGATGAACAACATAAAATATCATCCAATTTAGCCACTCCTTGTTTTACATTATCTATCTATACTACAGTAGCACTCAAAAATGATGATAGATTTTCATAAAATTTGGAGCCCTTCAAAAGGATATCAAGACACTATTAACTTGATTCATGGGTCATCTGGCATTTTAAAAAACGACAGTAGTTAAGTTTTCAACAAGCTGTATCTTCTGGATTTCATAACATGTTTAATGAGACACGTTGGTGGGTAGAGTCTCCAGAAATAGACTACTTTATTCAAAAGGCATTTATTGAATATACACTATGTACTAGAAATTATGATGGAGATGTAGAAGTAAAACAGGTATGATTCTTAATTTTTATACTGAGAGAAGACCCTAATTCATAGAAACACTAGGTATAAAATAGGAATATTAGACCATATGTAGACCTTCCAAGGTTGAGGAAGGAGGTAAGCTACAAGAAATACCGTTAATCGATATAGTGATACAAATTTCATTATGAATAAATTCTAGATTGAGAAGGAGTCTCCTAGTTAATTATAGGTGAGACATATGCAAACCTGAGCTCCAAAGTGCTTTTAGGTTACTTTTTTGCACCTGATTAGAGGGGAGATAAAAGAGCAGTAATAGGTTTTAATATAGGACTAAGGGATTCTAGGCTGGTGAACTCAGTTGGTTCCTAAAAACACTGTTAAGAGAATGAAAAGACAAGTCACAGACTGGGAGAAAATACTTTCAAAACACATATCTAATAAATGATTTGTATCCAAAATAGACAGAGAACTTTTAAAACTCAACAATAGGAAAATAAATAACCCAATTAAAAAATGAGCAAAAGATCTGAACAGACATCTCACTAAAGAAGATATACAGGTGGCAAACAAGCATTTGCAAAGATGCTTAACATCATTTGTCATTAGGGAATTGTAAATTAAAACAATGAGATACGACTGCAGCCCTATCAGGAATGACTAAAATCTAAAACACTAACAACACCAAATGCTGATGAGGATGCAGAAAAATAGGAACTCCCATTCACTGCTGATGGAAATGCAAAATTGGTACAGCCACTTTGGAAGACAGTCAGGCAGTTTCTTACAAACCTAAGTATAGTCTTTCCATTTGATCCAACAATTGTGCTTCTAGGTATTTATCCAAATGAGTTGAAAACATATGTCCAGACAAAAACCTGCACACAAATGTTTATAGCAACTTTATTCATAATTTCCAAAAACTGGAAGCAACCAAGATATCCTTCAGTAAGTAAATGGAATAACTGTGGTAAATTCATATCATGAAATACGGTTCAGCAACAAAAAGAAATGAGTCATCAAGCCATAAAATGACTCGGAGGAAATTTAATGGATATTGCTAAGTGAAAGAAACCAGTCTGAACAGACTTCAGACTATGTGATTACAACTATATGACATTCTGGAAAAGGCAAATGTATGTTGTTGTTGTTAGGTGCCATCAAATCAGTTCCAACTCACAGCAACACTATGTACAACAAAACAAAACACTGGCCGGTCCTGCGCCACCTTCACAATTGTTGCTATGTTTGAGCTCATGGTTGCAGCCACTGTGTCAATCCATCTCGCTGAAGGTCTTCTTCTCTTTCACAGACCCTCTACTTTACCAAGCATGATGTGCTTCTCCAGGGACTGGTCCCTTCTGATAACATGTCCAAAGTATGTGAGACAAAGTGTCTCCATCCTCATTTCTAAGGAGCATTCTGGCTGTACTTCTTCCAAGACAGATTGTTTGTTCTTCCAGCAGTCCATGGTATATTCAGTATTCTTTGCCAACACCAAAATTCAAATGCATCAATTCTTCTTCAGTCTAGTTTTCGCATGCATGTGAGATGAGTGAAAATACCACGATTTGGGTCAGGTGCACCTTAGTTCTCAATGTGATATCTTTGCTTTTTAACACTTTAAAGGGGTCTTTTGCAGCAGATTTGTCCAATTCAATATGTCACTTGATTTCCTGACTGCTGCTTCCATGGGTGTTGACTGTGGATCCAAGTACAATGAAATCCTTAACAACTTCAATCTTTTCTCCATTTGTCTTGAAATGTTGCTTATTGGTCCAGTTGTGAGGATTTTTGTTTTCTTTATGTTGAAGTGTAATTCACACTGAAGGCTGTAGTCTTTCATCTTCCTCAGTAAGTGCTTCGAGTCTTTTTCACTTTCACCAAGGAAGCTTGTGTCATCTGCATATCAATGATTGTTTAATGAGTCTTTCTCCAATCCTGATGCTGTCTTCTTCGTCACATAGTCCAGCTTCTTGGATTATTTGCTCAGCATACAGATTGAACAAGTATGGTGAAAGGATACAACCCTGACGCACATCTTTCCTGACTTTAAACCACACAGTATCCCCTTGTTCTGCTCAAATGACTGTTGGTGGAAATTGTTTGGTCTATGTACAGGTTCCTCATGAGCACAATTAAGTGTTCTGGAATTCCCATTCTTCGCAATGTTATCCATAATTTGTTATGATCCACACAGTCAAATGCCTTTGCGTAGTCAATAAATCACAGATAAACATCTTTCTGGTATTCTCTGCTTTCAGCCAAGATCCATCTGACATCAGCAATGATGTCCTTCGTTCCACATCCTCTTCTGAATCTGGCTAGAAATTTCTAGCAGTTCCCTGTCAGTGCACTGCTGCAACTGCTTTTGAATTATTTTCAGCAAAATTTTAATTTGTGTGTGTAAATGAATAATTTCTTTTACAAAGATCAGCACAAAGCTGGTTCCTATGAGTCAGAGGCTAAAGATGTCCCAAATGTCCAACTTTTCCAAGCTGCTGTAGTGCACCATCATCTCTAACATCAACTACTCTGTCTCCCCTCAGCACTCTCCCTTCTGTCTCTGGGTTCCCTAATTTGCTGCAGTGTCTTACAGAACTCACCAACCATATGAAGGAAATGGCTCATACAGTTGTGGAGGCCAGCAAGTCCCAAATTTGTGGGTCAGGCATAGGCTTCTCCTTGGTCCTCAGTCTCTGCCCACAGGCACTCAGCTTTCTCACTCCATGGGCCAGGAACCCCACTATACCATCTCCTGCAGGTCTCTCCTGCTGGCCTCTCCTTCCAGTCTCTCCCTTCTTCTTGGTAGAGGGCTCTTCTCTCTGCTCTGGAATTGGCTCTCTTTTAAGGCAAAACTGACCAATCCTCTTGGTGGGCCACAATTATCTTATTTGCATAGCCCCACCCAAACACCTGGGTGGGAGTTACAAGACCATGGTGAGAAAGCCATACTAAGTAATTCATCACACTGCAGTGTGATATTAATGATATTGTTTGATAATTTCCACATTGCATTGGATCACCTTTCTTTGGAATGGGCACAAATACGAATCTCTTCAAACGTCAATTGCCAAGTAGCTGTCTTCCAAATTTCTTGGCAGAGACAAGTGAGAGCTTCCAGCATTGCATCTGTTTGTTGCATCAACTGGTATTCTGTAAATTCCTGGAGTTCCGTTTTTCACCAATGTCTTCTTCAGTACAGCTTGGACTTCTTCCTACAGTACCATCACTCCTGAAGTCTCCTTTTTCACCAATGCCTTCAGTGTAGCTTGGACTTCTTCCTACAGTACCATCAGTTCTTGATCATATGCTACCGTACCATCAGTTCTTGATCATATGCTACCTCCTGAAATGGCTGAACATCGACCAGTTCTTTTTGGTACAGTGACTCTGTGTATTCCTTCCAGCTTCTTTTGATGCTTCCTGTGTTGTTCAGTATTTTGCCCACAGAATCCTTCAATATTGCAACTCAAGGCTTGAATTTTTTCTTCAGTTCGTTCAGCTTGAGAAATGCTCAGCATGTTCTTCCCTTTTGGTTTTCTAACTCTAGGTCTTTGCATATTTCATTATAATACTTTACTTTGTCTTCTTGAGCCACACTTTGAAATCTGCTGTTCAGCCCCTTAATTTCTTCCATTTGCTTTAGATACTCTATGTTCAAGAGCAAGTTTCAGAGACTCTTCTGACATCCATTTTGGTCTTTTCTTTCCTTCCTGTTTTTTTAATAACCTTTTGCCTTCTTCATGTATGACGTTCTTGATGTCATCCCACAACTCCTCTGGCCTTCGATCATTAGTGTTCAATGAGTCAAATCTATTCTTGAGATGTTCTCTAAATTCAGGTGGGATATACTCAAGGTCCTACTTTGGCTCTCATGGACTTGTTTTAATTTTTTTTTCAGATTCAACTTGAACTTGCATATGTGCAACTGATAGTCTGTTCCACAGTTGGCCCCTGGCCTTGTTCTGGCTGATAATATTGAGCTTCTCCATTGTCTCTTTCCACAGACATAGTTGATTTGATTCCTGTGTATTTCATCAAGCAAGGTCTACATGTATTGTTGTCGTTTATGTTGTTGAAAAAATATATTTCCAATACATAGCTCATTGGTCTTGCAAAATTCTATCATGTTGTCTCCAGCATCATTTCTATCACCAAGGCCATAGTTTCCAAAAAGTGATCCTTCTTTGTTTCCAACTTTTACATTCCAATCTCTAGTAATTATCAATGGATCTCAATTGCATGTTTGATCAATTTCAGACTACAGAAATTGGTAAAAATCTTCAATTTCTTCACCTTTGGCATTACTAGTTGGTGTGTAAATTTGAATGATAGTTGTATTAACTGGTCTTCCTTGTAGGTATACGGATATTATTCTGTCACTGATAGCATTGTACTTCAGGATAGATCTTGAAATGTTCCTTTTAACAATGAATCAATACCATTTCTCTTCAATTTGTCATTCCCAGCATAGTAGACCACAGGATTGTCTGATTTAAAATGGCCAATACCAGTCCATTTCAGCTCACTCATGCCTAGGATATCGATCTTCAATGTCCATTTCAGTTTTGACAACTTCCAATTTACTTGATTCATACTTTGTACATTTCATGTTCCGATTACCAATGGATATTTGCAGCTGTTTCTTCTCATGCTGAGTTGTGTCACATCAGCAAATGAAGGTCCTGAAAGGTTTACTCCATCCACATCATTAAGGCTGACTCTACTCTGAGGAGGCAGCTCTTCCCCAGTCATATTCACAGTGACTTCCAACCTGAGGGGCTCATCTTCTGGCACTATATCAGACCATATTCCACTGCTACACGTAAGATTTTCACTGGCCGATTTTTTTCAAAAGTACATCATCATGTCCTTCTTTCTAGTCTGTATTAGTCTGGAAGCTCCGTTGAAACCTGTCCATCCATAACGACCCTGCTGGTATTTGAAATACAGGTGACATAGCTTCCAGCACCACAGCAACATGCAAGCTACCACAGTACGACAAAGTGACAGACAAGAGGTGGGGCAAAAGTACAGAAACAGTAAAAAGATCAGTTGTTGCCAGGAGTTCAGGGAGAGGAAGATGCAGATAAATAGATGGAGTACAGGGGATTTTTAAGGCAGTGAAACTATTCCATATGATATTCCATATGATACTGTGGATACATGACATTAAGCATTTGTCAAAACTCATAGAACTGTACAACACAGAATGAACCCTAATGTAACCTATGGGTTTTAGTTAATAATAATGTATCAATATTGATTCATCAATTGTAACAAATATACCACACCAATGCAGGAGTTAATACTAGGGGAAACTGCGTGCAGGGGGCAAAAGGGATATACAGGGATATTCTTCACTTTCTGTTCAATTTTTATCTAAACCTAAAACCAGTCTTAAAATAAAGTGTATTAAATTTTTAAGACTATAATTTAAAAAAATAAAGATCTAGATCTACCACAATCATCCACTTTTCAAACAAACCTTCCCACCTCAAAAACTCACCGAGTTGGATAATTCCATTCAGGACATATTCTCCCAACAGTTTAACCCAGGCCTGAACTTCATCTATTATTATCTGACTGGTTCCCATTTAATATTCCCATTTTTCCTGTGCCTTCTCTTACTGTACTAACTCCACACACTTCTTGCATACGTTTCCTTAAGGTGCAAGTGATGTCTGTGTCATACTGGAACTTTTCAAATAATTCTTCCTCCTAGTATTCTTCTCTTAAATTTTCTATAACCCCTTTGCATAGCCACTAATCTGCAAGGGACAGTTACTTTGGAGTCAGTATTTGAAAATCTGGCATCTTCAGAGGAGCCATTCCAGTTTTCACCCTGCAACATTGCTTCTCTTACCTTAGCTGGATGCCAGTCACTATTTATGATTTAATAATATCTAAAATGCTTCCCTCTTTTTGAAGTCCTGTTCAAAGGCTATTACATCTAAGCATTCCTCATTTTCTCCCCTTATCTGCCTATTCTAGCCTTCAAATATCTAATTTTCTAATTCATATCTTCCAGGTGGTCCTCTAGATTGCAACACATCTCCTAAGGAAACACTCTTTTTATTATAGCTTATCCAAAATTTTTTCTCTTATTTTCTTTTCTGATAGTAAAACTGAAATATCTTTTTCAAACTACTCTTGTTCTTCCTTGATTTCCTGTGTTATTTTGATTTGAGGGACTAAGGACTCCAGGCCAAAGCCTTTTTATAGTTTTTGGATTTAAAGTCATCTCATTGAGATAATTCTCTACTTTAGTTCTTTTTAATGGCAAATAGTGTACATCATAAGGACTTTTTACATTTGTTTATTCCTAAAATCTACTACTGTTTTATGGGTTTCACAAATCTAAAGTCATGGTCCGAGTTTACATAGTTAAAAAATTGTAGCATAAGCTCTGGGGGCCCCATGCCACACCCACTCAGCACATTGGATTTCAGCACAGCTGAGATAAATAGTCCTGCATGCTCAACGTCCCTCCTCAAGTATTTCTCAAGGCTTCTTTGCTGTAGGATTCTCTCCAAAGCCTCAGAAGGCCACTCAGTCCTTGTGCAGGTATAGCCCAGAAGAATAGGGTGTGGGGGTTATTCTCAACCCAGTGGAACAGGAGTCACTGGATAAATATGCCAGCTTCCCGTATATTCTACTCAGTTCCTAGAGGGTCCCCATTGCCCATGATGGAAACCAGCTCCATAATATACTCTTTATTGCTTTTCCTTCTTCCCTGTCTCATTTGCTCCATTCTATCACCTTGAATTTCTGAGATTATATCAAAAAACAAAAACAAAAAACTATCTGCACCAGTCCTCTTGGGGTAACCCAAAAGCATGCTTACCTGAAACCTTGTAGTGGGGTAGGGATGGCGAAGTGACTCTTAAGACATGAACACTAGAGATTGTCCTCACTTCCCCTCTTTTGCCCCTGACCGCAGTTAACAGAATTTAAGGCAGCCAATTCAACAGACTACTCATTCCTGGCATTGATAATTTACAACTAGAAACCTCACACACTCTAGTGAATTCCATGTGGAACTTAGCTACATTTGCAGACTTGTTGAGAAGGGCAGTTAAGAGTGGCAAAAAGAGCAAACAACAAAGAACACACAGTCTGCCTGCTCAGACGTAGTCCAATTTTTTTTAAAAAAAGGGACAAAACAAACATATCTACAATCAATAAATGAGAAAAATAACTACTGAATGCCACGAAGACAGCAGACAATATCAAAACATTTACAAAAACAGTAGGCATCCAAAATAAAACACCAGATGACCCTCCTCTGGAAGAAAATGCACTAGAACTACCCGATAGGCAATTCAAATCTATAATACTTGGAATTCTCCAAGAACTGAGGCAAAAAGCTGACAAACCTGAGGAAAAAATAGACAAATTCATGGAAAATACGGACAAAAAATTGGAAGAATTCAGGAAAATAATGCAGGAACGAAATGCCAAAATAAATTCACAACTAGAAATTATACAAAAACAACAATTAGAAAGCCAAAAGATAAACAACAAGAT
>NW_004444030.1:4718316-4727339 GCF_000243295.1 Trichechus manatus latirostris | reverse complement strand
TGTAGTAACTGTTAAATGAGAAACTATTTTGTTCTGTAAGCCTTCATCTTAAGTGAGAATAACAGCACAATTGGAAGAGCGTAGTCAATGTCACTGAAGTGTGCATGTAGAAATTTTTGAATTGGTGTATCTTTGGCTATGTGTATTTTCACCAGAAAAAAAAAGGTTGAGAAGTTAGAGGGTTGATATGTTGTGGGGTTGTTAACCAATGTCGTAAAACAACGTGTACTTCTGTTTCATGAGAAACTATCTGTTCTGTAAGCCTTCACCTGAAGTACAATAAAAAAAAATAAAATTAAAATTAAAAAAAAAGATGGAAAAAGAAGAGGAAAAAAAGTGTTACTGGGGCTATTATAAGGTAAACCTTCACTGGGACTCAATGGCCCTTTTTAAATGATTAAATCCGTATCTCAGACTTCCCTGCAATACCAACACAAGCTGTGCCACTCAGCTGGACATCTAGTAAGGCCCAAGTAGCCTCCATATATAGACCTGCCTGTATAGAAACACTCCCTTTCCTTATGTGTATATATATACATATATATATATACACACACACATATATACACACACACACAGACATATATGTGTATATATATCCTCTTACGTATGGACAAAGCTGCCATAATCTGCACTGACCCACCAAGACCATTTTCCCATATGGCTCACTTACTAAAGCCAGTTACAAGACCAAGCCTGTTAGAAGGCAACTACGTAACTGTAAAACCTAGCCACACAGCAAAATACAGGTTGCTGCAGGCTGCCAAGATGAAAAACCTACATGGCCTCTACCTGTTGGCACTTACTGACTAGAGCCACCATCCCAGGCTGTACCAGTTATTTTTGTCCCCTAATTCCACACCTTATCTCCTTTCAAGGTCCTTAGATCATGCACCAGTTGTTGGTATTTGGGGACAAAGGTGGGGAATCAATAAATTATCACTTAGTTTTTGGTCAAATTCAGACCCTACTGAGAGCTGGACACAGGGACTGGGTAGATGGAGATAAAAATACTATCTTTTGAATGGATAAACAAAACGTGCTACATACATACAATGGAACATTACTCAGTCATAAAGAGAAATGAAGTCCTGATACATGCTACCACACAGATGAACCTTGAAAACATTATGTTGAGTGAAATAAGTCAGTCACAAAGGGACAAATATCATACAATTCCACTTGTATGATATATCTAGAATAGTCAAGTGTACAGAGTCCACAGTTTATTAGGAGTTACTGGGGGCGGGAAGGAGAGGAAAGAGGTGGACACTGAGCTTCTGCTAAGGGTAACATGATGAACATAACTGGTGTTACTGAATTATACACATAAAATGTCGATATGGCAAATGTTTTGTTTTATACACACACACATATTCACCACAATAAAATTTTTTAAAATATTGTCTTTATTAGTGATAAAGCTGTTTGTAGAAGGTAGCTTAGGTCAGGGCCAACTGGGTTCTCTATTTCACCCTTGAATTAAACACAGCCACCCAGGCATAGCTGAGTCACTTGAGAGGCAGGGCTGTTACCTTTAAGCTCACCTTGTGACTGCGTGGCAGAGGGAGATAGATCCTAGTCAATAAGCTACCTCAGCTCCTCTCAAAAGAAGTGGGTGAGTATACAGAGAAAGAGATCAGGAATGTTATTCCCTGTGCCTCTACACATGGAAATAGGAGGCATGTTCTTTTCTAGCAGTTTCCTCTGCCTACATTCCTACATATGGCCAACATGGCTGCCAGTCCCAGCCTCGATCATCACTTTGCAATATCTACACCCATCCTTGACCAATGGTTCTGGTTTCAGATTCTCCAGAAAAGAGAATCCTGCTAACCCAGTTTATCTCTGACTGACCCGATTCACCTCTGACTGACCTGATTCGCCTCTGACTGACCTGATTCATCTCTGACTTACTCAGTTCACCTCTGACTGACCCAGGTCATCTCTGACTAACCCAGATGAACCCTTGTTCATCTCTCATACTGTTCATCTTTCTTTGGACAGACAATTCGCCTAGAACATGCCATAAGCTACTAGTCAGAACACGGATTAATGCCCTTGCATTATATGCCTACCCTGGACCAGTAAGCTGTGGCCAAAGAGGAAGAAAAGTGAAGGGCTAAAGTTTGTGGTGGCTAGAACTGGTACTGTGTGCAAAAACTTAGGAGGGGACACCAATCAGGCCAATCTAGCACAGATTTCCAGGGGGGGACCTAACTTCTCCACCTCCTAGTTCCTGATTCCACTCATGGACTGCCTCAACAATTCCCCTGTGCCACGCTCAAGTCACCTCCTCTCTGGCGCCTCCCACTATGGCCTTTGGTCATTGGAGCGCTCCTCAGTAAGGTCTTCTCCTACCAACCCTGGTGCATCAGGAGTTAGTTCTCCTGCCACCTCCTGATTGCTACAGTGGAGTCAGGTCGGGTCTGTTCGTTCTTCCACCATAGACCAGGACAACCAGCACAGTTGCCTTTCCCTGACTCCCCTAGACCCTACCGTAGGCCACATTCTATTCCATTTTGTTCAGAATTTGCCTGAGAACTCAAGGATCTTTCAGATTTCTAGCACAGGCTCTGTCTCCACCTAAATTGACATAAAACAACTGGCCTAAACATTTTAGTCAAAAATTATTTTGGTCCCCAACTACCTAACAGCAATATCTTTCCGAGGGCAAGTAAACTTTAAGGACTGCCCTTAAATCAGAAAATCAGTGTCCTGGCTCCCTGGCTCCCTGGAGGCCAACTAAGACAGGGAGCCCAAAGACGCACACGAGGTTGTTTAAGGAGACTACGGTTAAAATCACATTTAGATATAATTAACCCCATCACAAATGGCTGCCTAAGGCTTAGGTGATACCAGTCCAACTTTTCTAGTCATAGTCTGGTAATTAGACTAGGAGAATAAACTGCAAGAGAGGAGAGGGGGAAGAAAAACTAATCAAAACAGTCTCTAATTGTTGAAAAGCAGTGAAGTTAGTCAATATCGAACCTGAATATGAACAGCAGCTTGACGATCAGAGCACCACTGATTCCACCTTTTTCTTTGTCTTTTTTTAAGTCCTGGCACATTTTGGGACTGACATGTAGACATTGCCCTCATGTTCCTAAAACCAGAGGAAAGTAGTTCTCTCATTACAGGAAAATAGGCCAGGGAGAAAACCAGGAAAGATTTCTGATATCAGCCACTCCCTGACTACGGCTGGAATGCTTGGTAAGCTAAGAATTCAGAAGCAATAACAGCAGCATCAAAGCAACCCAGCGGGCCCAGAAGGAACAGAGACAGCTCTGGGCCTGAATCTAGTCACATTACAGCTCAATGAGGGGAGGGGAGTGGGGCAAGTGGTTGTTTTGTTCCTCGGTGTTGACAACTTTTGGTCACCCTGAGCCAACATCAGCTTAATAACAGTCCTCCGAGACCTCAGAGACAGATACATGGGTCAGTGTACAAGCCAAGCTTGCAGACTCCCCAGCCCTCTCATAACCCCACAGAGGCTCAGAGCTGGGTCCTCAGAGTGTGATCCTCACACAAGCCAGCCACATCACTACCCTCTGAGATTCTTGGGCCCCACCCTAGGCCTCCTGAATCAGAATCCACATTTTAGCAAGATCCCTAGGTGATCAGCTTTCACATTAAAGTTTGAGGAGCACTGCTCAGCTTCTTCAGCTGAGACTGCGAGATACAGGTGAAAGAGGGGAAAGGACAAAGGAAAGGGCAGAAAGGGAAGCAAAGACAGACATGTCTGTGAGAGATAAAATCACACTGCTTTTCAATGAGTTCACATCCAGCCTGCAGAAGGGTGAGTGGGAACATAAAACTTACTTTTGATCAGATGCTATATCTGGAAAAACTCTGTGTTTGATTCAAAAGGTTCCTAAGTCTGTGTGAATTCAATAAGCTGGAATTTCTAGGTAGTGATAAAAATACTTCACTGCATTCCAGGAAGCCAAATAGGAGTAAGTGCAGAAATAGTGGATCTGAGAAAACTGATGAACAGAACAAACTAGAAATCATATTTCCACCTGCTCAGGAACCTGCTCAGGCCACTCTCAGACTGGCACATCAGGCTGCTCTCCTACCTAGAGTGGGTCCCCAGCTCTATTCCTTCATGTCTCAGCTGCAGGCACACAGATCACTTCCCTTCAGTAAAAGATCGACTAATCAAAATCAAGAACATATCACTCTCCATTTGGCCCCTCACAATTTAGTTTAATTATGATAAATTTTCATTCCTTAATGAGACAACTTTTTAAACAAGTCCGTGGTCAGTCACTCTCTTAAGTTTTAAGCAAGGGTGAATAGTTCATTTGCCCTTTATTTCTTTGATATCTTCTATCCAAGGAAACTCCTGATACCCTCAAATCAGCATAAACCATGAAAATCTTGGTTAACTACCAAGCTTGGTAAGCGTTACAGCAGCTCCTAGTCCTGTGCAGTCCTGGATAAAACCGAGATCTCCAGAGGCAAGTGACAAAGCTGATGAGGAGGTCCAGGTACAAAGTCAAAGCTGTGTGAAGAGGCTAATGAGGGTCACAGAGAGGAAAAGGTAAGTAATTCATATTTGCCCTCCTCAATGCTTCACCCAGCCTAGTCATCTCATGGCTGGCCATCATCATGGCCCAGAGTGGATGGGTCACTACCAGCATGTAAACAGCAAAAAGGGTCTGTCCAGCCAACAGAAAAGCAGATGGGAGAACATGGGGTCTTTGGAAAGCAGAAATTGCATGTGATTTTTATTTTATCCTCAGAGGGGTTTGTTTTTTGTATTTTCCATAAGAAGCATGTTATCTTTGTAGTCAGATTAAAAATAAGAATGACTTTTAAATGCATGGGGTTTGATACAGAGAACCCAGAGGTGGGCTTGTTCTCCACTACCTCTTAGCTTGGGGAAATCATTTAATTTTTCTAAGCTTCAGTTTCTTCAATCTACAACTAGCATTTTAAAATTGCTGCCTTACCAACTTCACAGAGGTTTCATGAGGCTCAAATAAGGTAACAACTATTTAGTCCTACAACTCCAAATTTCTAAGTATGAAAAAAGAAGAAGTGCTTTTGGATAACCTGCACATGTTCTGGGAGCCTCAGACACTTGGCCTGGGTTGACTATAGAATGGAAGGGGAGGAGGCAGCATCGCGGAGTGGCAAGAGCATGGGCTTTGAGGTCGGAAAGATCTGAGTATAAAATCCAGCACTGGCCCTTGCCATTGGTATGACTTTGGGAAAATTACTTCACCTCTCTGAGCCTTAGTTTCTTCATCTATAATATAGGGATAATATCCATGTAGGGTAGTTGTGAGAACTAGAATCAAGGCATATTATTTGTCTGGCCTTTTGTTGTTGTTGTCGACCCCTGACTCACGACCATCCCATGCACAACAGAACAAATGTTGCCTGGTTCTGTGCCATCCCCATGATGGGTTGCAGATCTAACCATTGAGATCCATAGGGTTTTCATCAGCTGATTTTCAAAAGTAGATAGCTAAAACTTTCTTCCTAGTCAGCCTAGTCTGGAAGCTCTGCTGAAACCTGTTTCGCATCATAGCAACACACAAGCCTCCACTGACAGAGGAGTGGTAGCTGTGCCTGAGGTGCACTGGCTGGGAATTAAACCCAGGTCTCCAGAAGAGAAGGTGGGAATTCTACCACTGAACCACCAACACCTTATTGGCCTTTTGTAGGAAGTTATTATCATTACCTCTTGCTGATATGTAGTTGGAATTTAACCATGTATTCTTGTATTGAAAGAGTCTACAACTAAAATTTGCCCCAAATCTCCTTGGGTTCAACCAAGTTTTCTCCAACAAATGGGGGCTGACTAAAGGAAAGTTAAAGTGATGTCCACACTTCTGCAAGGACAGTTAGCTGTGAAACTGAGAGCCAAGCCCGGTAGCAAGTGAGACAGCTATGTCATGAAATCCTACTTTTTTGGTCCTATGGACCTAAGAAGGGGAAGGTCTCGAAAGAATACACACTGTGCAGAGGAAATCAGTTGTTATCTAGTTGCCTACATACCACAGTTGGTAAAAGAGGCAGAAAATGGTAGCAATGGTGATTATGGTGGCAGTAGGTATAGCATACTTAGTGAAACTATTGGTATCAAAATAAATGATGACCACAGTGACAAAAGCTGCAAAAAAAAAAAAAAAATGCAGAACACAGCCCTGGTGGAGGGGCCAGCACTATAGCCCTGTCTCAGTGGTAGAGGCATCGAGGTCTGTGGTCCAAGGGAGCAAGCAGAAGGCACCCACCCAACCAGTCATACACTAAGCTCTGCTCCTCAGTATGAAGTCTCTAGAAGTTGAACAGCCACATGTGGAAGCCAAGACTGCAAGAAGCGACAGACCACTATGAGTGCAGCTGTCCGAATACTCTAGGGCTTTTCCAGGGAGGACTTAAGGTTCAGGACCTTCTTCGTGATGGCAACCGGAGCATAGGGTGATGGGAAGAGCCCAGAAAGTTCAATCTTCTAATCATGAAGCCCTACAGTGTGAACTGTTTAAGCTAACTACTGAGCCTGAGTCAAACTCCAGAGACTAAGGTTTAGCTGACTGTTAAAATTCCTAAAGGGCAGGAACAGTCACTCTTCCTTTGAAAACCTCCTTATCCTATCCTCCCCCTAAAAGAAGTCTGTTTGATAATTTGGATTACATACATAAACGCATGTTTCAACTGCAAAGTACCATGCAAATGTAAGGTGGTTTTATTGCTGTTATTATGACTAATGGTATCCCCATCTCAGTGTACTGGGAGGCCCATCCCAGTGTACAAAGGACAAAACATTTTTAGAGGCCCGGAATATTTCGGTATACGTCCTAATAAGTAAAATGTCATTTACCACACTGGTTTTTTTCTGATCTTTACAGACTTCATAATCTTTTCTGGCATTTCAGCAAAGTCAAGGAACTGCACTCTTTTTAAGCTAATTGCCTGGAAAAAGCATTCCCGCCTCTCTCATATGCAGAATAAAAGTGTCTGCCTGTCTAGCCAAAGCAAAGAGTCCTAAATAAGAGCCACAGTGGTCAAAATACAGACAAATCTGTCTCCATCTTCATTCCCACTGATTTTTCAGGCTGTAGGCTCTGTGCTCCAGGTTCCTGCACTGACTTCAGGGGTGCTCTTTTTTCTGTATATGGTTTACAGTATGGCTGCCTCAAATCCTCCAGGCTCCTTCTGACTGCACAGATAAGCTGAATCTTCATAAACATGGTATGAATACCATTGGTCTCGGCTCTTCGAAGAGAAAGAATAAGAAAAGAGCTGAATAAGAAGAACGTCTATTATGCGGGACCAAGATGGTGGAGTAGTCAGATGCTTCCGGTGAACACTCTTACAACAAAGAACCAAAAAAACAAGCGAATCGATTATATATGGCAATCTGGTAGCCCTGAACACCAAAGGCAGAGTTGAGGAATCAGCCTGAGTGATGGGTGAGGGAGAGACGGTTCAGAAGCAGCGAGCAGTTGCCAGACTTGACCCTGGGAGAGCCTGAGGCCTTCAGGCGTGATCAGCTCAGGGGTGAGCGGTAAGGCACTCAAGCAGCCGTGCTCAGGAGGCATATTCCACACCGGGAGAGACCCAGCCACTGAGAGTCTACTCGGCTGGGCAGAACCAGTAAGAAGCAACCTTCGACCGGCAAAAGATAAGTAACTGTGTCCAGCCTACCACATAGATCAAAAACAACCTGCTTAGGGAAAAACCTCTCTACCATTTACCTCCCTGCTCCCTGCTCTGCACAGGGTCCTGGACTGGCTTCAGCAACAGCTGAGTCCCCTGGGCCAGAAGTAGGATCCGTCATACACCCAGAGCCATTCTCCCAGCCTGGGAGAGTGAACAAATTAATGAACAGGTGAAAAAATAAACTGGTGGCTCCCCTAAGCCAGGAACCCAGGGTAGGCACGGCTCCTTTGCCTAGGTGCAGGCATAAGAGATCCATGGACATTGAGTGCCTTTCTCCCTGTATAGACTTGTGTGGGCCCATCTCAACAACATAGGCCCTCATTATCACAGTACAGGAGGGTATATACCAGAAGTACAACTTCAGTTGTTTCAGCTGTGAAGTGGTAGGTTCTTGACATTTGACACTGCATTAAGCAGGGTCTTCAGTTACCATATCAGGGGCCTGAGGACTGGTGGCTCCACCAATGCCACCTGGTCACCTGCGATAAGGGCCCATGAATAAGAGGTGCCCCCGGTCCTTACAGCCAACAGCATTAGTACTCATAGTCTGGCTGCAAAAGTCACCCACCTACGTGCTCTAGGGAACAGGGACACACCTTCCTCCCAGAAACTCGGGTGTGGCCGTCAGCCCCCTGCCTTGCTCAGAGCACGTCCCCCTGCTGCAGCCAGATGCCTGTGCCTACACCAATTACCCATACCTGTCTAGAACGGTAAGTGAGAGCCTACACCACACACCTGGTGGCTATCTACCTGGGCACCTGAGCTGAATCCATACAGGAGAAGTGGGAAGACTCCGGAGCTCACACAGTAACAGATATAACCACCTCGTGACAGGACATTAGAACTTCAAAGGTGCCAATAATCAAACTAGCTCATACGAGCAGCCTATTTGGGCATACTGAAACAAAACAAGAAGCTAGGACATAATAAGCAAACATAAAATAAATAAATATAATACTTATTGATGGCTCAAAGACAATAGTCAATACCAAATTGCATAAGCAGGCAATCCATGATGGCTTCAGCAAGCTCCCAAAACAAATAATCTAGAAATTTTCCAGAGGAGGAAGACTTCCTGGAATTACCGGAGGCAGAATACAGAAGATTAATATACAGAAATCTTCAAGAAATTGGGAGGGAAATTAAGGAAAATGCAGAACACGCAATACAGGATATTAAAAAGATTAGAGAGGAGCATAATGACAAATTTAACAGACTGCAAAAATCCACAGAGAGGACGAGGCTCCGGCAAGATGGCGGTCTAGGCAGAAGCACCACGCCGTCCCTCCACAACAAAGATCCGAAAAACTAAGCCAAACAGAGAATCAACAATCCTGAAACCCTAG
>NW_004444030.1:4704412-4705733 GCF_000243295.1 Trichechus manatus latirostris | reverse complement strand
AATTAAAAGAATCATAACAAAACACTATGAAAAATTATACTCTAACAAATATGAAAACCTAGAAGAAATGAAAAAATTTCTAGAAACTCACTACCTACCTAAACTAACACAAACAGAGGTAGAACAACTAAATTAACCCATAACAAAAGAAGAGATTGAAAAGGTAACTAAAAAATTCCCAACAAAAAAAAGCCCTGGAGAAAAGCTTCACTGGAGAATTTTACCAAACTTTCAAAGAAGAGTTAATACCACTACTACTAAAGGTATTTCAGAGCATAGGAAAGGCTGCAATACTCCCAAACTCATTCTATGAAGCCAGGATAACCCTGATACCAAAACCAGGTAAAGACAGCACAAAAACAGAAAATTACAGACCAATATCCCTCATAAACATTGATGCAAAAATCCTCAATAAAATTCTAACCAATAACATTCAGCAACATATCAGAAAACTAATTCACCATGATCAAGTGGGATTTATACCAGATATGCAGGGATGGTTCAACATTAGAAAAACAATCAATGTAATCCATCACATAAATAGAACACAAGACAAGAACCAATGATCTTATCAATCGATGCAGAAAAGGCATTTGACAAAGTCCAACACCCATTCATGATAAAAACTCTCAACAAAATAAGAACAGAAGGGATTCCTCAGTATAATCAAGGGCATTTATACAAAGCCAAAAGCCAACATCATCCTAAATAGACAGACTTTGAAAGCATTCCCCTTGAGAATGGGAACCAGACAAGGATGCCGTTTATCACCACTCTTATTCAACATTGTGCTGGAGGTCCTAGCCAGAGCAATGAGACTAGAAAAAGAAAGAAAGGGCATCCAAATTGGGAGGGAAGACGTCAAAGTATCTCTATTTTCAGATGATATGATCTTATACACAGAAAACCCCAAAGAATCCACAAGAAAACTACTGGAACTAATACAAGATTTCATCAAAGTTTCAGGATACAAGATAATCATACAAAAATGAGTTGGATTCCTTTACACCAACAAAGACAACCTTGAAGAGCAAATGACCAAATCAATACCATTTGCAATAGCCCCCAAGAAAATAAGATACTTAGGAATAAATCTAACCAGAGACGTAAAAGGTCTATACAGGGAAAACTACAAAACACTACTGCAAGAAACCAAAAGAGATCTGCGTAAGTGGAAAAACATACCTTGCCCATGGATAGGTAGACTCAACATACTGAAAACATCAATTAAAACCCAAAGCAATCTACAGATACAATGCAATTCCAATCCAAATTCCACAGACATTTTTTAATGAGATAGAGAAACAAATCACCAACTTCA
>NW_004444030.1:4655603-4702690 GCF_000243295.1 Trichechus manatus latirostris | reverse complement strand
GAAAGGTGGGGTGCAGAACTCAAATTCTAGTAAGAAGACCAGACTTAATGGTCTGAATGAGACTGGAGGAACCCTGGAAAGCATGGCCCCTGGATTCTCTATGAGCCTAGAACTAAAACAATTTCCGAGGCCAACTCTTCAGACACGGATTGGACTGGACAGTGGGATATAAAATGATACTCGTGAGGAGTGTGCCTCTTAGCTTAAGTAGATACAAGAGACTAAATGGGCAGCTTCTGTCTGGAGGTGAGATGGGAAGGCAGAGAGGGTTAGTAGCTGGTTGAATGGCCACGGGGAATCAGGAGTGGGAAGGAGGAGTGTGCTGTCACAGTATGGGGAAAGCAATTAGGGTCTCACAACAATGTATGTATAAATTTTGTATGGGAAAAAATAAAAAGAACGCCTGTTAGTTGGGCCACCCCTTTGTTCACTCTCTAACCAAATATATACTGAGCCTCTCTTACATATAAGGCAGTTGGGAATAAAAAGATGGAAAAGACACAAACTCAGCCTTAAAATTCTTATCAACCTGGACAAAGGCATCAATACCTTTTTTTAAAAAAAAAAAATGTGTTTATCTTTAAACTGGTTGCACATTCAGTAAAAATCACCACAAGCTGTCAGTGTCGAGAGGAGCGTTGTTTCTGTTGTTAGCTGTCTTCAAGTCGACCCGACTCATGGCAACTCATGCACAACAGAATAAAACATTGCTGTTTCCTGCTCATCTCCGTGATTGGTTGTGGACTGGACGATTGTGATCCATAGGGTTTTCTTTGGATGATTTTTAGAAGTAGATCACCAGGCCTCTCTTCCTAGTCTGTCTTAGTCTGGAAGCTCTAGTGAAACCTGTTCAGCATATAGCAACACAAAAACCTCCACCAAGAGACGGGTGGTGGCTGTGTATGAGGTGTGGGTCCTCCGCATGGAAATTGAGAATTATACCACTGAAATTGAGAATTATACCACTGAACCAACACTGCCTTAAAAGAAGAGTAAAAAAAAAAAACCAAAAACACCAAACTTGTTGCCGTCTAGTCAATTCCAACTCTGTGACCCTATAAGACAGAGAACTGCTAAGAGGAGAGTAGTCAACCCGAAAGCAAGGGATGGGCTGAGGACAGTCAAGATCATTTAAGCAGGATGCTCAAACCTAGTCCATGCAATGAAATCCACCTGAAGTCATGGCAGGCCAGGGTTAGGTACTCAGTGAACATATATCTGGGGATGGAAATACAAAGAAACAAACATGAGAATCACAGTCAATGCGCAAATCCTAAAACTAAAGGCAACAGATGTTGAGTAAAGGTTGACAAGAAGGCCTTTGCTCATTGCTGTTTCCTCTCTAAAACATCCAACCATAACCACTCCAAATTCACCTGGCTCACTGCTACTCACCCTGTAAACTCCAGTCTAGGCATCACTTCCATCAGGAAGCTCATCTTCACTACCACTATCCCTCCCAGATGGGTTTTGGTGCCCCTCCTCATTGTTATACTTGGTGCTTTTTATACCACTGCACTCCACATACTGCTCTATAATTAACTATTTGCATGTGTCTCTTCCCCACCACACCCGGAGCTACTGGAGGGCATGGGTTTTTGCCTTATTTGTGATTTAGTATACTGTCCGGTACATTTAGCACTCACATGTTTGTGGAATGAGTGAATGAGGGAGAGTATATTCTTTAGAACCCTGGGTACTCAAATCTTACTGGAATGCCTTTGCTGATCTTACACATTTGAGACTTTGCAAATGAAAACATGCCATAAACATCCCTCCCTTGTTTGCGGTCAAGGGCAGAAAGTTAACAGAGTGTCAGTTAAGGTCTTTCAATCTTTCTCCCTTAGCTGGAAAGACAGTCATCCACAGTTTGCAAGGCAGGTTGCAAGCTTGCCTTGCCTTGCGAGCTTTGGAGGGATTTGGCTCTGGGGCTCTTAATGAGATCAAGCGGAATCACACAGTTTCATCCTGTCAAAATGCATTGAAAATTTTTCTTGGGTGATTTATCATGGAAATACACATGGCAGGGAAGGGGAATTAGAGGAAGCATAGACAGCCACTCTCAGACATCAGTGCAAGGTTGGCAAGATGCCCATGGCGGCCGCAGCAGCTGGTGGACAAGTCTGCGCTGACACGGGGACTGATGGGCTTCTATGAGAAGGCCACCTCCGGAAAATCAATAACCATCTCCAGGGCAGTCCCACTCCAAAAAGTGCGTTAATACAGAACAGCCGCAGCCAGTAAATCCCAGCCAACAAGTATGGTAGGGTGAGGGGTATCGGATTAATTTGCAGCTGCTGGCAACGCCTGACAGGTCAGTTAAAACATGGAGTAGCTTAGATTTGCCCCCAAAAGTCCATGGCAGCACCGTCACTAATTTAAAGCCAGGGTATCCACAGCTAACTAAAGTCACTGCCAGTGAGAGACTAGGGTAGAAGAACATAAATAAGCAGAAATTTGAGGAGACAAAATCTGTAAATATTTCTACTCCTCTCTTGCACCTCCCTCCCAGGCAGCCAGGGCTCAGCTCAGAAAAGGCTTTGTTGTATGCAGATGACTTTGTTTTCTTTTTATGCTGGTATATATGCCAGTACAGCATGCTGGCACTTCTTTTTAAAGGCAGCATTAACAAATGAGGGCTGAAATAGAAAGCTTTTTCCATTTGTCAACGCTGCTTTGAAAAGGAGGTGCCAGCTTGCACTACGAAGCCCTCGAGGGCAGAATCTGTGGTTCCAAGGCTGAGGCGGTATTTGCCAGACAGTGTGCTGAAAACGAAGAATACAAAGAGAGAATACAAATGGGACCCTGCCCTCAAGGCCCTTAAAATCTAGCGGGGGAGAGAGAAAAGAGACAGAGATACAAAGTTAGCTAAAAGAAAGATCATTTCACTGGAGTGTGGTGCTTTCAAAGAGATAAGCTCAGGTGCTCTGGGACAGGGCCCAGCTGGTCAAGGCTTCCAGGAAGAACTGATGCCTTAGCCCACAGTACAACACACGGATTAACCCAAAAGACCCCTCCTCAGAAAACCACAGCATATCAACATTGTTTTCATTTAACAAAAATTGAGACCCTGTAAGCTCTTCTTTTTCTACTTCTGGTTTGTTCATAACATTATCCTTCCCAATATCTAGGACTCTGTTTCTGAAAAATGTGTGGGAAGTTTGAAAATTCAATGACAATGAGAAAACGTATACCGGAACTAGGTAGGGTCAGGGAGAAATTTTTCAATTTATCAAGATAAGAACAATCATGACTTTTTTTAAAGTTTACTCTTAATAATAATAAAAAAAAGACAAAGAAAGTAAATGTAGCTACAACCCAAAAAATCCCTGTGGGCCTTGAGATAAAGAAGCTGGCCTTTTTCTGGGTTTTAAACCAAACAAAAAGCAAGCAAAGTAAATAATACAGGGAATTATCCAAAATCATTTAAGTCCCAAAAGCACACCATTGGTGAACAATACCCACTAACCCTTCTCACTTTTCTGCCATTATTATCAAACATCAGTTACTCATCTCCCAAAACCGAATCCAGGGAAATGTGGCAAAGGCAAAAGCTAACAAAACCAGAAAACATCTGTCTTAGAGTCATCTAGTGCTGCTATAACAGAAATACCACAAGTGGATGGCTTTAACAAAGAGAAATTTATTTTCTCCCAGTCTAGTAGGCTACAAGTCCAAATTCAGGGCTTCAACTCCAGGGGATGGCTTTCTCTCTCTGTCAGCTTTGGAGGAAGGTCCTCGTCGTCATCAATCTTCCCCTGGACTAGGAGCTTCTCTGTGCAGGAATCTCGGGTCCAAAGGACGCACTCTGCTCCCAGTGCTGCTTTCTTGGTGGTATGAGGTCCCCAACTCTCTGCTTGCTTCTCTTTCCTTTTATCTCTTGTAAGATAAAAGGTGGTGCAGGCTACACCCCAGGGAAACTCCCTTTACATTGGATCAGGGATGTGACTTCAGTAAGGGCATTACAATCCCATCCTAATCTTCCTTAACATAAAATTAGAATCACAAAATGGAGGACAACCACACAACCTGGGATTCATGGCCCAGCCAAATTGATACATACATTTTTAGGGGGACATAATTCAATCCATGACAACACCCTTTTTAGCTCCCTTCTTCATCTTTTTTTTTTTTTTTTTTCCTGAATATTACCGGAGTAGCTCCCAAACAGTGGGAGAACCATGTATTGGCGGTAAACAAGGAAGAAAAAGTTCTTTCCTGACCTTTAGCTGTAGGGATGTTAAGCTATCCACTCTTCTCCTCGCTAAAATGGATGTGTATGTGCATATTCAAGTGTGTCATGCTTGAACATAATAAATCTGAAATGGCTCTGTTGTGGTTTCTTTATCTGCACTCCCATTTTTCTTCTTTCTATAGAGAACTGGCATTCTAGAACACTGTACAATCTGAACAAAATGTCCTTTTCTTATTCAGCACCGCATTTTGGTAGAAAGAAGGTGAATGAACTGCTAAAAGTAAAATATAATTTGTTCTTAACAAATGGCAGAGGAGTAATGGAGCAACCACGTTTTATAAAGTTTGACTAATTACAGTGGGAACCAAACACAGCAAGGACCCAATCTTAATCTTTCATACCAGAAAATGTCACTAACACATCTGGGTGTTTTTGCTTGTTCTTAATAGTAACTCGAAATAATGACAGTTGGGGAAACTATTCCTTTAGTACTAAAGTTGTCCCAAAGTTTGATTTATAGTCAGTCCTCTTCCATTTGGCAGCAGCTTACAAAGAAGCAGCAGTAGTGAGGAGTCTGGCAGATTTTGCCCTTGAGGTTAAGATATTAAACAAAAATGAAAACTAATCTGTCTTCAGAGGGAAGTGTGGTACTTAAAGTTGAGTGTTTGAGGGATGATCTTGTAAAACGCTTCTCTTTAAAAATAATTTTATTAGAGCAATTAAAAATGTAGAAAATGGTACCGTCATGATAAGGCTGTGTAAGAGCTCTGTTCTAATCTCCCTTGCTCTCTGGAGCTAGGTAAATCTATATACAGCTGTGCCTGTTATGTGCTTTGCTCATTATCTCTATATATAGATCTGTAGATATAATATTCACTGTGAACACAGGTCATACTGTATTCACAGGAAATTGGTACTCAAAACTTTGAGACTACAAAATTCCTTGACTGAGAAGTGAGAAGAGCTAATCAGACTTAATCTGCATTTATTTTTATCGATTCAAAATAGCACTGTGTCCACTGCTAAGGGTTTACTATCAATAAAATAAAAAGTCTCTATCCTATCACATCTTATAATGAGGGAAGAAACGTACGATTCTGTTTCTGGTAGTGTGGCAAACTAGATATTCTTTTAAAAGCATATAAACAAGTAGCTATAAAACAAGTAGCTCCCACATAAGAAAAGCAAACTTTGAAACACCTTGTTGAACTCTAAGAAAGTAAGGGAATCCTTACAAATGGGAAAAAAGAAACATAGGGTTGAAACCAGAGTGTGACCTTTCAGACAGAAGCCAGGGGTAACTGGGAGACAAGTGCTAATACATGGAGTTAAGAGCTTTGAGGGAGTCCCTGGGTGGTGTAAATGGTTAACATGCTTGGCTACTAACTGAAAGGCTCGAGTCCACTCACAGGAACCTTGAAAGAAAGCCCTGGTAATCTGCTTCCAAAAAATCAGCCATTAAAACCTCATGGAACACAGTTCTACTCTGACACACATGGGGCTCCAGGACAGAACTAACTTGACGGCAACTAGTTGGTCTTAGAGCTTTGAGATTATCAAGAAGGGAACAGGAGATTAGTCCTTTCCTGAGGTTCATAACCTGGAGTCTGTGAACTCTTGAGGTGTTCATGGAGAGAATTCAAGGAATCCAGGAAGTTGGCTGGGGGAGAAAAATTACATCTTTATTTTATATACCTCTAATTAAAATATCTCTCAATTATAAAATGTAGGCAACAAATTATAGTAGTATAATAACGGTCTATAACTGTAATAGAAATCATAGGTATTTCACACTACATTGTTGCTGTTGTTATTGTTAAGTGCCGTGGAGATGGTTCCAACTTCTAGTGACTCTATGTACAACAGAAGGAAACACTGCCTGGTCCTGCAACATCCTCACGATCAGGGACAGATTACCCAAAAACCAAGTTACACACACTTAATTGTGCTTACTTACTAATCTGTAGTGCACAACTTCACCTGTTTTTGATGTGATGAAAAACAGATGAAGTTGTGCACTACAGATTAGTAAGTAAGCACAATTAAACCGTGCTTACTTTGCTTACTGTAAGCCTGTGCATACCATGCTTACCGGTTAATCAACCCCTCCTCCCAATCACTGCTATTCTTGAGACCATCATTGCAGTAACCATGTCAATCCACCTCACTGAGGGCCTTCCTCTCTTTTGCTGACCCTCTTTACCAAGCATGGTATCCTTCTCCAGGGACTGTTCCCTTCTAATAACATGTCCAAAGTATGTGAGACAAAGTCTCACCATCTTTGCTTCTAAGGAGCATGCTGCCTGTACTTCTTCCAAGACAGATTTGTTCATTCCTCTGGCACTTCATGGTATATTCAGTGTACTTCACCAACACCATAATTCAAACGCATCAATTCTTCTAGTCATTTTCCAGCTTTTGCATGCATATAAGGCAACTGAAAATATCATGGCTTGGGTCAGGCACACCTTAGTGTGACATCTTTGCTTTTTAACACTTTAAAAAGGTCTTTTGCAGCAGATGTGCCCAATGCGATATGTCATTTGACTTCTTAATTGCTGCTTCCATGGGCATTCACTGTGGATCCAACTAAAATGAAATTGACAACTTCAATATTTTCTCCATTTATCATGATGTTGCTTATTGGTCCAGTTGTAAGGATTTTTGTTCCCTTTATGTTGAGGTATAATCCATACTGAAGGCTGTAGTCTTTCATCTTTATCAGTAACTGCTTCAAGTCCTCTTCACTTTCAGCAAGCAAGGTTGTGTCATCTGCACAACACAGGTTGTTAATGAGTCTTCCTCCAATTCTGATGCTGTGTTCTTATTCATATAGTCCAGTTTCATGGATTATTTGCTCAGCATACCGACCAAATAAGTATGGTGAAAGGATACAACCCTGACACACATCTTTCCTGATTTTAAACCACACAGCATCCTCTTGTTCTGCTCAAATGACTGCCTCTCGGTCTGTGTACAACTTCTGCATGAGCACTATTAAGTGTTCTGGAATTGCATTCTTCCCAATGTTATCCGTAATTTGTTATGATCCACAGAGTCGAATGCCTTTGCATAGTCAATAAAACACAGGTAAACATCTTCCTGGTATTCTCTGCTTTCAGCCACGATCCATCGGACATCAGCAATGATAGCCCTCATACCACATCCTCTTCCGAATCCAGCTTGAATTTCTGGCAGTTCCCTGTCAATGTACTGCTGCAACTGTTTTTGAATTATCTTCAGCAAAATTTTACTTGCATGTGAGATTAATGATACTGTTCAATAATATCTGCATTCTGTTGGATCACCTTTCTTTGGAATGGGCACAAATATGGATCTCTTCCAGTCACTTGGCCAGGTAGTTCTCTTCCAAATTTCTTGGCAAAGAAAAGTGAGCCTCTCCAGTGCTGCATCCATTTGTTAAAACATCTCAATTGATATTCTGTCAATTCCTGAAGCCTTGTTTTTTGCCAATGCCTTCAGTACAGCTTAGACTTCTTCCTTCGGTTCTTGATCATATACTATCTCAGCCCTTTGAAATCTTCTGTTCAGCTCTTTTACTTCATCATTTCTTCCATTCGCTTTAGCTACTCTACATTCAAAAGCAACTTTCAGAGTCTCTTCTGACATCCATTTTGGTCTTCTCTTTCTTTCTTGTCTTTTTAATAACCTTTTGCTTTCTTCATGTGTGATGTCCTTGATGTCATCCCAGAATGCATCTGGTCTTCAGTCATTAGTGTTCAGTGCATCAAATCTATTCCTGAGATGGTCTCTAAATTGAGGTGGGATATATTCAAGGTCATACTTTAGCACCTGTGAACTTGCAAACTTGTTTTAATTTTCTTCAGCTTCAATGTGAACTTGCATATGAACAACTGTTGCAAATGTCTTAAGATAATGTTTATGCTCATTATTACTGTTTTAGAATTATGGTAGCTATTAGACAAACCACTAGATCTTATTATTCAATTCATTAATAGACAAGCACATATATTACTATATCACACATTTTTAAAAAATATTTTGATAACTATATTTCAATGTAGTTACAATCTTTTGTAATCTTATGTGTTTTATTTTATGCACTCAAAAATAATGAAAAGGGTGTACAGGTTTCACTGGACTGCCAAAGGAGTCTGACCAGATACCTGCATTAATAAAACAGGGAGGTAGAAATAAATTGCCTTCTTGTAATGGGAACCTATAAGGAAACCTATCTCCCTCTGCTATGACTGTGGTGGGAAAATATATATATATATATAATCACCGGTAATAGCCTCCACTTAAGAATTTACAATTCATAATCATATGTCTGCTCACTCATCGGCACAGAGAAACCCCTAATCCAAAAGTAAACCAAAGTATGTCCTGGTTGGCAATACTCTCAGGTGCATGGCAAAAACAATATTATTTCTTTCTGGGCAAAGGCATCTCAAAAGTAAACTCCTAAGGCTTCTCAAAGACTGTTTTAAACAGAACTTTTAGAAATAAAAAAATGTACAACTACTGAAATTAAAAACTTTATAACTAGGATATAGACACAGATTGGACTTAAAGTCTAAAATTAGACTTTAAATATAATTAGATACAACAGAAAAGACAATTAATATATTAGAAAATACATTTAAAGAATTTACCCACAACGAAGGACAAAAAGACAGAGCGGTAACAAACAAAAAAAATAAATTACGACAGTGAGGATAAAGCAGAAGAGCCTAAGAGAGGTCTTATTCATGTTCCAGAAATGAGCTAACATATAGAGATCTAAAATTTGAACAGAAAATGGCTGAGAAATGTTCAGAATTTATGAAATAAAACAATTTTCAGATTCAGAAATCACAATGCATTCCAAGCAGAAAAATGAAGACAGAAATATCAAAGTAAAATTGCTGAAGTCCAAAGACAAAAAGATTTTTAAATCAGCCACAAAGAAAAGTACAGATAATTTTAAAAGAAATAAAAACTAGAATGACATCAAAATTTTCCACAATAATAACAGAAGTCAGCATAAAGTGGAATAATTGAACTGTTGAGTGAAAATAACTGTAAACCTAGTATTATATTCCCAGCAAGAATATCATTCAACAACAAGGGTAAAATAAAGACATTTTAAGCTAAACATAAACTGTAAGAGCTTATTACTAACAGACACTCAATAAGTGATCTAAATGATAAACTTCAGGAATAAAGAAAATGATCCAAAGTAAAGAAACTGATACACATTTAGACAAATCTGAAAAACCTGACTGTATAAAATAGTAATAATACTTTGTGTTTTTATAAGATAGAAATAAAATCCTGAGCAACAACAGTATATAAATGCAGATGAAGATGATCAGAAATAAGCAGTTATGCTGTTGTTGTCATTAGGTGCCGTTGAGTTGGTTCATAGCAACCCTATGTACAACGGAATAAAATACTGGCCAGTCCTGCAACATCCTCACAATCACTGTTATACTTGAGCCCAACGTTACACCCACTGTGTCAGTTCATTTTGTTGAGGGTCTTCCTCTCTATTGCTGACCCTCTACTTTACCAATATGATGTCCTTCTCTAGGATCTAGTCCCTCCTGATAACACAACCAAAGAATGTGAGAAGAAATCTCGCCATCCTGGCTTTCAATGAGCATTCTGGTTGTACTTCTTCCAAGACAGACGTGTTTGTTCTTCTGGCAGTCCATGGTATATTCAATATTCTTCACCAATGCCAAAATTCAAAGGCGTCAATTCTTCAGTCTTCCTTATTCACTGCCCAGCTTTCACATGCATATGAGGCAACTGAAAACACTATAGCTTGGGTCAGGAACACCTTAGTCCTTAAGGTGACATCTTTGCTTTCTAACACTTTAAAGACATCTTTTACAGCAGATTTGCCCAATGCAATATGTCATTTAATTTCTTGACTATTGCTTCCATGGGCATTGACTGTAGATCCAAGTAAAACAAAATCCTTGACATCTTCAATCTTTTCTCCGTTTATCATGATGTTGCTTACTGGTCCAGTTGTGAGGATTTTTGTTTCTTTATGTTGAGGTGTAATCCATACTGAAGGCTGTGGTCTTTCACCTTCATCACTAAGTGCTTGAAGTCCTCTTCACTTTTAGCAAGCAAGGTTGTGTCATCTGCATATTGCAGGTTGTTAATGAGTCTTCCTCCAATCCTGATGCCCCGTTCTTCTTCATATAGTTCAGCTTCTCAAATTATTTGCTCAGCCTACAGATTGAACACTATGGTGAAAGGATACAACCCTGACACACACCTTTCCTGACTTTAAACCATGCAGTATCCCCTTGTTCTGTTTGAACAACCGTCTCTTGGTCTAAGTACAGGTTCCTCATGAGCACAAGTAAGTGTTCTGGAATTCCCATTCTTCCCCATGTTATCCATAATTTGTTATGATCCACACAGTCAAATGCCTTTGAATAGTCAATAAAACACAGGTAAACATCTTTCTGGTAGTCTCTGCTTTCAGCCATGATCCATCTGACATCAGCAATGATATCCCTTGTTCCATGTCCTCTTATGAATCTGGCTTGAACTTCTGACAGTTTCCTGTTGACATACTGCTGCAACCATTTTTAATGATATTCAGCAAAATTTTACTTGCAGGTGTCCCACTTTGGTGAGTGGCGTCTGGGGTCTTAAAAGCTAGCCAGCAACCATCTAAGATGCATCAATTGGTCCCAACCCACCTGGAGTAAGGAGAATGGAGAACATCAAAGACACAAGGAAAATATTAGCCCAAGAGACAGAAAGGGCCACATAAACCAGAGACTTCATCAGCCTGAGACCAGAAGAACTAGACGGTGCCTGGCTACCACCAATTACCACCCTGACAGGGAACACAATAGACAGTCCCTGATGGAGCAGGAGAAAAGTGGGGTGCAGAACTCAAATTCTAGTAAAAAGACCAGACTTAATGATTTAACTAAGACTGGAGGGACCCCAGAAGACATGGCCGCCAGACTCTCTATCAGCCCAAAACTAAAACCATTCCCGAGGCCAACTCTTCAGACAAAGATTAGACTGGACTATGGAACTTTAAATGATACTTGTGAAGAGTGTGCTTCTTAGCTCAAGTAGATACATGAGACTAAATGGGCATCTCCTCTCTGTAGGCAAGATGAGAAGGCAGAGAGGGTCAGGAGCTGGTTGAACTGACACAGGAAATCTGGGGTGGAAAGGAGGAGTGTGCTGTCACAATATAGGGAGAGCAACTAGGGTCACATATAATGGGTGTATAAATTTTTGTATGAGAAACTAACTGGAATTGTAAACCTTTGCTTAAAGCACAATAAAAAGAAATATACTTGCATGTGATATTAATCATATTGTTCAATAATTTCCACATTCGGCTGGATCAACTTTCTTTGGAATGGGAATATGGATCTCTTCTAGTTGGTTGGCCAGGTAGCTGTCCTCCAAATTTCTTGGCATAGACGAGCGAGCGCTTCCAGAATTGCATTCGTTTGTTGAAATATCTCAGTTGACATTCTGTCAATTCCTGAAGCCCTGCTTTTCGCCAATGCTTTCAGAGCAGCTTGGACCTCTTCCTTCAGTGCCATCGGTTCTAGACCACATGCTACTTCCTCAAATGACTGAATGTCGTCCAATTCTTTTGGTACAGTAGTTCTGTGTATTCCTTCCATCTTCTTTTGATTCTTCCTGCATCATTTAGAATTTTCCCCATAGAATCAATCAATATCATAACTTCAGGCTTGAATTTCTTCTTCAGTTCTTTCAGCTTGTTCCTCCCCTTTGGTTTTCTATCTCCAGGTCTTTGTACGTTCAGCTGATGGTGGAACAGACCAATTGCTCATATACAAGTTCAAGCTGAAGAAAATTAGAACAAGTCCATGAGAGCCGAAGTATAATCTTAGAATATCGCACTTGAATTTAGAGACCATCTTAAGAATAGATTTGATGCATTGAATAGTAATGACCGAAGACTAGACTAGTTGTGGAATGACATCAAGGACACCATACATGAAGAAAGCAAGAGGTTGTTAAAAAGACAGGAAAGAAAGAAAAGACCAAAATGGATGTCAAAAGAGACTCAGAAACTTGCTCTTGAATGTAGAGTAGCTAAAGCAAAAGAAAGAAATGATGAAGTAAAAGAGCTGCACAGAAGATTTCAAAGGGCAGTTCGAAAAAACAAAGAGTTGTAAGATCCTTGTATTATTCAGGAAGGGCATTTACTTAACCTGATTAAGAATAGCTACCAAAAATATATAGAAAACATTCTAAATGAAGATTACCATATGGATAACCACTAGTATTTCACTAAGTGTCATTTGTCATATCAAACTCACAAGAATCAGAGAGTTTACCCAGTGTTAAACTTGATTAGTAATTCAAATAATAAAGGTAACTATGAGAAGCAGGTAAACCATGGAGAAGTCTAAAACTTCTTTCCTTGCTGCATTATGGCAGGACATACCCTGGTCCAGTTTTAACTTGAGTTCTCTCATCATTTCTCATCATAAACATCTTCATTTTGTATACCACCAATCACATGGCTGCTACTGACATTTTTGCAATGGGCCATGACCCATAAATCCATAAGCAACAGGTGTGTTTACCTTAAGTAACCTAGACAGACCAGGCATGTCCTGCTAAAAGGACTTCCTATATAAGGTCTCTCCATTATGTTTACAAGGAAATTTGACCAGATCATTAATTCTTTCGGGTTCTTTTCCTCTCTTCCTTCAGACAGAGAGGATGGGTTACAAATTAGCTGTTAACCCTTACCTTCCATGCCATTTTTTTCTTGGAAAGGAAAAAAAAAACCCCAGTGTATGTAAGCTACATGAAGGCAGGGAGTTTTGCTTGTGTTGTTAACTTCCTAGAATATTACCTAGAACAGGGCCTAGCCCATTATAGAGCTCAACATATGTTTGTTGAATGAAAGGATGAATGAATTATTAACAAATGAAAGCTTTCTATACAGAAAACCCAAACGCAATTTTAGAGAAGTTATGAGAATTGATAAGAGAGTTTAGTAAGGTAGAATAATATACAATCAATATACAAAAATTAATTGCAATTCTATACCTCCGCAACAAAGAGAAAATAATCTTTACAATAGCAACAAAAAGTAAAGTTACCTAGGAATAAATCTAATAAAAAATATATAAGATCTTTATGATAAAGTTTATAAAACTTTTAAAACAATATGTGTACTGTTTAATGAGAAGCTGGTTTGTTCTGTAAACCTTCATCTAAAGTACAATTAAAACAACAACAAAAGTTTATAAAACTTTACTGAAAGGCATTTTTAAAAGCCCAAATAACAGGAGAGGTTATATATTCATAGACAGGAAAACTCAATATTATAAGATGTCAGTTTTCCCAAACTGTTTACAGCTTCAGTGCAATTCCAATCAATACACTATTGTTTGTTTTATATTTGCTGTTTTATGGTTACTAACAACCTGATTACAAAACTTATATAGAAATAAAAGTCCAGGGCAGTCTCAAACAAGAACAAGGAAAAAAAACTTGCCCTATGAAATACCAAAATTCATTATAAAGTTACAGTAATGGAATCAGTATGGCACTGGTACAGGAACAGACACTTAGACCAAAAGACCAAACAAAAAGCTCAGAAACAAAGCTATTCATATACGAAAAATTAATATGTAACAGAGGTGGCCCTGCCAGTAGTGGGAAAAGAGGGACTATTCAAAAGCTGGCATTGCCACAAGTGGTTAACCGTACATAAAAAAAAATTAAATTTGATTCTTTCTTCCCTGTATATACAAAATTTAGTTTCAAGGAGATTATAAACCTAACTTCAAAATAGACAACTTCAAAACTGTTAGGAGCAAGCAGACAAGAGTATCTTCATAAACTTAAAAATCAACGAAACCCATTGCCATGAAGTCAATTCCAACTCACAGCAGTCCTATAGGACAGAGTAGAAGTGCTCCACAGGGTTTCCAAGGAGTGGTTGGTGGATTCAAACTGCTGACCTTTTGGTTAGCAGCATATACTCTTAACCACTACACCACCAGCAAGACATAAATATCACAAAGAAACTGGTTGGTATATTTCACCGTATCAAAATGTGATACTTTTGTTAAGCAAAAGATGCTGTTTTAAAAGTTAAAAAAAAAAAAAGGCAACAAACTAGGAAAAAATAGTTGCAACACATGTAGCTGACAAACGATTAGTTTCCAGAATCTATAATGTTGTTGCTAGGTGCTGTCATGTTGATTCAACTCAGCAACCCCGTTTGACAGAGTAGAACTGCCCCATACGGTTTTCTAGGCTCTAATCTTTACGGGAACAGATCGCCACGCAAAGGTGTAACTCAGGTGTGACAGGTAGGGTGCAAGCCCTGGGTGCCGCTTGAGAAGGGGGCACGAATGAGCAGTTTCTATTGGCCATTGAAGTTTCCACTGCCAGCTGTGAGAGATCATTCAGCAATTTAAAACTAACTGCCATAGGCACTATATTCCGTAGATAGGCCTCTGCGGCCAGGTCTTCTCCCACAGAGATGCTGGGTAGGTTCAAACATCCCATCTTTTGGTTAGCAGTTAAGTGCTTAACTGCTGGGCCACCAGGGCTCCTTAGAATCTATAATAAACTCACAAAAACCAATAAGAAAGTCATAACCCAATCAAAAATGGGCAAAAATCTGTTCAGTTGTGTTACGAAGAAAAACAGTGACCATAGACATGTGAAAAAGCTGTCAACCTTCTTAGTAATCATGGAAATACAAGTTTTAACCATAATAAGACACTATTTTCCACCATCAGAAATGCAAAAATTAAAGTCTAACAGTACCAAGTTTTGGTAAGAACGCAGGACAGTGGGAACCCTCATACATTAGTGGGAGGAACTATAACTAAGTACAATCTCTTTTGGAAAATAATCTAATATTACTTTTAAATCTGAAAGTGTGCATGTCCTATGATCCACAATTCTACTTTTAAATATATATCCCAGACATACTTGCACATGTTCACTGGAAGGCAGAGAGTATTGTGTGTAAACAGCAACAAAATGAAAGCAACTCAAATGTACATCACCAAGGAAATGGATAAATTCTGGCATATTAATACAACAGAATGCTCTATAACAGTGAAACAAATGAACTACAGCTACAACATCAATGTGCACGAATGTCAAAATGATGAGGAAAAGCAAGTCACAGAACAACACATACAGAATACACCATCTATTTATAAATGTGTGTACCATCTATAAAAATATGATAAATGCATAAATAAGGGAAATACAAACAGTCATAGGAAGTTGTAGGGGAGAATGTCTGCATATGGGAATCAGGGAACACATTATAAGGGAAAGGGCATTTGCAGTAGGCTTTGAGCAATGGAGAGAATTTCTAGAAAGAGAAACATAGGATACAGTATATGTAAATGTAATTCAGGCTGAGAAAACAATGTAAGCAAAGGTATGGATGTCCACCCATTCTTTAGAGAACAGTGTAACTGAAAAGTAAGGCATGGACATAAGGCTAGAGATAGGCTGGGGCCACAGAGCAACCTCAAACACACAGCAGAGAGAATATCCGTTATTAATATATCATAAAAAGATACCTGTTCTTTTCTTCCCCCAAGCAGAGTGTCTTACCCTGTGAGCCATACCCTTTCACCTCCTCCCTAGTCCTTCTGCACCTCTTCCTGAACACCACTCCTATTCCCACCACTTGAAAATAACAACTGATGCTGCATTGTGATGAACAGCACCACTTCAAAACGAGTGTGAGGTAACAACCACCAATAGCCTGGGTAGAAAAAGCCTGCATGGCCCTGAAATCTTGCGTTAACATCAGGAAGGCCCCAGTGTATGCCTGGGGGCATGTCCCTTGAGGGAGGACTCTCTTACCCAATTTGGAATGCAGCTTAATAAACAATGGCTGTGCTGTCCATCATTACTCATTCCACAAATATTTATTGAGCACTTAAAGGCAACAGGAGTTGCGTCTTCATGAAGCTGTGCAGCCAGCCTCATTGTACTGCCACTCCTTCATCCCAGTGGTAGTTTTCAATGGTAATAGCCAAGGGTTGTTAGACATGATCCAAAAGTGATTAGCTACTTATTTTCATTTTGCAAAACAGCCATTCAGTGTTCACTCAAGCACTAATGCTTTTTAAAACCAAATGGGAACTATACTGAGTAAAATACTCTTAATTGTGTTGGAAATAGTCCTCTGTTCAAAGTGATGTTTGAGATACATGCACAAAAAAAAAAAAAAAAAAAACATTGGCAGAATACCAGCTTGTTTTTTTTTTTTAATTATTTTCTCTTATCCTTTCCCCCTCAAACTAATGTTAATGCCTTTAAAAATAAAAGCAGAGATAAGAAAATACTTTTTATGTAATATGACTTGAAAGAGGAGTTCTACGGTTTAGCAGAAAACTGAGAGGGAAAGAAGGCCCTTGACTTTCCTTGCTATCTCTAGTTCTTATCTGGAAGGCTTTACAGCAAGTTGAATTCATTCAATCAAGAATATGGAGGCTGCTCTTTGTCTGGAAGATGATGTTATTGACCAGTGATCAAAAGTAGTGATAATGAATTTTAACTGATCCATCCTTATGCCTTCTCTCTCTTTTTCCTTATTCTTTCTCTTACTAGCAAAGGTACACGTAGCTGAGTCTCAACTCAAACAAGGTGCCAGCAGACCTATGGCCCAGAAATGGAGAGGGGAGCTGGGAACCTAAGCAAAAAGTGGGACTTCGGATGCCAGATATTACTGATACATTACAGGCAGAGGTCAAGTTCAGAGGTCAGAAAACAGATACAGCCAGAGATGGTGCCAAATTACAAGTGGACAGAGCAAGAAACAAAACTAGAGCGCAAAGCACAAAGCATTTTTGTTATCTGTCCAGAGGTTTACCAAAAACACTTTTATTTTATGGCTTGGAGGTTTGGAATTCAGGTCCTGAAACATCCTATCTCCTATCACTTCCTCCTTACCTCTTAAAGGGATGTGCCCGAAGCTGAAATTTGTCAGAGAAACAAGACTGACAATTTACAGAACAGTGAGCTGAGAACAGTGAAATAAGCCAATATAGAACTGAGCATTTCAATGTAATGTAAATGCTTGGCTTCATTAGCATGGTGCTCTGAACATCTGAGCTAACAAGCCTCTTGTGGAAACTAATTAATCAACAACTATTAGGGTTATCCAAAAAAAAATTACAAAGTGTGCTAGTTAGGGCTCTTTTGGTTACAAGTAACAGAAACCAAACCCAAAGTAGTTTAGACCAAAAAAAGTATACTGAGGTGTCTCATGGAACCTAAGACCGGAATATCTGGACCTCAATAACCATTCAAAGCAGGAACACATGCACCCTCAGGATCCCTCCCATTCTCTTGTCTCTGATACTCTCTGTGCCCCTGCTTTATACTTCTCTCTCAGTATGGAGGATAGGATGGTCAACAGTCCCAGAGTTACAGACCTTAAAGCGTCTGTCTTTAGAGACTGACTTGTTGCTTTCTCTGGTCCCAATTAAAACACCTGGAGAAGAAAGTTTATGGCCCACATTCAGTCAGACTCCCAAACTCTGGCCAATCAACTATGGCCAAGATGGCAGGCTACTTTGACTGGCCCAACTTGGCTCAGGTGCTAAGCAGACAAAAAAGAAGTATCTACCACAAAAAGTAAATAGCTAGGCATTACACATATTATAATAATTGGGTTAATAGCTCAATATTTTACCAGGGCAAGAATAGAGAATTAGCTGTCTCTGAGTATAAATCAGCATTGTATCCTTTATTATAATCTTTTTAAAAATCACTGCAAACCCATCTCCTGGCCAAGTGGTCTACCAGATGAAGATGAAATTTCTACACTCCTCAGTCTCTAAATCACTCCCCAGAACTTGCAGGTAGGTGAGGGCATCTAAGGCATGTTACACACACTAAGGTTTCTCTACTTGATGGCAGAGTAACCAAGAAGGAAGAACTAGCTTTCCTAAAAGATCCATTTCTCCTCCAATGCCCCATGTACTAGCTTTGTGATTAGTAAGTTACTGAACCATAGTCTACTAACCTGCTAAATGTGGAAAAGAATATGTGCCTTGCAGGGTTTCATTTCACTTGGATCCACAATCAATGCCCAGGGAAGCAGCGGTCAAGAAATCAAATGATGCATTACACTAGGCAAATGTGCTGTAAAAGACCTCTTTAAAGTGTTGAAAACAAAGATATCACTTTGAGGACTAAGGTGCACCTGATCCAAGCCATAGTATTTTCAATCATCTCAAATGCATGGGAAAGCTATACAATGAATAAGGACAACCAAAGAAGCATTGATGCCTTTGAATTATGGTGCTGGTGAAGAATATTGTATATGCCATAGACTGCCAGAAGAACATACAAATCTGTCTTGGAAGAAGTGCAGCCAGAATGCTCCTTAGAAGCAAGGATGGTGAGACTTTGTCTCACGTAGTTTGGACATGTTATCAGAAGGGACCAATCCCTAGAGAAGGAAATAATGCTTGGTAAAGTAGAGGGTCAACCAAAAAAAGGAAGACCCTCAATGAGATGGACTGACAGTGGCTGCAACAACGGGCTCAAACATAGCAAGGAATGTGAGGATGACGTAGGATCAGGCAGTGTTTCATTCTGTTGTACGTAGGGCCGCTATGAGTTGGAACCAACTCGATGGCATCTAACAACAATAACAAGGTTGTATAAAGGTTAGACATAATGTACATAAGAGCAATATATCTGATAAATGATAGCTACTGTATTATTAATATACTGAATGGCTCCCTCACAACCTCTAATAGCTAATGCATGCACTTGGCCCTGGGACTGTCTTCAGGCCATGTTCCATTTTAGTCTAACCCATTTCCTGTATACCCAGAAGACACAGTTAACGTAGATCCCAATTAAGTTGTACTATAAAGAAAGAGGACTCCTTTGGTGGTGCAAATGGTTAACATGCTCAGCTCCTAACCAAGAGTTTAGAGGTTTGAGTCCACCCAGAAGCACGGAAAAAAGGCCTGCAATCTACTTCCAAAAATCAGCCATTGAAAACTCTATGGATCACAGTTCTACTCTGATACACATGGGGTCGCCGTGAATTGGAATCTACTCAACAGAACTGGTATAAAGAAAAGGGAATAGGGTAAGGATAGGGGAGCAGTTTTTATTCTGAAATGGTGCCACAAAACATCCAGAATTCAATTGAAGAAGATTTTATAATGTGAACTAAGAAAGACACCATAGCTGCCCTAATACCCTAAATTTTTAAAAAATGAAATAAAAATACAATTCAGGAAAGCCATAGAGGGCACCATCTCTGGATCTAAGGTCAGTCACAACACAACAAAGCTCCCCACTAGGATTTCACATAATATTAACTCCCTTATTTTACAAATGAGGAAACTGAGACTCAGAGAGGTGAAGTGACTTGTCCAAAGTCACACAGTTCAATAGGCAGGGGCATATCCAGAGCCTCATTCACAGCCCAAATCTTCTGCCCCCCACTCTCCGATATATGCAGCTAGAGGGAGGAAGCTCAGACCTTCAGAAGGCCCCAGGGCAGTACTGTGAGGGAGCTGCAAAGTGACAGGGGCAAAGAAAATACTGCAGACATATCCTCATATGCCTTAAGTAGATCCTCCGGTAAAAGGGGAGGAAAACAGACCTTAAACCCCACACTTTCTCCTGGTCACTTGCCCTGGACAGATTAAATGACTTGAGAATTAACCACTATTTTGTAGTATCTGAAGCTCCATTAACACAGATAATTAAAAAATAGCTTTCATTAATGTCCCTCGAACAGCAACAATAATAGAACAAAGAGTTCAGCCAGCACATGATAAAAAATGATTCTCATACTCCTGGTTTAATCTTCTGCTTTGATTCACTTTATACTCTAGAAAAATCCAAATGACTGTGACATCCTTGCATACCTCACTCCTTCTTGCCTCCGTGTTTCCTTTTGGCTAGAATGCCCTTCTTTCCTTGGCTCACTCAGGTACCACCTCTTCCAAGGAGCTCAGCTCAGGTACCACCTCCTCCAAGAAGCTTTCCCTCATTCGTGTGTCCTCAGATCCTGGCACAGTTGCCCACTGCACACTTCATTGAAGGTTTATTGAGTGTCTGGAACTGAATGGAAGAGGGTGCTGTTGTAACAAGCACCAGTGTGCCCTTCTTTCCAGTCCTAACCTGCTGCAGCCATCCCAACAACCCTTCCTCTAACACATTTAAAGTAGTGTGTACCAGGCCATGCCTGTCATAGACCAATAATGCTGTGGGAAATGCATGTTGGAAAGTGTCAGCTTCCTTTTCTGGTAGAGAAGAAAGGAAGTTGAAAGTAGAAAACCATTACAGTTGGGGAGAGGGGACTGAAAGTACAAAATGGCAAAGAAAGGACACAGAATACGGGGTAGGAAGAAGCCTGACAACATGCACATGTGTCTGACATCTTCCCAGATCACTGCTTCTTCTCTCAAGGTTTTCAGCAACCAGCCCCTCCCCAGGCCTGGAATTCCTTGATCTGTAGTCATTCCCAGGAAGAAACAGAGTGCTTAGGAAGTGAACAAGGCCCACGGCAGCTTCCACATACATCATCCATTTAAATGACCTCCACTCAAGGCACTTCTAGGGCCTAGCAGTGTCCCTACAGCAGGACCAGTGGCCTTTGGAGATCAAGTGAAGGTCACAGAAAGTGTGGACTCTTCCCCAAGACAGAACTCAGATGGTATTAAATTATTTAGGAACTCTTAAAAGAGGAGAAAGCAGGAAACACAGAATCTAGGCCTGCTCTGCTTAGGCACTTCTGGACATAGCCCTATTCCCCAGCCACTGATGAAGCCTCCACATCATACATAGCACCTAGCCGGGCATAGGCAGCTCCAGGACAAAGTACAGGCCAGATACAAAATCTGAATTTCTCTGATTCTGGTTCTGATATATACAACTTAACAAATCAAGTTTGTTCAAGTCCATTCACTTAGAAATGGTGGCTGGCATCAAATGTCACCAGTCTGAGGCCGTAGGTCCCATGGAGCACATTATCTCTGTGGTTTGCGGTCTTCTATGACCAACAATTAGCTCCAGAAAGCAATGCAAGCTGCCATTTCCATTCTGCTCATGGCTACCATGGGGCTCACCTTATGCTTCTTTGTAGGATCCAACTGTAATGCTTCCGCTAACAGCCCATGGCGTTGGCTCTTGGGAGACTAGAAGAATTTGGCAATTAAAGCACTTGTATTTGAAATTCCTCTGCTGCCCTAGTAGCTTAAGTATTGGTGAATAAGGGCAAGGGAGAGAGGAGAAGAGAACATTCCCATTCCATTACAAAAGAGGTGTCTACTGGCCCTGTTCCTTGGCCAGTGGAGCTTAGATGTTTTTATAAATTCAAGAAAAACAGGAGATACCATTTATGATGGTTAAGGTTGTGTGTGAACTTGGCTGGGCCATGATTCTCAGTGGTTTGGCAGTTATGATGTAGTCTGGCAGTTATTTAATGACGTAATCACCTCCATGATGAGATCTGATATAATGTAATTACCTCCATGATGAGACTTCTATGAGCAGCCAATCAGTTGAAAGGGAGTTTCCTTGGCGGTGTGGCCTGCAACCAATATATATGGACTTTCTGGCAAAGCTTGCTGGCTTTTGCTCTGCTCTGGATCCTGCCTTCGGCTCGTCAAGCGTATTCTTGGAACTTGAGCCTACCATCTGACTCGCTGATCTTAGGTTTGTCAGCCCCTGCAGTGAGTCAGGAGCAGCCTCCGGCCTGATGGCTAACCCACAGACGTGGGACTTTCCAACCTCTACAACCACATGAGCCATTTCCTTGAGATATATATTTATCTATATAGATAGATAGATATGTTTTTGCTTCTCTACAGAAGCCAGCCTAAGACACCATTACACAGTGGGAAAACACTGACCTAGGAGTCAGGAGACCTGTGTTCTAAATTTGACTCAGCTATCAACTCACTCTGTGAATTGAGGCAATTCACTAAAGCTCTCTGGGACTGGTTCTTCATCAATATATTTAGGAGTTTGACAAAATTACTTCAAAGTTCCATCAGTTAGTATTTTAATAATTTTTCTTCTGATCTCAACTTTTAAAATAACTTTTCCCTCATACGGACAGTGGTCAGCAAGAGTTGTCAGGTGAAATATGGGGAAATATGGCAAGAGTGAAACTAAAAGATGGCTCAGGTCACAGGGCCAGAGGTGGTTGTTGTTGCTGGTTCCTACTCATAGTGACCCTATGTACAACAGAATGAAACACTGCCCATTTCCTGCGCCATCCTTACAATCATTGTCATGCTTGAGCCCATCATTACAGCTACTGTGCCAATCCATCTCACTGAGGGCTTTTCCTCTTTTTCGTTGACCCTCTACTTTTCCAACCATGATGTCTTTCTCCAGGGACTGGTCCCTCCTGATAACATGTCCAAAGTATGTGAGACACAGTCTCCCCATCCTTGCTTCTAAGAAGCATTCTGGTTGTACTTATTCCAAGACAGATTTGTTCATTCTTTTGGCAGTCCATGGTATATTCAAAATACACCAATATATACCAGAGGTTAGAGGTACCCAAAAGCTAAAGGTTAAGATGAAGTTAGGGGTCTGAAGCAAGGCAAGCCATCAGCATCAGGAGCCCAGGGGTGCCAAAGAGAAAATTCAGATATTCAGTAAGAGGATACCAGGCCCAAAGCAGGGCATCAAGGAAATCCAAAGCAAGAAATCATATCTGAGTCACATGTTGAGATATAATATTTCTACTCCAAGTCAGAAAATAATGACTCAAAAACCAGTAAGAAGGTTAGAAAGTTGGGAGGCACCAAGAACATCAAATCCCAACAACTTCTCCTCTAAAACACTTAAGGTTGTGTCTGTCAGGCCATGCCTATCATAGGTCACTATGGAAGCTGTGGAAAACATCTAACGAAAAATTCCAGTGTACTTTCCTGATACAGGTTTCTAAAATCTAAATGGGAAATACAAGAAAAAAAGTCCCTGTAACAGTCAGTTTAAAACCTATGGGATCAAACAAATGAACAAGAGGTGTGGCTGAGATGCAGGCATCCAGGCAACCGTTTTAGAGCACATTTTTTGCTGCCACTGAGGTTTCTTTCAAAGCCCCTCGGCTGTACCTGTATAGGTGTGCCCTCTCATATCTCTTTATTCTGTACTTAATACAGAGTTCTGTTTTCTCAGGGCTTTGGGTATGGAGATGAGAGCATATTCATTATTTCATCAAATATTTATTGAGTACCAAATAGAAGTCCCTGGGTGGTGCAAACAGTTAAGCGCTCAGCTACTAACCGAAAAGTTGGCAGTTCCAATCTACCCAGAGGTGCCTCAGAAAAAAGGCCTGGTGATCTACTTCTGAAAGATTACAGCCACTGAAAACTCTATGGAGTGCTGAAACACATGGGGTCGCCGTGAGTCAGAACTGACTCAATAGCAACTGTTTTGTTTTTTTATAGTCCAAATAACATGCTAGGGGCTTAACATAAAGTCACATTCATTATGATTTAAAAATCCAGATATTAAATGAATAGTGGTGATGGATGTACAACATGGTGAACATAATTAATGTCACTGACTTGTACATGTGAAAATGGTTGAAGTGGTAAATGTTCCATTAGAAATATTTTACCACAATAAGAAGTGTGTTTGTTTGTTTTCTTGGTTTTTAAATCCAGATATTTTGAGGTTAATTTTCCGATCTCATCGAAGTTCCTTGCTACCATCCAACCTAAGAAGCTTTTTATAGACTTCTAAGGAAACTTTTCCCAGGCCTTAGACCCTCAAAGTACAGTGGAAAAAGACCCACTACCATCAAGTCAATTCCAACTCACAGTGACCCTATGGGTTTCCAAGGCTGTAATCTTTATGGAAGTAGACAGTCACATCTTTCTCCTGCAGAGCAGCTGATGGGTTCAAACCACCAAACTTTTGGTTAGCAGCAAAGTGCTTAACTACTGCACCACCATGGCTCCTCAGTGGAAAAAGAACTGGGTTATTATCCCAGCTCTGCCCCTAACCTGCTTTGGGCCAAGGCAAGTCACAAAAGCATTCAAGCTCTGATCTTATTTTATCATGTGGGCTTCATATTTTCTTTCCTGCCTCTTTCATAGAATGCTGTGAGGAGGTGATGAACTAACACCTGTAAAATCACTTTGAAATGTGGTCTTACTGGTGACAAGCCGACGCTCAGCAAAGATAGGGTTTTCACCAGAATCTGGGTTTCTGATTCAGCCTGGCTTCTTGAGCCATTTCTGTATCAGTCAGCTGTCACTGCTCCTTCTCCTCAAACCACGCAAATCTAAAAAGTGCACAAGCTCATCTGGAATGTACATACCCAAGCTTCAAACAGACAAGGACAATCTGAAATTGAAAATACAGGAAGATGGCAGGTGATGCTGCTCTCTGTGAAAAATGAGCACTGTAGAAACAGGCTTGCTTTTCCCAAAGATGCCTCATGTTTGGGGATGATTTGTAATGCTTTCACTGAAAAGCCCTCATGCCCATGATCACATTTTGAAGACAGAAATCAATCTTACAATGTAACAGGGAGAAAAAAACCTGGAAAAATGGAGAAGAAAAGAGACACCTAATTCTAGAATCCTTTCTACTAAATAAATGGGTTCCAAAGGCGGCCATATCTTTATTTTTCTCTCATTCTTGCCACTTACTAAGCAGCTGCAAGAGGTGAGACTGAAGAGAGAGACCATCCAGCCAGCCCTACTAAGATTTCCATCTCAATCATCTAGACTAAATGCTATCAGAGAGAGAAAATCTCCTTTGCCGTCTCACCTCAGGGACCTAGTCACCACATCCTTGGCATTTTGTGCTGGGTCAGTGTTTGCCTATACAAGACAAATAACTCAGACCCTCACAGGCCCATTCACAACTATCCACTATGAAACACTACACATTTACTACATATAGATAAGGAGCCCTGGTGGCACAGTTGTTAAGCACTTGGCTGCTAACCAAAAGGTCAGCAGTTTAAACTTACCAGCCACTCCATGGGAAAAAGATGTGGCAGACTGCCTCTGTAAAGATTTCAGCCTTGGAAACCCTATGGGGCAGTTCTACTCTGTTCTGCGGGGTTGCTATGCGTCAGAATCGACTCGATGGCAACAGGTTTGGTTTTTGGACACATGGATACGCTGCCACCATATGCTTGGGGCATTTAAAATAAGGCAATAACACTTAGAGCTTTAATTTAAAATCTAGACCAATATGAATTCTACTTCTCAGACCCTCAGGAATAATGCAATGATGTGGCATACTGAAGCCCACAACTAAAAATCAATATAGAATGCATTGTAGCCAGTCTACAGTGAGACTTCAGTCAGTTTCAGGTAGAGGTAAGGTACCATGCAGAAATCCGGAAGAGGGTCTAGATAAAGCTATCAAAGTGGAGGCAAGGAGACACAAAGTATGTGAAAGGAAGTCTGTCAAAGGATTTGCAGAACTACTTCCACAAAGAAAAGTCCAAAGTTGACATCTACCAGAGGAGGCTTATTCTTTCCTTCCTAGGATGTTCATAGCTTCTTACAGTGATCTATTATCTGGACAGTTTCAAAATAGCTGCAAAAGCTTCCCGAAGAACAGGTCTCTTTCTGGGAAGAGGGAAGAGTTGGTGTCCACAAGCAGTGCTGTCTTCCTCTCTGTCGTCTCCCCTGACCTCATCTCCCAGCCCACCCCAGAGGAATCATGTGGGCAAACAATCTTCACTCAGCCAGGCCCTGCCCCCTTCCCAGTACTTTTCTGGCCCTTTATATGTCTTGGGAGGTTCCCTTCTGAAAAAAAAATCAATCCAGAGCTGGTCTGGGAGAAAGAGATAATGTGAGAGCTCACAGTAGTTCAGTAATTCAACAAAAAGCCAGACAGCTGTTGGCTGGGGAATGTCAGAGACATCTGGGCACAAGCCCAGAAGAAAGCACACTTGCCTGTCTTCTCAGGATGCACCCGCAGGACTCAATACACAAGATGGAGTCTGGCTCAGGGAGCTGCCTGGCCACGTGCACCATGTGCCAAGAAGGAAAGGTGCTGAGACTTGGGATTTCCTTAAAATGCTGTCATGAAAGGAGGAGGCAGATGGAACTGGGTGTGAAGAAGCAGCCTGTTAAAGAAATGCTGTGATGACTTCAGGAAAATAAGAGACACTGTAGAGCCATGTGAGAACATCCTGGCACATCACACACAAGTACATCAAACTCAAAATGCATGAAGATGTCCAAAACCTGACAGAAATAACTTAAATCTAGGACAACAAATATCCCGTGAAAACTCCATCATGGCCCCTTTAAATTCTAGATTCCAGTTCTCCAGCTTCCAAGAGTCAAAGACAAGTTGAGATAACTCAACCCGACTGTCTTCACCACAGTGACCTGCATCCTGTAGGTGCTCAATATGTATTAAAGTAACTGAATGCATTAGCAACAAACATTTCAAATCAGCTATGATTAATTCAGAAACTGGAGAGAGAATTTTTAATATGAAAATAAAAAGAAAACACAATTTCAGCCATACCCACCTCTTCCAAGTGCCTCTGCTAGTAATATAAATAAAAACTTCGGGTGACAATTAAATATGTTATCTACAAACCTACAAGTCAAGAGGTCTTTTCAATAAGGCATTATGAAAGAAAGGCTACCTGAAAGAATTTGAGATCCATCTCTGACATTAACGAGCTTTGCATTTTAGAATTATTCCTCCCACAGTCAGCAAATATTCTTTAGCCAACCCAGATGCAACGAATAAATGTGGGTAGAATCAAGATGGCCGAATAAGAAAAAATATACTCCCCTAGCTATGGCAGAAATTGGACTCAATCAGGAGTGTAGTAAAGGATGTCTAAGTGGAGAGACTCAGCCCTAAAGTCCTCATCATGTAGAGGGTAAAGAAGACAACATAGAGTCAAACCCAGGTTTGAATTTCTGCATAGTGTTAGTAGCAAAAGGCAGTTACTCCTGGCCTTGACCCAGAGCACTTCAGTTCTTAGGCCCAAGTGCAGCAGGTTGAGACCAAGGTGCCTGGTAGAAAGAATACTGGCTTTGGACCTTGCTCCACACTCTAGTTCCATCCATGGGTAAGTGAAGTCGCTTCACTCTTTGAACCTATTCTCTTCATTTGCTGTCAAGTGTCAACGGCCCTACTTGAAGGGTTATTATGATAAATCAATAAGGTAAATATGTGTCAATCCCTTAGCACAATGGTCAACACATGTTAGTTCTCTCCCACACTGCTGAAATCAATAATTGGGATAGTACATAAGAAGGCAGATAAAGCTGCTGATATTTTGTGGAAAGAGTGCTGGACTAAGAGTTAGTGATCTGGCTCTCACACCAACTACTCTGTGACCTCGGACAAGCCACCTCACTTCTCATGCATCAGCTTCATCACATGCAAAATGGATTAGATAACCCCTGAGATCTCCTCTGGCAATTGGAAAATTCAGATGAGAATAGATGAAAGTGCTGGGAGGAAAGTGTCATATCTAGGGTTATAGCTTGACATCAGTCTTGGGTCCACCAAAACTGCTGAGAGGGGTCAGAATTGCTGACCATCTCAGAATCCAAAGACTCTAATATTTCTGGATCAAACAGAACTACCTTGTATTATATACCCAAAGGTTGAGGGGCAACAAAAGGAAAGGGACAATCCTCCTCCTCCAAGATCATGGCTCCAAGCTTCAGATGGAAGTTTCCTATCCAACCAAGACAGACTTGAAACCATTGACCACTTTGATCCTAAATGACTAACCTAGGTCAGATTATACAGTGGAGCTCCTGGGTGTTCCTCACATGCAGTAGATGGGCAGGGTAGGAGCAATGGAGAAGGGGACAAGTGAGAAGTGGCAGCCAGCTTTAGGGATATGTTGGCCTCCTACCCACTTCCAACAGATACACACACAATCATGTCTGGGCAGGGTTCCATGGCCCTGCTTCAGGTATTACATGTCTCCTCTTCCCCACTGACCAGACTAAATCTGTCTAAAGCAGCAGCATCTCACTTACGGTCGATAAGAGTGACATCATCAACTCAGAGAGTTGGGGATGGGCAAGTGGGGCTAGCTGGGCTAACACTGCCACAGCCTGTTCTTCAAACGGCCTGGGCCTAAATAATGAACATCCTACAAAGAAAACATATTTAACATCATGCCATAAAACTTGTGAGAGTTACTTTCCCCTATGCCTTGCACCTCTCTACACATAAATGCACACAACACTTACCCGTTAACCAACAAAAATATCACACTGGGACTATTTCAGTATAATATCTGAAAAGCAATAAAGTATCTTTTAAAGTATTCCACAAAATGACAGTCTCACCAGTCATCCTTGATGATTCTGTGCCTCTGTGAAATACCCTCAGGCCCAGTGGCCTCCCAGAAGCTTCTAGGCAGACAGTACCAACATCCACTCAATCTATCCCAAGGCCCAGGACATTCCTTGCTGCAGAGATATGCACTGTCTCCATTTTCATCATCCTTCAGACCCACTCTATCCATCTGTGCTTCTGCCTGGCAATTCCCACCCATCCTTAGATACCAGTATATATGTCCCCCCCCTCCAAGAAGCCTTTAGTGACTCCTCCAGGCTGGCTTAGGTGTCTTTTCTATGGACATCTTTGCCCATCTTAGCATTAACTGGCTGTACTGCAGTTGTGTGTTGATTTGTGTATCTTCTCCACTAAACGACGGGTTTCTTGAGGACAGGGACTATGTCTCTAGCACTTAGAAGTGCTGGCACATAGAAGTGCTCAATAAATATTAGTTGAATAAATGACTAATAAATGAATTTTAATTGCTTAAACTACACATTGGGGACTGTACTAGGAACAATCCTATAAACCTGGTGAAGGAAAGTAGACGTGCCCAGGTGTGGAAACTGAGTATTCTCTCAGGAATTCACAGCAAACCAGCGGCATGGCTACAGAGCCGAGAATGGCGCTGCTGCATGAGCAATGCCAGGGACAGAGAAAAGAGTAACAAGGCCAAACCAGCTCCTCCTTATAAGAAAAGAGGGGAGGGAATCCCCATTGATAGGGCATCTATGTTTATCCCATGTAAGTCAGAAAAAAAAAGGCTTGCAAGCTAAGTGTTACCTTCTTATACATAAAGAAACTGATGCTCAGAGAGGCTAATAGTTTGTTCAGTACATAGCAAAGCTGACTTTGGAACTTGGACCTGCTGATATCAGAGTCCACAGTCTCCACAGATTTGGATGTTCATTTTCACATTCTGGGAAGCAGGATGCTGGCTGGGAGGCTTGGCATCCCTGAAGTCATCATGACAGTGTCAGGTAGCAGCACTGAATCATTAAGCAGATGAACAGGCATGCGGACCTATTATCTATGGTCCATATTCACAAGGATCTTCTTGTCTTTGAAACCAGATTCAAAGAAAAGAACAGAGGTTCAGGGAAGCGAAGGCTGTGGAGAAGAAGATGAGCAGAGAAGAGCCAAGAAAGCCTCCTCCAGATTGATGATCGATCAAGTAAGATTACTGGATAAATCACAATACATACCTAACCACTCACTGGAAATATGTCCAAATAAAGGGCCATCCTTTACTGTCACTATGAAGACAGACATGAAGCATAGCCACAGGGCCCCACCCAACTATCAGCATACAATCTCTTGTCTCCAAAGACAAAAGTACTGAGAATCAAGAGAATGCTTGGAGAGAAAGAAAATGTATCCAAATCACAGCCCAATGAAAATGCTTCAGGCCCAAAGCCAAAGAATATTCTTGGTCCGGATGGCGTTCATCGCACTAAATTTAGCCAGCTGGTGAGCTTTTTTAAGGAGCATCTTATTCAACCTTTTGCAAGCCAGAGATTTACCTCCTAATGCACAGCTTGCTTCCACCCTAAAGCTGGAACATACTGTCCTTGGCTTTGTCATCCATGGAAGAAGCAATGCCAACAAAAGCTTTGCTGTTATCACCTAGCTCTATTTGTCCAAGCAGCCCCTGGATGAGGTGCTTTAAGGGCACTACCAAAAGGCCTCCCTAACTCCCAACAACTCAGCCTACCTCCCCCCCCCGCCCGCCCCATAATTGCAACCTCATCTAATTCTTATCATCAGAGAATAATTCTTTTGTGTTAACAATTCTATCTCCAGAAACCACCTTCTAAACTGAGAAAACTTTAGGGAACATTTGCATGCTCATTAACATAACCAAGATCTGTGCAGATTCTAACACTGCTTGCCTTGGTTGATCCTCAGGACAATGCTATGAGGACTGAGAGGCAGCACGGCATGTTGAAACAGCACGAGGCTTTGGAGTCAGACCTGGACTGAAGACCTCATTCTGTCACCCAGGAAAACCTCAGTTTCCTCATATGAAAAACAGAGTTTCAACTATCTGTGCTCAATAAATAGAAACCAATATTGTTTTTAGTTGGTTATTAGTTTTAGGAATTTTTAGAGCCAGAAGAACTGAGTGGTTAAAAGTATGACTCTGGAATCCTCCAGAAAAACCAGGAGCTTACCTGGAGAGAGTTTTGGAGACGTGGTGAACAAAGGTATCAAGACACGTTGCAACTGATACCAGATTTTTGGGAGTGAAGAGCCAGGAAGCACAGAGGAAAGCAGCCAGAAATGGGAACAGGAGGAGGAGATGCAGGACTGACCTCAGGCAGTGACATACAGCCGGTCATATTTCAGGTCATCCTGGAGTCACCTCTGAGCCCTTATAACTAATAATTAAAAACCCCCATTGCCACTGAGTCAATTCCGGCTCAGAGTGACCCTGTAGGACAAAGTAGAACTGCCCCACAGGGTTTCCAAGGAGTACCTGGTGGATTTGAACTGCCGACCTTTTGGTTAGCAGCTGTAGCACTTAATCACTACACCACCAGGGTTTCCTAATGATTAGTCACCACTAACAACTAGTTTCATTTTAGCAACTGATAACTATTTATTAAGCACAAATTATGTGCCAAATGATGATCAAGAGAAACAGATTTGTGTAACTTGGGGTTACAGGAAGGTCTTCCCAGATTTTGGAAAAGGACAGGAAAATATCCTAAGGCCAAAACTAAAAAAACTCAACACATGAAGAAGGGTGGTGGCAGTTATGTGCAGAAGTGACCCACTCTAGGAGGCAGTTGGTAAATATGTCCCCCAAAAAGGGGGATACTACTTGACTCATGGAGCTACCAGTCGCCTTCTAACTTCTCACCACCAAGATAGCCATTATTTTCAACAAACCCTTAGGCATCAACTTCTCTGTACTCTGTTCCAAATAACGTCAGGGCCCACAGGCAGAGCTGTGGTGCTCTCTGTCCTTAAGTCCTGCATCTTTTACGTACAATCTCTGTACCTCCTGGGTTGCCCCTCCCAGAGCAAAACCTTTCCCTATAAGCAAGCTGGGACAGGCGCAATTGGGGCCTTAGTATTCTCTTAGTGTTCTTAGTATTCTCCCGGCATGCCTGGAGCAGAGCCTTTGCCCTGTGAGTGGGAGCTGGGCTGGGAAAGGGAGCAGCAATCCTCTCAGCCACACTTGCCTGGAGAAGTGCTTTTGCAACATGCTTCTGGGGAGGAGGGGCGGTGGTAAAAATTTAGTACATTTTCTTGAATAAATTCGTCTCTATTTTTTTGTATACTCTTTTGTTAATTTCCAGAGATTTTAAATGGTTGTTTTTAAAATTTTTTTTTTTCTGCTGGGGAGAAGACCCACCACACTCCTCACACCACCATTCCAGAAGTCCTGCCCCGGTGTATGTTTTAAAACAATCATTTTCCCTGCTGTGTGGAAAACAGGAGCTGAGTAGAAGCAGTAAACCCAATATTGAAAATATCCATCATTATTATTTATATATGCACTGCCTTTAGTATGGAGCCCTGGTGGTGCAGTGGTTAAGAGTTTAGCTGCTAACCAAAAGGTCAGCAGTTCAAATCCACCAGCTGCTCCTCGGAAACCCTATGGGGCAGTTCTACTTTGTCCTACAGGGTCACTATGTATCAGAATTGCTCAACGGCAATAGGGTTTTTTTGTCTGTTTTTTGGTTTACAAGGTCTGGCACACAACAGCACTCACAAATGTTAGCTCCTATCCCCAGGAACTGGATTCCTTTGCAAAGAGGACTGTCCCCTAGTGAGGGGACCCCAGATGTTCAGAGTTGCCCCCCAAAAATCTGCCCTTGCTCATCAACTTCCCATTTTCAACCAAGGTTTTCAATCCCAGGATAACCAGTCTGCCAGCCTTTCTCAAACCAGCCTACTCTTCCTGTTAAGAGGTCTTTGAAATTCCTGACCAGGTCCTGGTCCAGAGTCCCAACTTCTTACCACTCTTTGCTTCACATTTCTCAGTCTCAACACTCATCCTGTCTGCATAAGCACCTGCCTGTTCCAACTTAGATTTTCCTGCCTCCGAATCTACAACCTCCTGTCTTGACTACTGGTCTCTATAAGCCTCACCTCATTTGACCAGGCTACCTCGTCCACATCCCCTGGCATAGTTCACTCAATTCAGCTACCTCTGGGCCTAATACAGGTAGATGATCTACATCTATCTGGTCTTTAGTTGGCTTTATTCTGTTTTTCAGTTTCTACTAATCTCTGGCTCTGTGTTCCCAGAATACCTGACTTTGCTCTATACCCTGGTGTTTGCTTATACTCAGCCTACCACAAGTCTCACTCATTATTTGTGCCTTTCCTCTGGCTTCCCCACCTGGTTCTGGCTCAGGGCTTTCTGTATCAAACCTCACCACAAACCCCATAAACTCTGCATGTCTCACCTGATTCCAGCCACCAGTTCCTAGAACTCACCCCAGATCCACTGCTATTCTGTTTTTCTGTGCTTTTTAGCTGGTCTTCTTGTCCTGCTTATCCTACATTCAGTCTCTTTGTCCCACCTGCTTGGCCTGTTGCCTACATGCCAAAACCAAAAATTTACTTCTACATCTGTTTGCATCAGTATGGTCTCTCTAGCACTTTACATACTGTGCCTAACATTAAGTACAGCACACAAAATAACAAAACAAAGAGATCTTTAGTAGACTGTAGTGGCTTTTTATTTTCTTTTTTTGCATTTGAAAAAGTATTAAGATAATGTTAAGGGGATTGTTATCTAAAGGAGTATAAGCTCCATGAGGGCAAAGATTTTATTTTACTTATCATTGTATCCCCAGCATCTAAAACAATGCTTGGCATATGTTGGGTTCTCAATAAATATTTGTAGAATAAATGAATGAATGAATAAAATAAAAGGAGGTTCAAGAGAGTTCAGTTGAAAGCAGTGATTGGGAACAAAATATTTTTGCATTTATGTCCCAAGTAGTCAAGACTCCTTGATATACTGGTTACATCTACATGGTGCCCGCCATAGATATTTTTAAAACATTGTTATGGATTGAATTGTGTCCCCCAAAAATGTGTGTCAACTTGGCTAGGCCATGATTCCCACTATTGTGTGACTGCCCTCCATTGAGTGATCTGATGTAATTACCTATGTGTTGTAAATCCTAACCTCCATGATGTTAAGGAGGCAGAATTAGAGGCAGTTATGTTAACGAGGCGGGGCTCAATCTACAGGATCAGGCTGGATCTTTAGTCAATCTCTTTTGAGAGAAGCAAGCCGACAGGAGAGGGACCTTATACCACCAAGAAAGAAACACTGGGAGCAGAGCGCGTCCTTTGGACTCAGGGTCCCTGCACTGAGAAGTTCCTGTACCAGGGGAAGATTGATGACAAGGACCTTCCCCCAAAGCCAACAGAGAGAGAAAGCCTTCCCCTGGAGCTGGCGGCCTAAATTCAGACTTCTAGCCTCCTATACTGTAAGCGGATAAATCTGTTTGTTAAAGCCATTCACCTGTGGTATTTCTATTATAGCAGCACTAGATAACTAAGACAGACATCAACGTTGTGATCTTAGCACTTCGGAATAATTCATTCACTTTTCATTCATTTATTAATTCTCCCATCCCAATCTTAAAGATTTTTGCTCAAACTCTACCCAAATAGCTTGATATCTTGAAATTCTGTTCTACATGCTGGACAGAGCTAGTCTAAGCCTGTTCTTAAATTCCCCAATTAGAACACCATAACTTTTGCCGGCTGAACTTAAAGGTAAAATGGGAGGTTTCTGACAGAGGTGGTTTCCTTTGTAAATGGTATTTTAGAAAAGAGGATGGCTTGAGTGTTGGTGAGATCTGAGCTTCCAGGCAAAGTATTTGTCTGACTCTATTATTAACTTCAATAGCCCCAGATCCTACCCATTGCTATCAAGTTGATTCCAACCCATAGTGACCCTATAGGACAGAGTAGAACTGTCCCGTAGGGTTTCGAAGGAGTGTCTGGTGGATTTGAACTGCTGACCAAATAAGCCAAATGCTTAACCACTAGCGCCACCAGGGCTCCAGTCCCATATGCTACTAACCTTATATACACTTTGCCCTACAGCCATGAACACTTGTGTCAATTTCTGTATGTTCCCCCTTACCCGGGCAGGAATCTGCTTGGCATTAATCTGAATTTGTGGTGCTTTTGGTAATTTTCCACTGAAGTGCAGAGCTTAGATACAGAGGTATCACAGACTGAGAAAATGGCAGAGATGATACATTCCTTGTGTAAACATCATTAAAGAGAAAGGTAATATATTGTAGCCAGTTTCACTTATTTTTTAATTTCTGGCCACTAGTGCAACTTTCATTTTCTACCCAAAAGATTAACAAAAATCTATTTATTTTAGCCTGGTCTAGTGGGAGACCAGAGCACATTTCTTTAATAGGTCATATTATCATAATTTAAATTAATGTTCAACCATGGGTTTTAATATGACAATTTTCATCACTGTGATCTTTGCAGTAACTTTTAAAAGGCTGGGATTTAGGATTTAGGAATCCTTGAGGAAAAGAGGTGCTAAATTTGATTAATTTTATGTCACGCTTTTAGGTGTATGACATTCTTCAATTTTCTTCTAGCCAAGAAAGGCACCAAAATTACAGATGCTACCAGCACTCATCACATACGCCTCGTCCTAAGATCCCTTCAGGGCTTTTATTGAGAAACTTTTCTTTATAAAAGTACCTAAACAAAGAGGATGGCAATAATAATAAGCAACAGTACCAACAGTACTTTTTCTCAGTGTAGCATATCCAAATATCCAAACACATCACAATGTAAGTAACTCCATGCACACGCACTTGTGGGGAGAAATAATTTAGCAGCATCTTCTCCCCACCCCACCCCCATACACACCGTTTATCATATCCTCCCCTCATCTGGTTCAGTCTCTTATTTGATTCCATACTGTACAGTATGACCAGACTTAATTCTGTGTGTAAGTCTGCCTTGCCTTGCTGCCTCTGAATTGAAGGGTACCAAATGGTGGCCCTTCTACTCCTACCTGGCTTGATATGCATCAATCAAAAGAGTTGCAACCTAGGTTGTCACCTAATACAATCTTTTTCCCAAGATTTAAATTCAGGACATAATCCCCCTGCCTTCAGGAAGCTTATGCTCTAAACTCCTCCAATCAAAGATATTTAAATAGTTAGGAGCATAAAGTAACTTAAAAACCAGTTAAACAAATCAGAATGGCTTCCCTAAGGCCATGGTTAAAAGCCACATTACTAGAGAATGGATGCTGCGGAATTCAAGTGACCACTGTGATGATGTAAGCTAGGAAGAGCCTGAGTCTCTACTGAGGTCCAACAGGATTAACCATCATGGTTAGGGAAATAAGTTATGGCATAGGCCCAGCCCCCAGACAGGAAACAAATGAAGTAGAAATCCCCAGGAGTACAGAATGTTTACATTTTTAAAAAAGTCCTTAAGGCAATGCATAAATACATGTTTAGGCAAAGTGCTCCTGAGAGGCAGAAAACAAGATGGTGTCTAAGTGAAGGAGCCAAGGACAGGAAGAGAAGGAACCAGGCTGGATGGCAGAGATCTCTGCCAGCCAGTCTGCAGTAAAGGATAGATACCTGAGATGAAAGGGATTTCATACAAAATAAAATTCTCAACTAATTTTATTGAGAAGGTTAAGAAACCTACCCTTTGAAAACTCTTCCACTCAGTTTGTATTTCCTTTCTTTGTTTCACTTTCTTTTTATTTTATTTCTTTTTCAAGTTCCCCAGATCCATCAGTCTCCTGAATATCCCTCAATAACCTATGCCAGCTTTCCACTCTAATCTAAATGCAATTCCCTAAATCTAATAACTGAGATAAGGAACAGGCGGGCTTAGGTGGAATACATTATTATACCCACCCCATTCTATTTCATGTAATTGAAAAGACAGCTAAGTAAACTTTATGCAGCCTTTGATTTCATAAACAGGAACTGCCAGTGATGCAAACTGAACTAGCTAACTCTCGATGTCAGACAAATGCTCCTCTTTCATACATCTTTACGGAAATACAGCCTCAAGAATCAGAAGAAATCCTTCAGAAGGAAAAGATTCTTGACCGAGAAAGTTTGCATCTTAAATACCAGTATTAGATAATAAAGTAGTTTCCAACATGTTCCAACCATTTGCACAAGAAAAAAATCTCTGCAGAACTCCCAATTATAAAAGAGATAAAGGTACAGATGCTCTGATTGAGGTGGCCCTCAGGAACCCACAACTTGACAGTTTGTCTCCCCTTCATCACCCTCTCCCTCTGTCCCCTCCCTTGCAGCTGCCTCTGAGGCCTATCTATGGAACCCCAGTGCTATGTAAACATGAGTTGAAAAACACTGGCTAGCAGTTAAATATACAGGCCTCAGAATCAAGAAATCCTTGTTCCAAATCCCAATTCTCCCATTTATTACCTGTGTGAATTTGAGGAAATTAACCTAAGCTTCTACTCCTCATCTACAAAATAGAGATAATAATAGCAACCTCAAGGGCTGTTCTGGAGATTACATAAGATAATGTATGTAAAATACTTAGCACTGCTAGGCTTATAATAAAAATTCAATAAATGTCAGGTATTATTATCATTAAAAGGACACATTCTACAAGAACCATATTAGCATTTTTTTTTAATAGTGGAGACAAAGAATTTGTAACTCTAGCCCTTAAAATCTCCCAGGATATTGTGTCCCAATTTGTGTTCTACAGAACATTATTCTCATGAAATATTTTATGAATATAAAGCTTTGTGGTTAAATATATTTACAAAATATTGTGTCCAATAACCCCTTACTAGAGATTCACAATGCATAATGAAGGCCAAATTGCCTGGGGTAGAAGTCTGTCAGCCACATGATGAGTTTCATCTTAGAAAGATTACTGTTGCTGGAGAGTGGAGAATGGAATAGAGGAAGCAAGACTGATGGCCCCCATTCCCCGTTGCCATCGAGTCAATTCTGACTCACAGTGTCCCTAAATGACAGAGTAGAACTGCCCCATAGGGTTTCCAAGGCTGTAATCTTTACAGAATCAGATTGCCACATCTTTCTTCTGCAGAGCAGCTGGTGGGTTCAAACTGCCAACCTTTCAGCTAGCTGTCAAGGGCTTAACCACCGTACCATGGCAGAGGCACTAATTAGAAGGCCACTGCAGTAATCCAGGGAAGAGATCATGGTGGCCTGAACCAGGGTGGAGTAAAGAAAAGTGATCAGATTCAAGAGAGAGGGACGGGATGGAAAGCGGGCAAGGGAGAGAAAAGGGTAGTGATGAAAGCCAGGCATCTGGCTTCCTCTAGATCAATGGCGGCGTCATTAATGGAAATGAAATACAATAGCAGGGCCAGGTTGGGAAAAGATGAATTTCATTTCACACATAGTGAGGCTGAAGTACCTATTTTTCAGACATTTTCTGTTGCAAGTGACAGAAACCCCGTTCAAACTCACCAGAGTAAAAAGGGAATGCATCAGCTCATGTAACTGGGAAAAAGAGTGATAACTTGTTCTTGGGAGTAACTGGCACCAGGGATAAGAATTCCCCCTCCTCCCTAAGAACTGCTGCTCTCTACCTATAATTCTCTCCTGCTCTAGGAAGGCTGTACACACTCTGATTTAAAACTTCACAATTGGAGAAGAAAAAAAATAACTCTTTTCCACCGAGCTATTAGAAGAATGTCAGGGGTAAGGTATCTGACTGGCCCACCACGGGTTAACAGCCCCAACCATGAATGGCCAGGCCAGGAGGACTAGATTGGCAGCTTAGCCAAAAAGAAAAGAAAAAGGTTGTTTTTTTTTTTTAGTTGGTGTGAGAAGGGAGCATTTCTCCCAAAGAATAGGTTCTACAAGCTCAATTTCATGAGAAAGAAGTAGAGTCCTAACCTAGAGTTGGTATCAGGAATAAAGGACAGCTTCTCCCCTCAAGAGAAGCAAAAACAGTCAAGAATGTTCAAAGACTAGTTGGGCAACTATCCTTCCCATAACTAAATGCTGTTGAGTCAATGTCAACTCATAGCAACCCCATGTGTGTCCGAGTAGAACTGTGCCCCATAGGGTTTTCAATGGCTGATTTTTTTGGAAGTAGATCACCAAGCCTTTCTTCTGAGGCACCTATGGGTGGATCTGAACCACCAACCTTCTGGTTAGCAGCCGAGCTCCTTAGCTGATTCTTAGCCAATGCACCTCATGCACAGCCACCACCTATCTGTCAGTGGAGGCTTACGTGTTGCTATCATGCTAGAACAGGTTTCAGCAGAGCTTCTGGACTAAGACTAGGAAGAAAGGCCTGGCAATCTACTTCCAAAAATCAGCCAATGAAAACTCTATGGGTCACAAAGGTCAGATCTGCAACCAATCATGGGGATGACTCAGAACCAAGCAGCATTTCATTTCATTCCATTGTGTACGGTGTCACCCTGAGTTGGGTGGTCAACTCCACAGCAGCTAAAATCTTTCCTGTGGCTAAAGTACACCAAGGGAAGGTGACGAGGAGAGGACAGAGGAGGTGTGAGGAGAGGGCAGAGGAGGCAATCACAATGCCGGACGGTCTGAAGGCTTCCTCCAAAGACCCTCGACTCCCAACATGCTCCTATTCCCAGCACCAAAATTTTTCCTTCAGGTTGTCATTTTTGTCTCCAGGTGTCCCCTTATAAATGTGATTACTCCTGATAGGCATGCCACATCCAGAACAAGAACATTTAACAGCACAAAGGAGTAGAGCAGAGCACAGCTCGAGTGAACCCTGGCTTGGGGTTCCCTAGAAGTCAAAAGACAGCAAGAGACAGAAAAATAGCAGAGCAAAATTAGAGCTAAAACTCCAAAAGGAGCAGAGACAGGTGGGGCAGCTCAGCCATCAGTGAACCTCAAAGACTTCTAAAGCTGCATCATCTCGGGGACAGTCAACCAGAGCTCCAGTGCCACATACCAGGAGCTCCAGTCACACCTTAGGATTGTGTCCCTGGAGTTGTGCGGTGCACAGCTTCTGCAGCCATGTGTGCCAGCCCACATCCTTTGGAGGTCAAAACAAATCACCATTAGGAGGAGAAACAGAGTGCTCTGGGACCTCTCTCTCTCTCTCTTAATCTATGCCAAACGAAGCCTCCCCAGGAAAATGCTTTCAAGAATTGCCAAGGTGGACAAAAAAAGGCTTGTACTTCTTTAAAGGCCTTAATTTATGAGGTTAACTGCCAGAAATGCACATAGCCTTCAGGCTAAACAAGGAAGAAAACATCCAGCCTTCAACTGCTGCCCTTGCTTTCCTAAAGCTTTTAAAGAGAATCAAAATAAAAGCCAAAGACAGCAGGGGAAAGAAAAATTCCTCCACAAATTCTAGGAAGCGTGACAATATGAAACGACTTCAAATCAGAGGTAACTGTGAGCCAACCAAATCTGTATTTGAGAAAGCATCCCCCAGGGGGGTCCTACAGCTTTTCCCTCTTCCCCAAGAAGCTACTGAACTCTCAAGTAAAGGCCCTGGGCATCCAGCTGCACTCCACCAATTGGCTAGTCACTGTCCATGGAAGGCCACCCGTGATTTCTTCTGTTCAAAACCTATGCTGCAAAATTTCATTAACAAACCTTACATAAAGACAAACTGTGTCAATAGATGAATTTTCCAAACTGTGATATAAAGTAGCATTAATTAGCCAGGTAAACTTAGGCAAGTCACTTCTCCTCGCTGGGCTTCAGGTTCCTCACCTGAAGTCCATTTACCTGAAAGATGGGGGATTGGAGTTGGTGCTATCTAAGATTCCTTCCAGCTCAGACACTGCATTCTATGTAATGTAGTCCCTACATAGTTCTTTCAGCATCTTTCCCATTCCTACCATTACTCTTATTGGATGAAGGCAAGGTCCTGTAGTGGGTCTTAAGAAACACAGGAAGGCACAGACAGGCAAACATAGGGAGAAAAGCATACAAATGTTTCTTACATAGTCTCTCTTAGAATTTCTTTATAAAGACCATCTTCACAGCCTTTATTTAGCTAAGCATGAGTCATCGAACTGCACGGAAGGAGTTAAATGAATCTACTGTCCATCAATCTGTGAGGATCTTTTGAGCTGAAACAATTTGCTCTTCCCCTTTTTGGTGCACAGTGAGATCTCTTGCTGAGCATCTCTAAGAGAAGCAAACAAGGTAGATGCCTCTTCTCTCATCTCAGCTCACCTTAGCATTGTGACAAAGCCCCCTCCTCCTCTGCCCGTTATGTTCAAACCAGGGCTTCTAAACAGTTCTTTCCAGTTCGACCCCATGCTGATAATTTTGCATTTCCACCCCAGATATACTGAATCTGAATCTACATTTTAACAAGAACCCCCGTTAACATAAGAATCCCCTGGGGGATCTTGTTAAAATTATGTATAGATAAGAATCACCTGGGGATCTTGTATATCTTTGTATATCTAGGGCGGAAATGCAAGTTATCAGCAGGGGCTCAAATCAGAAAGAACCAGTTCAAAACCCTGGTTCCAACAGGAGTTAACAAGGCTCTAAGCTCTTCACTTTCACTTCAACCTGGGGCAGGGCCGCCTGCAGCTTGCCAAGTAGCAAATGACAAAGCCACAGCAGAAAGAAATTATGCTTTCAAGTTCTGAGCAGAAATGATGAACAATGGGAAGCTCTTTTGAGTGTCTCAACCCTACCTTTTAAATTGTCCATTCATTCTTGGATGAACTGGAGCTGCTCTGGGGAGATGCTTGCTCCTTTTATCTTCCTTCCTGGGTTCTTGTTTTCCTGGAAGCTGCTAAGGTTGCTCACAGAACTCCCAGCCCACCCGATTCTTTCTGGGAGAGCATCACCCTAAACCATTCAACCAGCTCTCTCATAGAGAATGATAATAAAGAAAGCAATAAAATATAATAGCACTTATTGGTCAATAACCACGTATCAGGAGTGTGTCTCACACATTCTCAAATTCTCCTCACAACAACCCTATCAGGGGTACTGCCCTCAACCCCAGTTTATAGGTGATTAAACTGAAACTCAGGTTAATTTGCCCGATGTCACAAAGCTAGCAAGCAGAGTTGGGAAAAGAACCCAGGCAGTCTGAGGACAGAGCCTTGCACTCCACCACCCCTCTGCTACAGAGTATATGCAGCCATGCCCATATCCCAGCTTCCATGGCCTTCATCCACCACCTGTCAGTTTGTTGTACTGTAGTGGCTTGAGTGTTGCTGTGATGCTGGAAGCTATGCCACTGATACTTCAAATACCAGCAGGGTCACCCATGGTGGACAGGTTTCAGGAGAGCGTCCAGACTAAGACAGATAAAGGACGAAAGGCCTGGGGATCTACTTCCTAAAATTAGCCAATGAAAACCCTATGGATCACACCAGAACATTGTCCAACTTATCTGCTTTGGATGTGTCATCAGGAGGGCTCAATGACTAGAGGAGGACATTGTGTTTGGTGAAGTGGAAGGCCAGCGAGGGCAAGGAAGACCCTTGGAGAGATGAACTGGCACAGTAGCAGCAATGATGGTCTCGAACATGCTGGCAATCATGAGGATGATACAGGATCAGGTAACCTTTTGTTCTTTGTACATAACGCTGCCATGAGTTGGAGTCTACTCTACGGCTGCTATCTATCGCCTTCTTCTCCCCCACAGAGCTAGGTTCTCCTAACTTCTACCTGCAAGCTTCAAAGAATCTAGACCCAAATTTGATCTCAAGCATGAGGTGGTAAAGGGATTTTAGTGGCTTTGTACATACACTTAGGACCAAGTCACCCTCCCTGTGCCTCTAGCCTTCACTATAAATTCCAAATGAATATCTAAGCAACTCACTTGCTCCCTGGGTCTGAGTCCCTGTGTAGATTATCTCCTAGTTACACAGTCTTTAGCTCATTCATTGAACAAATATTTTTTATTATCTATTACATGTTAATCACAGAAAAGAAAAAGTACACCAATTAACAAATATGTTATTATGTCAATTTTACAGATGGGAAAACAAAAGTTGAGACGTTAAATCATTTGCCTACCTAGTAAACAGCAGAACTAAGATTTGATTCCAGATCTTCCTCTTTCTGATATTTAGACTCTGCCTTGCTCTTGCCAATACCATCCTCCCCTTGACACCCCAAGAACCACCAACCAGGGTCTGAAACTCTACTACTACCTGCCATCACTGATATCATCATTGATATCCTAGGCATTAGTGAGCTGAAATGGACTACTATTGGCCATTTTGAATCAAACAATCATATGGTCTACTATGCCAGGAATGACAACTTGAAGAAGAATGGCGTTGTATTCATCATTAAAAAGAACATTTCAAGATCTAAAGTACAATGCTGTCAGTAATAGGATAATATCCACATGCCTACAAGAAAGACCAGTTAATACAGCTATTACTCAAATTTACGCACCAACCACTAAGGCCAAAGATGAAGAAAGTGAAGATTTTTACCAGCTTCTGTATTGATCGAACATGCAATCAGGATGCATGGATAATTACTGGCGACTGGAATATGAAAGTTGGAAACAAAGAAGAAGGATCGGTAGTTGGAAAATATGGCCATGGTGATAGAAACGATGCTGGAGATCGCATGACAGAATTTTGAAGACCAACGACTTATTCATTGCAAATACCTTTTTTCATCAACATAAACAGCGACTATACACATGGACCTCGCCAGATGGAATACACAGGAATCAAATCGACTACATCTGTGGAAAGAGACGATGGAAAAGCTCAATATTATCAGTCAGAACAAGGCCAGGGGCTGACTGTGGAGCAGACCATCAATTGCTCATATACAAGTTCAAGTTGAAACTGAAGAAAATTAGAAGAAGTCCACGAAAGCCAAAGTATGACCTTGAGTATATCCCACCTAAATTTGGAGACCATCTCAAGAATAGATTTGATGTGTTGAACACTAATGACCAAAGACCAGACGAGTTGTGGAATGACATCAAGGACATTATACATGAAGAAATCAAAAGGTCATTAAAAAGACAGAAAAGAAAGAAAAGACCAAAATGGATGTCAGAAGAGACTCTGAAACTTGCTCTTGAACATTGAGTAGCTAAAGCAAAAGGAAGAAATAATGAAGTAAAAGAAATGAATGGGAGATTTCAAAGGGCGGCTCAAGAAGACAAAGTAAAGTATTATAATGACGTATGCAAAAAGCTGGAGACAGAAAACCAAACGAGAAGAACACGCTCAGCATTTCTCAAGCTGAAAGAACTGAAGAAAAAATTCAAGCCTCAAGTTGCAACAGTGAAGGGTTCTATGGGGAAAATATTAAACAACACAGTAAGCATAAAAAGAAGATGGAAGGAATACACAGTCATTATACCAAAAAAAAATTGGTCAATGCTCAACCATTTCAGGAACCGTTGGTACTGAAGGAAGAAGTCCAAGCCGCACTGAAGGCATTGGTGAAAAACAAGCCTCCAGGAACTGACAGAATATCAACTAAGATGTTTCGACAAACAGATGCAGAGCTGAAAGTACTCACTTGTCTATGCCAAGAAATCTGAAAGACAGCTACCTGGCCAACCGTCTAGAAGAGATCCATACTTATGCCTATTCCCAAGAAAGGTGATCCAACCAAATACAGAAATTATCAAACAATACCATGAATGTCACAGGCAAGTAAAATTTTGCTGAAGATCACTGAAAAATGGCTGTAGCAGTATATCGACAAGAAACTGCCAGAAATTCAAGCCGAATTCAGAAGAGGATGTGGAACCAGGGATATCACCATTGATGTCAGATGGATCCTGGCTGAAAGCAGAGAATCCCAGAAAGATGTTCACCTGTGTTTTATTGACTATGCACAGGCATTTGACTGTGTGGATCATAACGTATGATGGATAACATTGCAAAGAATGGGAATTCTAGAACACTAGGTCGTGCTCATGAGAAACCTATACATAGATCAAGAGGCAGCTGTTTTGAGAGAACAAGGGGATACTGCGCGGTTTAAAGTCAGGAAAGGTTGTATGCTTTCACCATACCTATTCAGTCTGTGTGCTAAGCAAATAATCCAAGAACCTGGACTATATGAAGAAGAACACAGTAGCAGGATTGGAGGAAGACTCATAACAACCTGCGTTATGCAGATGATACAACCTTGCTTGCCAAAAGTGAAGACGACTTGAAGAACTTACTGATGAAGATCAAACACCATAGCCTTCAGTATGGATTATACCTCAACATAAAGAAAACAAAAATCCTCACAAGTGGACCAATAAGCAACATCATGATAAACGGAGAACGACTGAAGTTGTCAAGGATTTCATTTTACTTGGATCCACAATCAACACCCACGCAGTCAGCTGTCAGGAAATCAAAAGATGCACTGCATTGGACAAATCTGCCACAAAAGACCTTTTTAAAGTGTTGAAAAGCAACGATGTCACCTTGAAGGCTAAGGTGAGCCTGACCCAAGTCATGGTATTTTCGATCGGATCATATGCACGGGAAAGCATCGTATGCACCAAAGAAGAACTGACGCTTTTGAATCGTGGTGTTGGCGAAAAACACTGAATATACCATGGACTGCCAAAAGAACGAACAGATCTCTCTTGGAAGAAGCACAACCAGAATGCTCCTTAGAAGCAAGGATGGTGAGACTATGTCTTACATACTTTGGACATGTTGTCAGAAGGGATCAGTCCCTGAAGAAGGAAATCATCCTTGGTAAAGTACAGGGTCACTGTAAAAGAGGAAGACCCTCAAGAGATGGATTGACACAGTGGCTGCAACATTGAGCTCAAGCATAACAATGATTGTGAGGATGATGCGGGACCGGGCAATGTTTCGTTCTATAATAAATAGGTTCGCTATGAGTCGGAACTGACTCGACGGCATCTAACAACAACAACAACAGTAAGGTTATTGTGACCCTGGGTGGTGCAAATGGTTGAGCACTCAACTACTGGCCAAAAGGTTGGTGCTTTAAACGCGCTCAGAGGTGCCTCACAAGAAACGCCTGGCAGTCTGCTTCCAAAAGGTCACAGCCTTGAAAACCCTATGAAGCAGTTCTACTCTGCACACATGGTGTCACCAGGAGTCAGAATCGACTCAACAGCAACTGACAACAACAGCCACAAAAAGGTTATTGTGAGGATTGAACGAGATAATATATGCGCAAACATCAAGCACAACAGCTGGTACATATAGATGCTTATGGTGAACATATATCTGCTCAGAATCCCTATACTGGAAGATTACCTCCCCAATCCCACAGTTAGTCCTACTCCATCCCTACTGTTTGAGAAGAAACTAATCCTTCAACTCCAGGTGGGCACATGTCCCAAACATGCCCAGTCAAAGTAATTCATCTCTCTAGCCAAAAAGATTAGGTCAGGGATGGACCTGTTACCCAACACAGGTTGAGCCAATCAGAATTCTCACCACATCTGCCCCTGGGATTATGGAAAAATGTGCTATTTCTTCTTCTGATGTCTAAATTGTAAAATCATATACGCCCAAGTGTCCAACAGCCATCTTTCCCACCACTAGGGTGAACAACTTGTCCTTGTTTGCCTGGAATTTTCCTGGTTTTAAATCTAAAATCCTTCATCCTGGGACACCCCTCTGTCCTGGGTAAACTGAGATGGTTTGTTGCCATACCATGTTTGAAATCCTTTAAAGTAATGTAGTCCCTAGAAAAGAGAGCAGAGCCAGGAGACGGAGAGAGAAGAAACTAAGTCCTGATGACATGACTGAGCACCTGCTTCAACCTTTCCCTGAAACTGATGACCTGTGATCTTGTCAATTACAAAACCCAATAAATTCTTAAGTCTGAGTTTGGTTTCTCTCTCCTTTTCAACCAAGAGTTCTGGATAGAGGCGGAGCCAATACGGCACTACATACGGAAGCACCATGCTGTCACTCCACAGCAAACACCCAAAAAAACTAAGTAAAACAGAGACAAACGCCAATCCTGGAACCCTAAGCATCAAATGAAGAGATAACCAAGCACTGAATGGAATAAGAAACTGACAGAGAACAGAGAGGGGGGAGAGTTATGAGCTGAGGTCCCCTATCAGCTAAAGCAACACAGATCCACCATCTTGGACTCCTGTTGGAGATCAGGGGACAGGGAGTATGGGAAAGTAGATTCACAGAGCTCCCAGCAGGAGAAAGAGCACCCAGTACCCAGTGAGACACACTTTCCCAACCCCCACCTTGCCTCCTCCTGCTCAATCTTTGCCACTTCCTGGCTGGCCAAGCATTGATTCCCAGTTTCCCAGAGGGCCAATTCACCACTTGCCAGTGGGCCAATTCCTGGCTTCCCGGAGGGCTGATTTGCTGCTTCCTGGTGGGCCAATCCATCCCTTCCCAGCGGGCCTCGCCTGTGGCATAGGAGGCACCAGTTCCATGCCCTTTGGATTTTCCTCGCCCAAACCAGCCAGCTTCTTCACTGCCATTTCTTTGTTTCTGGTGTTGCCTTTTTGGCCTATTTTGGTTTCTTCCCTGCCTCTCACCTCCTCCCCCACCTTTCTCTAGAACACCTGACTCCGTATGCCATTTTTGCTTCTTCTTGACAGGCTGTGAAGTGCTGCTCAGCTGGGGAACTGCTTCTCCGGTCCACACGACCATGCTGGTGGGATCCCTGGGGGC
>NW_004444030.1:4639059-4654751 GCF_000243295.1 Trichechus manatus latirostris | reverse complement strand
AAAAGGCACTAGAACTACCTGATAGGGAATTCAAATCTCTAATATTGAGAGATATCCAAGAGTTGAAACAAAAAGCAGACAAAAATGAGGAAAAATAAACAAATTCATGGAAAATACAGACCAAAAAAATGGAAGAATTCAGGAAAATAATACAAGAACAAAATGCCAAAATAAATTCACAACTAGAAATCATACAAAGACAACAATTAGAAATCCAACAAACAACAAGATTTCGGAAATGGACAGTGTCATAGAAGGGCTGAGGAACAGGTTTGAAACGATGGAAGACAGGATAAGTGAAATTGAAGACGAACATTTGGATACGACTTTATTTCAGGAAAAATCAGAAAAAAAGAACAAAGAAAAACGAAGAAACCATGAGAACTATGTGGAATACAATCAAAGCAAAAATCTGCAAGTGATTGGAGTTCTAGAACAGGGGGAGAAAACACAAAACACAGAGAGGATCATTGAAGAATAATTGACAGAAAACTTCCCTAATATAATGAAGGATGAAAAACTGACCATCCAAGAAGCTCAACAAACCCCATATAGGATAGTCCCCAAAAGAAAATCACCAAGGCATATCATAATCACACTCGTAAACATCAGAGACAAACAAAGAATCCTGAGAGCAGCTTGAGGAAAAAAAAAAAAATCACATACAGAGGGAAAGACTACACTCTGATTACCTGGCAGAAACCATGCAGGCAAGAAGGCAATGGAATTATGTATATAAAACCTTGGAAGAAAAAAATTGCAAAACAAGGATAATATACCCTAAAAAATAATAATAATAATAATAATATACCCTGCAAAACTCCCGTTCCAATCTGATGGTGATATTAGGACATTTCCAGATAAACAGAAATTAAGGGAATACATAAAAACCAAACCAAACTTACAAGAATTATTAAAGGGAGTCCTTCAGTTTTAAAACAAACACCACCAGATGACAGCCTGAATCTAGGACACAAGACAGCACCAGCCAGACACTAACCTAGAAAATGAACTCTCAAGGACTATTCAAAACCAAAAGATTCACAACAGGGAAACAGAGAGGTTAATCTGCAAATGACAACCATGTCAGAACAATAAAAGGGAATAAACGGTGTAGGTATAGAACCTTCTAATGGAGAGGAAGGCAAGGCGATACCAAGTAATAATAGACTGGTTCAAACTTAGGAAGATAATGGTGAATTTCAAGGTAACCACAAAGAAAATTAACAAACCTACTCATCAAAATAAAGAAGAAAAACATACAGTTTCAGTAAAAACAAAATCTACAAAAACAAAAGAAATGAAAAAAAAATCCATAAACAAAAGGAATTCAGCACAGGAGAGTAACAGGAACAAAGAAATCGTTAGCACAACAAAAAACAGCACTACAAAATGACAGCAATAAACTCACACCTATCAATAATTACACTGATCAGAAACAGCCTAAATGCACCCATAAAGAGACAGAGAGTGACAGAATGGATTGAAAAATAGGATCCATCAATATGCTGTCTACAAGAGACATACCTTAGACACAAAGACAAAAATCTATTAAAAATCAAAGAATGGAAAAAATATATCAAGCAAACAGCCACCAAAAAAAGGGCAGGAGTGGCAATAGACTTTAAAACAAAATCCACCATAAAAGACAAAGAAGGGCACTGCATCATGACTGAAGGGACAATCCAGAATGAAGACATAACCATAATAAATATCTACGTACCAAATGACAGGCCTACAAAATACATAAAACAAACTTTAACGGCACTGAAAAGAGAAACTGACAGTTCCACAATAACAGTAGGAGACTTCAATACACCACTCTTGGTAAAGGACAGAACATCTAGAAAGAAACTCAACAAAAATACAGAAGATCTAAAGCCAACAATCAGCCAACTTGAATTGAAAGACATACATACAACACTACACCCAACAGCTGCAAAGTACACATTCTTTTCCAATGCACACAGAACGTTCCCCAGAACAGACCACATATCAGGCCACAGAGCAACCCTCAACAAAATCCAAAACACTGAGATAATACAAAGTATCTTCTCTGATCACAACGCCATCACAGTAGAAATTAACAACAGGAAGAGCAAGGGAAAAAAATCAATTACATGGAAACTAAACAACACCCTGCTTAAAAACCACTGGGTAACAGAAGAAATCAAAGATGGAATCAAAAAATTCCTAGAATCAATTAAGAATGAAAACACATCATACCAAAACCTTTGGGACACAGCAAAGGCAGTGTCAATTTATAGCAATACATGCACACATCAAAAAAGAAGAAAGGGACAAAATCAAAACGTTAGTTACACAACTAGAACAAACAGAAAGAGAACAGCAAAAGAAGCCTACAACCATCAGAAGAAAAAAATAATAAAGATCAGAGCAAAAATAAATGAAATAGAGAATAGAGAAACAATAGAATCAACAAAACCAAAAATTGGTTCTTTGAAAGGATCAAAAAAATCCACAAACCACTGGCTAAACTGACAAAAGAAAAACAGAGAGGATGCAAATAACCCAAATAAGAAATTAAATGGGGGACATTACAACAGACCTAAATGAAATAAAAAGGATCAGAACAGAGTATTATGAAAAACTATCCTCCAACAAATTTGAAAATCTAGAGGAAACGGACATATTTCTAGAAACACACTACTATCCAAACTATCACAAATTGATGTTGAAAATCTGAACAGACCCATAACAAGAGACTGAAAAGATAATTAAAAAAAACTCCCAAAGAAAAAAAGGCCCTGGCTCAGATGGCTTCAGTGAAGAACTCTACCAAACATTCAGAGAAGAGCTTACACTAGTACTAATCAAATTATTTCAGCACCCAGAAAAGGAAGGGATACTTGCAAATTCATTCTATGAAGCCACATAACCCTGATACCAAAACCAGGCAAAGACACAATAAAAAAAGAAAATTACAGACCAATATCTCTCATAAATAATGTTGTAAAAATCCTCAACAAAATTCTAGCCAATAGTATTCACCATCATATCAAAAAAAATTATACAATCAAGCAGGATTCATACCAGATATGCAAGGATGGTTCCACGTTAGAAAATCTATCAATGTAATTCACCACACAAATAAAACAAAAGAATCACATGATCATCTCAGTTGACACAGAAAAGGCATTCAAACAAAGTCCAACACCCATTTCTGATAAAATAGGTATAGAAGGGAAATTCCTCGACATAATAAAGGGCATCTATATACAACCAACAGCCAACATCATTCTTAATAGAGAGAAGCTGAAAATATTCTCCTTGAGGACAAGAACAAGACAAGATGCCCTTTATCACAACTCCTATTTAACATTGTGCTGAAAGTCCTAGCTAGAGCAATAAGGCAAGAAAGACAAATAAAAGGCATCCAAATTGGTAATGAAGAAGTTAAACTGTCCCTATCTGCGGATGATATGATACTATATATAGAAAACCCAAAAGACTCCACAAGAAAACTACAGGAACCAATAGAAGGATTCAGCAGAGTAGCAGGATACAAGATAAACATATAAAAATCAGTTGGATTCCTATACACCAACAAACAGAACAACAAAAAGGAAATCTGGAAAACAATACCACTTATAATGTCCCCTAAAAAAAAAAAAATACTTAGGAATAAATCTAACCAGGGATGTAAAAGACCTATACAAAGAAAACTACAAAACACTACTGTAAGAAACCAAAAAAGATCTACATAAATGGAAAAACATACCATGCTCATGGATAGGTAGACTCAACAATGTGAAAATGACATTTCTACCCAAAGCAATCTACAAATACAATGCAATCCTGACCCACATACCAACAACATTCTTTGAAGAGATGGAAAAACAATCATTAACTTTATATGGAAAGGGAAAAGGCCCCGGATAAGTAAAGCATTACTGAAGAAGAAGAATAAAGTAGGAAGACTCACGCTACCTGACTTCAGAACCTACTATACAGCTACAGTAGTTAAAACAGCCTGGTACTGGTAGAGCAACAGAAACTTTGACCAATGGAACAGAATCAAGAACCCAGATGTAAAACCATCTACCTACAGTCACCCGATCTTCAACAAGGGCCCAAAGTCCATCAAACAGGGAACAGACAGTATTTTTAACAAACGGTGCTGGCAAAATCGGATGTCCGTCTGCAAAAAAATGAAAACAGGACCCATACCTCATGTCATACACAAAAACTAATTCAAAATGGATCAAAGACCTAATATAAAAGCAAAAACTATAAAGATCATAGAAGACAAAATACGATCAATGCTAGAGACCGTAATACACAGCATTAACAGGATACAAACCATAACTAACAACATACAAACTTCAGAAGATAAGCTAGATAACTGGGATCTTCTAAAAATTAAATACTTATGCCCATCAGAAGACTTCACCAAGAGAGTAAAAAGAGAACCTACAGACTGGGAAAAAAAATTTGGCTATTACAAATCCGACAAAGGTTGAATCTCTAAAATCTACAGGAAAATCCAACACCTCTACGACAAAAAGACAAATAATCCAATTAAAAAATGGGTAAAGGAAATGAACAGACACTTCAGCAAAGACGACATTCAAGTGGATAACAGACACATGGGGAAATGCTCGAGTTTACTAGCCATTAGAGACATACAAATCAAAACCACAATGAGACACCATCTCACCCCGGCATTACTGACACGAATCCAAAAAACAGAAAATAACAAATGATGGAGAGGCTGTAGGGAGATTGGAACTCTTATGCAGTGCTGGTGGGAATGCAAAATGGTACAATCATTTTGGAAAATGATGTGGTGCTTCCTCAGAAAGCTAGAAATAGAAATACCATATGATCCAGCAATCCCAATCCTAGGAATATATCTTAGAGAAATAAAAGCCATCACAAGAATAGGCATATGCACACCCATGTTCACTGCAGCATTGTTCATAATAGCAAAAAAGATGGAAACAACCTAGATGCCATCAACAGATGAATGGATAAACAAACTGGTACATACAACGGAATACTACGCAACGATAAAGAACAATGATGAATGTGAGAAGCATCTCACAACATGGATGAATCTGGAGAGCATTATGCTGAGTGAAATAAGTCAATCACAAAAGGACAAATATTGTATGAGACCACTACTATAAAAACACATGAAAATGTTTACACACAAAAAGAAATAATCTTTAATGTTTATGTGGGAGGGGAAGGATGGGGTGGAAAAGTGGTAACTTTGGTGAAGGGTAAGACAGTACACAATACTGGGGAAGCCAGCACAACTTGTTCAGGGTAAGGTCATGGAAGCTCCATGGACAAATCCAAACTCCCTTAGGGACTGAATTGCTGGGCTGAGGGCTGGGGAGACCATGATCTCAGGAAACATCTAGCTCAATTGCATAACATAGTTTATAAAGAAAATGTTCTTCATTCTACTTTGATGAGTAGCGTCTGGGGTCTTAAAAGCCTGTGAGCAGCCATCTAAGATACTCTACTGGTCTCACACCTTCAGGAGCAAGGGAAAATGAAGAAAACTAAAGACACAAAGGAAAGATTAGTCCAAAGGACTAACAGACCACAACTACCATGGCCTCCACCAGACTGAGTCCAGTACAATTAGATGGTGCTCGGCTACCACCACTGACTGCTCTGACAGGGATCACAATAGAGGGTCCCAGACAGAGCTGGAGAAAAATGTAGAACAAAATTCTAACTCACAAAAAAAAGACCAGACTTACTGGCCTGACAGAGACTGGAGAAACCCTGAGAGTATGGTCCCCAGACACCCTTTTAGCTCGGTAATGAAGTCACTCCAGAGGTTCACCCTTCAGCCAAAGATTAGACAGGTCCATAAAACAAAATGAGATTAAAGGGGCACACCAGCCCAGCGGCAAGGACTAGAATGCAGGAGGTTACAGGAAAGCTGGTAATAGGGAACCCAAGGTTGAAAAGGGAGAGTACTGACATGTCATGCGGTTGTTAACCAATGTCATAAAACAGTATATGTACTAACTGTGTAATGAGCAGCTAGTTTATTCTGTAAACTTTCATCTAAAGTACAATAAAAAAATTAAACATTGAAAAAAAAGAGTTCTGTCCTCAATCGATGGTAATTAATTTTTAACCCAGAACCTATTAAAATTTAATTTAGCTTTCATAAAATTTAATTTAGTTTCAGTAGAAATAGAGGATAGCTTATGACTGGCCTATCTAGAAAAACTCTGCATGTAGTAGAAAACTCTAAAGTGCCCCTCAGCTGTCCCTTCTTCAGGCTGAATAATCCCAGTTGTTTCAACCTTTCAAGCATATGGCTGAACTATCCCAAGTCCCTTTTGACTGGAATCTGAACCTGAAGAGCACATAACATTTTAGAAAATTCCTTGGCATAAGTCAAAAATATCTTTGACTCTCCATTCTCATCAACAAAAGAAATGGGTGATGTGTCTCACCAAAGACATTTTTGTCATCTCATCCAGTGGAGAGTGAATGCTGAGCAATTGTCTGAAAACGAATCCTTTTATACTTCAGACTTTCTCATTCATCCCTCATAATCACCTTGATGTTTCTTATGTATTATTAGCGAAGCGCTAATCATATTTTAATGTTGTAGGCTGGGGTTTAATTGTTAGTTTATAACTGAGTGGCTCTAAGTGGAGGGCACTAATTGTCTGCATGAAAATTTGATAAGATTCTGTCAGGTGTCCATCTGGACCTCAAATATACCTACAGCCAATGGGTTAATCAGTGTGCTAATTTTCTACAAGAGATTGGATTTTATAACTTTCCTTGCCCTCAATGGCCAGCTTAATCACAGAGATATTGGCATGGGGCTTAAAGTAATTTCAGCTCCACCAAATGGGCAGGGTCCTCAGATATGCTACATTTGGAGGAATCCTGATAAAATGATGACGATAGCAAAATGTACAGTTTAAGAGTCACCAATATAGGCCAAACAGAAAGAATCTCTGGCCATGTGACAGGTAACTGTGGGTAAGTCTTTTAACGTCTGGCCTCAGTTTTCTCATCTGTGAAACGAAGTTTGATAGATTTCTAAAGTCCCTGTCAGCACCAGAATTCTGTGTTCTACATACCAGAATGACATCAGATATTAACTAGTTTTATCCTTAAAACAACTTTATTTTAAAAAAGAATGGTAGAAATTATGATTCCCATTTACAGTTTATGAAACTGAGCAGTATAAGAGCCCAAAACAAAAGCAAGATCTTTTATCAGCTGCATAGTCCTTCATTCATGCATTTAAACATTCTATTCGACCCAACTCAGTAGGGCTTCTTTGGTGGAGAATGCTCCAGAACACTATTCCAGAACCTCCCTATTAGAGGGGTAAAAGTTGGAAGAGCATTTCAAAACCTCATAGGTAACAGACATCAGTTGCTATGATAATAAAATACTACATGCAAAAAAAAAAAAAAAAACCCATGGTGATCAAAATTAATAATAAATCGTATCAAGATTCATTTCATATCTTCCTATGTAATGAATGAAATCATACATTTATAAGATACTTTTTTCAGGTAAGAGTTCAACCACCTCCCAAGTTAGAGGATCTGATGTAAGGCCAGCTTATTTCACAATCAACAACCTATGGGAATACTAGGACAATAGAGTGGGAGAAGCAATAAATTTTATATTTATTGGTTTGTGATATTGTGGAGAAAATACAAAACAATATCAAGATGTGGGACAGCTGGGGTATCAATAAATAAGGGATTCTAAGACATCACTAAAAATCTAATGAGATGGAAAAATATATTTACACAAGAACTCTTTTCAGGGTGCTAGTCTATGTGGTTGGAAGAAATATTTTGAAAAACCACTAAGATCGGAGTGATCTCCTTCCCCTCCCAGGAACATGTTCTAATAACAAAGAATTTATAATAAATTGTTGAGCTGTCTTCTAGGAAAGATGATTTGGTTAATACAGAGATTCCTTTTATCTGAGTTGGGTATACAACTTCAGAGATGACAGGGATTGCTTACAGGCAGTAAGAAGGAGCTGAGCGCTACAATTGGTGTGCTTATCCCATGAGATAGGTCCTCAGCTTGTGACAAATATTTAAAGTATATCAGATTGACAGAACATCAAATGATTACCATATTCCTGGGGTGCTCCCACATTTTGGCACAGTCCACGCACGCTACTCTTGGGCCTGGGAGAAGGAGAGTATACAGGGAAGGAATCACAAATATTTAAACCCCAGACAGCTAAGGAAGACTCCTTTCTCCTCCCATTCATACTTAGCCATGTGACAGTTCAAACAATGGAAAGAGAACTAAGGCGTGCAAAGCACAGTGAAAATCGTTTCTTATAGGTAATTCTTTCCAGTTTTGCTTTCAGTAGATGATTTATGATAAGTAGTTCATACAGTCAGAACCTCATCCATTAACATTAAAGGCTACTTGTTAAAACACAAATAATTTACTAAATTAATTTAAAAATTAAACATCAAGCTGTTAACAAATACAATGAATGTGAGAAGTTTTTATCATCAATGGGGAGCCTGGGACCTCCTCTGTGCCCGACACGGTTATTGATCAGGCCCTGGGGATCTAAAAATGAGACAGAGCACAGATTCTACCTGCAAAGTGCTTCCAGTGCCCTGGCTGCTCCTCAGTAAGAAAAAAACTAAACGTAAGTAGGTTTCAGCAACGGCTCTGGACCTTAGTTTTAATTCCCCCCAGATATGTCTTTTTCCCTACATACAGTGCTTTTTTAGAATGTACCTGAAGCTTCCGAGGCCAAAGAGATTCAATTGTTCAACAAACACCATGCATCACCCTGTACTAGATACTGCAGCAGGTGCTGGAGATACTAGGATGGATTAAGACGGAGCGCTTGCCCTTGGGAAGATCAGAGCTAGAAGCAACCTCAGACAGCTCAGCTGTAAGTGTTGTAACGGAGGTGGCCACACAGATCCATATGGAGAGAAGATAAATGTAGTATCATCTGATTCTATTCAGTGATGACAATGATGATAAACTACACCGTGCTAAATCCTCTACGTTCATTATTTCCTTTCATCCTTTCAGCAGCCCTATGAAGTATTATTAACCCTATTTTATGAATAATGATATAGAGAAATGTTTATCTTTTTGTTAACAGCAGCTGCTCAGCGAATCCTTCTGTGAGGAGAAAGCTAACTTTATCGAGAAGCTGTTGGACAAACCAACCCACTCATCCAAATTGGGAAGAATCAGTCTCCGTGGCAAGGGTATTAGGCTGTGCACTAGATTTCCTTCAGGAGAGCAAAAAGAGCTACTTTGTATAATAACTTGAGGAAACACTGGATATCAAGAAAGTTGGAAAGAATGGAGTAAAAGCAGCAGAGCTCTCCGTGGGGTAAGTATCAGCAGAAAAGCAGAATCCCTGGCTGTAGAGTAGGGGAGAGAGGGAACACGAAAGAAAGGCCAAGATTAATCATGATTCCCAAGGGATATGCTGTAACCCCACAGATCTGCAGTAAACCCACCTGAATTTCTTGTGGAAACCAGTAAAGAAACTGAATTTTGCCTCAAAGTTGATGAAGTGCTAGAACAGAGTCTGCATATGCTAATGAGGGGATGGAATAGAAATGGAAAAAATTGAGGTCTAGAGAGATTCAGCTAAAAACCTAGGCTCTGCCTCCTTTCGGGGCAAAAAGATGGTGAGAGGCCAGAGAACTGTCTCTGGTTTTCAGGATACTCTGAAGATGAAGGTTGTTGCTGGGTGTCATCCAGTCCATTCTAACTCATAGTGACCCTATGTGACGGAGTAGAACTGCCTCATAGGGTTTCGTAGGCTGTAATCTTTATGGGAGCAGATCACCAGATACTTTCTCCCGTGGAGCCGCTGGTGGGTTCAAACCACCAACCTCTGGGTTAGCAGCTGAGGGCTTAACCATTGTACCACTGGGGCTCCCTGACGATGAAGGACCTGGTCTCAAGTCTCAGGCTGGAAAGACCATTACTGCCACAAGAGAGAATGTGGAAGAGATTCAACAGTCCTGACTTCATGGAAATGAAGGACTTTGGGAGTCAGAAGGCTAAGAGCCTAGCAATAGATCATATGAGAGCATGTGTTACAGAGGAAGTATTTCTGGGGTCTTGTAAAAAGAAAAAAAGACTGAAGAATCATGATCCCGCCACCATGCATTTCTGTGAAGCCGAGATGCTGAGGCAAATCACCATGGAAAAGTCAACAGCCAAGAGAAGGAAAAAGAATGAAAAACTAAAGATTCTGTGGGCCAAGATACTGAGATGAGTGCTGAAATTCAGGGTGTGAGACAAGAGATTGTCTGGCAGTGGAAAAAGAACCTGTTCTCCATAAAAATCTTTAGTATCTTTTATAAGATCTAGAGGGATGACCTGTACCTCCAGGGAGGGATGTGAATTCATGGTAAAAAAAAAAAAGAAAAGAATTTTAAAAGGGATTGAGGGGTTGAACAAACAAGTTCTATCCTCATGCCTCTACTGTGTGCTTTTTATGCTGAAAGGTGGGTTAGAGGAATTCTCACAGTGATCACTAAAAGAAGTTCTCCAGTCTCTGTTACCCTGGGGCATGGAAGAAAGAAATGGGACAAATAGGCATGCGATCCCTCCCCCTGCCCCATTTCTGCTGAACACCTCCCACTTTCTGCGTCCTCTGTGGCTAACCTTGTCCTGGATGCTCAAACCACTCGTTTTCATTCCTCACTAATTATCAGGGCTGCATCTGGGTAATGTTGCTTTTCCCCCATGACAATGTAGATGCCTTCCCAGGTTTTTATAGCTTAAAACCTGCAGTCTCTTTGAATATGACCTTTTCACTTCAGAAGGATTTTATTAATTTGCAGCTCAGTGATGGTCTCCAGGCCCTACATTGCAATTAAGAGCATCAACTGCATAATTTCAGAACTGCTCTTTGGTGTTCCCGAAACTTTAATATTGAAATGGTAGTTCATTTAACATCAAGAAAGCAAAAGCTCCTGCAGCCACAATGTCAAAAAATACTGAGTAATGGCCCTAGCTCACCGGAGGACTAAAACCCAACATGTGATTTTTTAAAGCAGTAACTGACAGTCATGAAACAGTTGAATTACTTTATTCTAAAAAATGAAGACAGTCTACTAGGGAATCTGAAGGAAGGGGGGGGAAAGCATTATGTCAATTCATTTTAGAATATGAATAGCAGAAATTGTTACTATGACATGTACTGCAAAGCAAGGTTTTTGCCATTGAATGAAGTAATTATCACTCATTAATCTTTGCAAGGACTATGAAAATGTGTTTATGATCAGGCTTTCAAGTATTTGCAGCCATGATTATGAGAATAGATTTGTCATCCCAAACAAGCAGATAATCTTCCTGTTTAATGAGCCTCTCAGAGATCAAAATGCATTGTGGGAACCTCAAGAAAATGATCCTCCAAACACCATTTGTTACTTCTAGGTTTAGTCAATCTTATTCAACTTAAAAAAAAAAAAAAAGCACTTCTTCCATCTCATCCTTTTCCACTCTCCTCTTGGATGTCTTACTAATTTATTTCAAGCAATTCCTAAAATGCAAAATCCAGATCTCAGAGTTTATTTGTCCTCATCTTCCCTGATACTTTTAACAACATAGTTCAGCCTCATGTAGCACACCAAGGAAGCAGATACTACATCTGAGCAAAAGAAAGAAGCAAGGACTCTGTACCGAACAGTTGTGGGTTAGAATCCTTGTTCTATCAATTACTAGTTGTGTGTCCTCAGGCAAGTTATTTAACCTCCTTCAGCCACAGTTTCCTCATGTATTAAATTGGGAAGGGTGGTTAGGATGATCGGTGATACAATGAATGTAAAATACAGGTGCTCAACAATGGGAGCACCACCTTCCCTAGGTGTTCTTATCCCTTGTCTCCTGGAGTGTGGCCAGCATCAGCAGGTGTATAATGCACCTGTTCCCAGTCCAACCTCTAGCACACTGTTTGCCACACTAGGCTCCTAGTAGTGGCAAATGCACTGCCAGCAGTCTAGCAAAGAACACAGAAAGTCTTTCATTAGTACCTGACGCATCTGAATTCTTATAGCACCCAGAGTCTGTACCACACCATTACCATTTCAAGACACTGTTTTGTATTGTGGAATAATTGCTTTGTATAAGAGTCAGATTTTTCCATGAGACTTAAGTTTCATGAAAGCATGGTCTTGCACTGTTCGATTCCTTTAAAAACTAACATTCCATAGGCCAAATTCAACCCATAGGTATGTTTTTTATATATACCATGTTTGCCTTTTACCTTTTTTTAATTGCGATTGTGAATTAGTTGTTGTATTATTTCGAGTATTGGTCCTCCTGCTTTACTAGAGACCAAATAACAGTGGCTTAAATGAGATAAACATTTGATTTTTTTCAGTAGAGATCTGGACCAGCAGGCAATCCAGGGGCATAGGCAACTAGGCTCCTATCTTTTGCTCGTAGCTGTCCTCAAAAGTGAAGAACCCATCCACATGGTTGAAACAGGTTTGCAACGAGTAGCAAGAAAGAAAAAATGAAATGGAATTCAGGAGCTTCCTTTTAAAGACATGAACAGTACTGTATGTTAGTTTCCTAAGGCTGCCATACAAAGTGTCACAAACTGAGTGGCTTATAAGAACAGAAATTCATTGTCTCACAGCTCTGGAGGCTAGAAGTCTGAATTCAGGGTGTCAGCAAGGCCATGATCTCTCCAAAGAGCCTAAGAGAAGATCCCTTCTTGCCTCTCCCAGCGTCTGGTAGCCCCAGGTGTTCTTTGGCTTGCAGCTGCAGCGTCACATGGTATCTCTTCTCCTCTTCTTATAAGGACACCACTCAGATTGGATTAGGACCCACACTACCACCGTATGACCTCAGGTGAACTGATACAATCCTCAAAGGACCCTATTTCCAAACAAAGTCACATTCACAGCTACAGGGGTCAGCATTTCAATATATCTTTTGGGGAGGACACAATTCAACCCATAACCACCAGGAACTTGCACACGTCACCCCTCTTCACATTCACTGAGCAGTACTTGGTCAGTGGCCATACCCAGATACAAGGGAAACTGGAAAATATAACATCTAGCGGTGGGGGGAGTGGGGAGTGAAGGCAGCGAGGTGGGGGGAGCGGCAGGTAGGGAAGGAAGAATACGTGCCTAACTAAAATGTAAGGGTTCTACATAAAGAAGGGAAGAATGACTCCTAGGGGACAATTAGCAGTCGCTGCCACAGTTGCCACATTTGAAATTGGAGGATTTCATGTAGAATTCCAGATTACTGGCTTCCTTTTTAGAAACAGGAAGATCTGACAACAAAGGGCCCAAATTCCAACACAGTAATAATAAGATGGCTCTGAATAGCAGCTGCTCCTTTTATATAGCTCTTGCACCCACCTATTTTGCCACAGTCTCCATCAGGCCCTTATATCCATCCTATACCTAATCTCCATTATTCATTCACATCATTTGCCTGGTCCCTGTGGGCATTTGAGTTTGAACTTAGCGCATCCAGCCTGGTGCTGGCCACTACTTACTGTGCACCCACCATGTACCAAGCACTTTTTCTACATTATCTCATTCTATCCTCACAGCAACCTTGCAAGGTAGCTTTCTTTACTCTTTTGTATGTTATTGTTAGGTGCCATCAAGTAGATTCCGACTCATAGCGAGAGTAGAACTGCCCCATAGGGTTTTCTAGGCTGCAATCTTTAAGGAGAGGAGATCACCAGGTCTTTCTCCCGAAGAGCTGCTGGGTGGGTCTAAACTGCCAACCCTTCAGTTAGCAGCCACGCACTTAACCATTGTGCCACCAGGGTTCCTTTGAGGCAGTGGACTGTGAGCAATCTGTTGTAATAGCTGAGTAAATTCTCAGAGAGGATGAATAACTTTCAAAGTTTATTTAGATAGTGGCAGATAACAAATGTAAACCTTTTTTTTTTTTTTTAAATGACTCAAATGTCTGTGCTCCATGCTGGGAAGTGGGGACAAGGAGTGTCCAGTGAGAAATCTGGCATGTTTCAATTTACTATCTTCTTTGGTAAAACAACTTTCTTCTTTCTTGCCTGTGGCATCTTTAATATCGATTTTTCTGACAACACAACAAGTCTATCAAGTAGAGTCATTAACAGAGCACATATTACGACCATTATACAGGGTGACTGTGAACCACCTTGGAGTGGGAGACACGGAGGAAGTACTCACCCCCCTTGAAAGTTCCTGTGGTTTCCACTGAAAATCCAATAGAGCTCCCATCCCTAGCAGTCCCCAAACATACCTTACACTGTCCTTTCTGAAGCGTTCCCTCTCCTAGGACTCCCTCTACAATTTTCACGCTCTAGCTACTTCCCTCTGACCCTTTAGGGTCCAGGCCAGAGCCAGCTTCTTCCACAAGGTCATCCCCAACCATCCCTGACCACCCCTAGCTCTTAGGACCCACAGTTCTCACTGTCTGACTCTGCAGGCTCCCTTTTCACATTAAAAAAAAAAAAATTACCATTGAGTCACTTCCGACTCATGGCAACCCCATGTGTTACAGCGTAGAACTGCTCCAAAGGGTTTTCTTGGCTGTAGTCTTTATGGAAGAAGATAGCCAGGCTTTTCTTCTGCAGTGCCACTTTAAGTTAGTAGTCGAGCACAAACTGTTTGCACCACCAGGGACCTTCCCCTTCCACATACATACATCCTATAGATTAGATAGCAAACCTGCAATGCTGAGTTCAGTGCCTGACACAGAGCAAACCCTCAATAAATCTACAGTGGTTGACTGAGTTGTCAGATTAGATCTTCCCTTGAGTGTCCCATTTTAAAAAAATCAAAAGCAAAAAATGTATGCCCTTGGTTTAGTGCTTCCTGTTTATAGCCTTCATAACTTGTCATTCCTCCTTTTCCTCTGATAATTTAATGATCACGCTGGAATGGGCAACAGCATAAAGGAGTAAACAAGCATTTGCTTAAAAATTAAAGGGTCAAGTCTTTGGTCCTGGCTCTATTTTCTTTCTTTTATTCATTCATTCATTCATTCTGAAAGCATTATTGGGCGTGGACTATGTGCCAGACCTTGAGATGGGCATCTCGGACACAAAGATGAACAAGATGGTATTCTACCCTCAAGAACACCTCAGTCTAGTGGGAGAAGGGCACAAGAAAACAATAATTACATTACAGGGCAATTAGGGCTCTGTCAGAAGGTGGAGCACAGGGGAGGAGTATCAAAACCAAACCATGTAAAATAGACTCTATTCCTCTGTGCCCCAGCTTACGGCTTTCTCACACATCAAAACAAAAATAACTGTTCTACCTTTCACAGGCTTTATGCAATCAAATGAAGCAAAGTATTGGATTCTTAAGATATCATTATGGAAATATTTCAGTGTTGTTCTTCCACCAGTCTTGACAACCTTCATTAATCTTTGTAGTTCTTACCCTTGCTTACCAAAAAAAAAAAAAAAAAGTGACTCAGAGCTATATAACAATTAGTGATAAAGTTAATTAGAATCCAGATTTCTTAACTTTTCTTCTTTTCAGCAATTGCTCAGTGTTTAAAGTGAAAGATCACTTTAAGTTGAGAGATAAACAGAAGAGAAAACTCACTGGCAACAGACTAAAAACACATATGTACAGACTTCTGGCAAAATGGCGCTCTAGGCAGAAGCACCATGACGTCCCTCCACAGCAAAGATCCGAAAAACTAAGCTGAACAGAGAAAACAACAAT
>NW_004444030.1:4636687-4637962 GCF_000243295.1 Trichechus manatus latirostris | reverse complement strand
CAGCACAGGCACGGCCTACTGGAACCTGCCCTGCACTGATTACCAGCCCGCTCTGGTGGCTGTAGTAAGTGCCACAAACAACCCATCCCAGTAACTCCTCTTCAGCTAGACCTGCCCTGCCATACCATATCTGAGTGACTGACCCCGCCAATTGGAGAAGAAGGCGAAAAGCGCTGTGCCCACAGACGAGCAAACAAAGAACACAGAACCCACCTGCTCAGACATAGCCAAATTGAAAAAAAAGGGATGAAACAAACAAATCTACCATCAATAAATGAGAAAAATAACTACTGAATGCCCCGAAGACAGCAGACAGTATCAAAACATTTACAAAAACAGGAGAGGATGGTTCCAGTAGGCATCCAAAATAAAACACCAGATGACTTTCCAGTGGAAGAAAAGGCACTAGAACTACCTGATAGGGAATTCAAATCTCTAACACTCAGAATTCTCCAAGAGCTGAGGCAAAAAGCTGACAAACGTGAGGAAAAACTATACAAATTCAAGGAAAATACAGACAAAAAATTGGAAGAATTCAGGAAAATAATGCAAGAACGAAATGTCAAAATAAATTCACAACTGGAAATTATACAAAGACAACAATTAGAAATCCAAAAGATAAACAACAAGACTTCAGAAATGGGTGGTGTCACAGAAGGGCTGAAAAGCAGATTTGAAATGGTGGAAGATAGGATCAGTGGACTTGAAGACAAACACTTGGATACAACTCTGTTTCAGGAAAACCCAGAAAAAAGAACAAAGAAAAAGGAGGAGACCCTAAGAGTTATGTGGGATACAATCAAAAGCAAAAATTTGCGAGTGATTGGAGTTCCAGAATGGGGAGAAACCAGAAAACACAGAGAGGATCACTGAAGAACTGCTGACAGAAAACTTCCCCAATATCATGAAAGATGAAAAGCTGGCCATCCAAGAAGCTCAACGAACCCCCTATAGGATAGGCCCCCAAAACAATCACCAAGGCATATCATAATCACACTCGTCAAAACCAAAGACAAACAAAGAATCCTGAGAGCAGCTCATGAAAAACAAGAAGTCACATATAGAGGAGAAACAGTAAGACTAAGTTCAGATTATTCGGCAGAAACCATAAGGCAATGGGATGACATATACAAAATCTTGAAAGAAAAAACTGCCAGCCAAGAATAACATATCCTGCAAAACTCCTGTTCAAATATGATGGTGAAATTAGGTCATTTCCAGATAAACAGAAATTAAGGGAATATGTAAAAACCAAACCAAACTTACAAGAATTAT
>NW_004444030.1:4601743-4636548 GCF_000243295.1 Trichechus manatus latirostris | reverse complement strand
GCTTCAAACTTAGAAAGATAAGGGTAAAATTTAAGGTAACAACAAAGAAAGTTAACAAACATACTCATAAAAAAAAGGAAAAACTTAAAGTCTCAGCAAAAACAAAACCTACAAAAACAAAAGAAATGAAAAAAAAATCCACAAACAAAAGTAACTCAGCACAAGAGAGTAACAACAAAGAAAACATCAGCACCATAAAAACACATACGTACAGAGGAATTCCGTTTATTTTTAGGTATTCTCTTAGTTATCCAGCACTGCTATAACAAAAATACCACAAGTGGGTGGTTTTAACAAACAGAAATTTATTTTCTCACCGTTTAGGAGGCTAGAAGTCCAAATTCAGGGCGCCAGCTTTAGGGGAAGGCTGTCTCTCTCTCAGCTCTGGGGGAAGGTCCACATCTCTTTTCAGCTTCTGCTTCTTGGCTCCTTAGCAGTCTTCATGTGATATAGCATCTATCTTCCCCCATCTCTGCTTGCTTGCTGCTTGCCTAATCTGTTCTTTTATATCTCAAAAGAGATTGACTTAAGACACACCCTATACTATCTCATTAACATTAACAAAGAAAACCCATTCCCAAATGGGATTATAACCACAGGTATAGTAGGATTTACAACATATGTTTTTGGGGGACACAGCTCAATCCGTAACAGGTACCAAGTTTGGGATAACAGTACTTTTAGCCTGGAGAATGGAAGACCAGTCAGCAGTGGTGGCCCTAGCCATTGCTGGTGACTTCTGCCAAGGATGACAGTACCATGGAGGACAGTGGCAAGAGAGAGTTGGGAAGTACAAAGGATGAATACTGACTTGTTTGCCTTTCCCTCCATCATAACAGTGAATAGCTGGAGAATCCTTTAGAGAAAGTAATACTAACTAATATTATTGTCTAAGGAGCCCTGGTAGCACAATGGTTAAGCACTTGGCTGCTAACCAAAAGGTTGGTGGTTCAAACTAACCCAGTGGCTCCACGGGAGATTGACCTGGCAATCTGTTTCCGTAAAGATTACAGCCAAGAACATCCTATGGGGCAGTTCTATTCTGTCACATGGGGTCATTACGAGTTGGAAGCAACTAAACGGCACCCAACAATATTATTGTGCCTTTACTAAGTGCCAGACACTGTTCTAAGTTCTTTACATGTATTTTTTCATTTATTTGGTACAACAATCCTATGAAGTATGTTCTATTATGATCCTCATTTTACAGAAGGTGAAACTAACGGCACTCTGGTTAGAGAAAACTCTCTCCTAACTAACTTGGGTTTTTGTTTGAACCATTCCCCGTTCCCCTGAAAAAAAGGGGAGGGAAGAGAAGTGAATTATTCAGAGCAAAATTTTCACTGATTTTCTTCTAAAAATATGGAATGAGAAGAAAACACAAAAAAGGAGAATGCCTGAGAAAATGCAATAGCAGCCTCCCCTTCCAAATATCGTAAGTACCCCATACCTCAGAGGACAATCCAGCATGGATGGCAAGAAAGGGATAATCAGCATATTAGCAGATTTGTGAAGAGAAAAGAAGTACAGACCTGAAGGAAATATTCCTGCCTCCTGCCACTCATGATCTGCTCAGAGGAAAAAGGAAACACATGGGGCTCTTGGGTGCCAATTATGTATTGTTGAAAACTGAAAAGTAACAACGGCATTCAATCAAAACTCCAAAAGGACCATGAGTCAGTTCTGACTAGCACAACAAGTCCTGGCTTAAATACTTTAAGAAATTTTCTAATAAAAAAAAAAATTAAATCAAACCTGGGTAGTGCTAATTGTTCTGTGACTCATGCAAAGAGTGCTTTGGGCAAATTTCATTTTACTTATTTTCCCTTTCAATAAACTAAGAATCTTGATTACCTCAGTTGGAGGTTTTTACAGATAGGGGCTTGATGGGGAAGGGAAATAATAATAATAATGACAACAGAGTAGTCAGAAGTGAAATACTTGGTCCTAAGCCTCCCTTTTAGGGATGAAAACCTAAAGATTCAACAAAGCCATCAAGCTAATGGACTGACCTGCCTTTTGTGTAATAAAAACAAGCTGCTAAGCATTTCCCACTGGGGCTGTCGAGGGATATCAATTACTACTCTTGTGGGCAACAGGCTAATCCCTCTAACTGCTGTTTAGTTTGAGTAAGTCCTCTGTCCATCGTAGCTCTGTCCTCCCGAGAAGCCAAGCCATCTACACTGATACATATACCTATACAGTGTTCCCTCATTCATCTTACACCTCAGAGGAAGTGGAGGCCTCTGGGCCTCATTCTTTCCTAAACGAGATCAGTTCTTTCAATGAACAAACATTCACTGAACACTAACCTTGTGACAACTACTCTGAATTTAAAGGACATCTCGCCTCTCCAGGAATACACAGGCAACTGGGACAGGGTCATGAAAACAACTGTAATGAAATGTGATTACTATAATAAAGGTAGGCATGTGGTGCTACAGAGAATAAAAAGAGAGAGAGTAACACCAATCAAGTTGTAGCAACTGGGGGAGAGGGAGAGGGACAGGGAGAGGGACAGCAAAGACTTCTCCAACTACTGTGAGTGATATTTGAACTGGGTTGTAAAGGATAAGCACGAGTTTTCCTTGTACTTGTGCTTCCTTCTCATCTGTAAGACTCCTGAATAGGGACCAGGTTTTGTTCACACTATATCTCTAGCAACTAGCATTTTGCCTGAGATGTTTACTGAATGTAAGAACAAATGAATGAATGGAGGGAAGAAAAGGAGGGAAAAGGGAAAGAGGGAAGGAGGAGGGAAGGAAGGAATATATTTTTCAAAGGCATAGAGAAGGGATATGACAAACATCCTTTGATTGGCCTAGTCCCGGTGCTCTGGAAACTACCCACTGTGCCCCCAGGCATTGTATTAACAGTATATTACATTTCTACTGCTTGATCCTGGCCCTTGGCCATCACTGATCAGTCAATAAATGGCCCTTTGACAGAAAATGGACCCATCAGAAGGCCCTCCATGTAATTTGGAATTGGAACCCAGGAAGAAAGAGAGTCTCTCTGGGTAGCTGAGTCCATAGCTTATAAACTTGGGAGCTGTGGGGATGCCATGTCTTCCATCACTTGAGCAGGGAACAGAGAAGGCCAATCCACAAAGAGCAAGGAATGAAGTAAGTGTGCAGAGAAAAGCAGAGATGAGAAACAAGAAGAGACAGAAAACATTCTCTGAATTTCTACCGCCTCCCAGGTCCTGGTTCCTGAGGCAATTACATTCCTGCCTTTGGGTTCTTCAAGGCTCCCCATTTGTCTTTCCAGTAACTTTCTTTTTTTACTTAAGCCAGCTTTACTTCGTTGCTGATATTTGGAATCCAAAGCAGTTTATCCAATGATGGTGAGGGGAATTCCAGGCAGAGGCTCAGCGTGAACAAAAACACTCAAGTCTGAAAGGGACTGGCTGTTTGCAAATGGAGAGAAGGTAAAGGAGTGTGCTCCTCCATTAGCTAAAGCAGAGGAATAGTGTCTCTGGCTGTTAAAAAATCACAACAGAAAGGGAACAGACATGCTGGAAACAGACCCTCTTTCTCTGAAAATTTCTGTGTTTGGAACTTGCTTTAGGAGTTATAGTCACAAAGTCTTTCAGGGGGCTTCAAGTTCCATCTGGTGAAGGAGTATAAATGAAAACTTAATCAGGGACCAGCACTATACAGGCTTTGGAGACTAATGAAGCTTAAAGAGGGGCAGCAGGAACAGAGAAACGGTATTAGCACTGACGAGACACTGTTACATTAGCCCAGACCAGCCTCTTGTTCATATACAACGAGATGCAATGATCACAGGCTAGAAGTTGGCCTGAGCAGGACATTCTGCATTCTCTGACCATAGGGTCACAACGACCCTATGCATGTTGTTGTTGTGTGCCGTCGAGTCAATTCCAACTCATACTGACCCTATAGGACAGAGCAGAACTGCCTCATAGGACTTCCTAGTCTACAATCTTAATGGAAGCTGATCGACAGGTCTTTTCTCCCTCAAAGCAGGGAAGCTGGTGTGTTCAAACTGCCAACCTTTTGGTTAGCAGCCGAGCACTTTAACACCTGCACCACCAGGGCTCCCTGTCCCTATGAATACCAATTAGAATTTACCCATATGCATCCCTCCATTCTCTAAACAAATATTAATTTTCACCATGCTCTTCTGGACTTCCTCAGTCTTGTTGGAAGCCATTAAAGCAACTCCTGACATATTTTCAGCCCTTCACCTGCTATTAGGCAGAATCTTCTGCATGAAGGTACAGAAAAACAAATACCCCAAATTTCTTTCCTCCTACACAGTCACACTGTGTAAACACAGTTTGGCCCCACTTTAAAAACTCCCACCTAGTATATAACATACTAAGTAGAGATAAGAGCAGAGTTTATTAGCTTTACCAAATGAGCCTTCTCTTTGCAAAGGATTGGGCTTCTAGATTTCTTTAACTTGCCTGCTTTTTTCTGCAGTGCAATTAAAACATGATGTGATTTCCTGAAACAGCATTTACATATACCCTCCCAGGAATATAATTATTGCATGTTATGGGTTTGACCTATATTGAACTTAAGATCTTTGGCAAAGTAAGTCCGAATCACAGCTCTGGGAACTTTTTCAAGGAAGTCAAGAGAAGAAGTTGCTTTTTGCTGCATCAACACAGGAGGAGATGTGAATCAAGCAAGTCCCTCCTGGTTTTAATAATTCACTGCTTGGTGTTATCTACGTCCATGTGACCACAGGCCTGGGTATTGAGCATGCACTCAACAACATCGCAGGCACATAAATAAACCATCTTTTGCTCTCAGTCCAGGAGGCAGTTATTGATCCTGGACTGCGATCTTTCTCTACCTGACTTTCTGAGGATGTCTAAAATAGCTCACCTTAGGGGAATTAGAGATTCAAGTTCTTCTCTTTCGTCCTTTAACCAATAAAAATCACCAACACCTTGCAAAAGATGAATTCTGACAGAAGAAATATCAGCATTTTCTGTGACAGTCAGAAAACTGATCTGGTACCTTACTTAGCCTGGAAGCTAAGAGACAAAAAAAGAAATTCACAGTCCCTTGATCACCAAAGCCATCTTGCTCTGTCAAGAATCAGGCACCAAATGACAGCTCAGGAATCTTGCTCAGTCAAGAATAAGGCCATGTGCTCTTTATGGATCAGATGGGAAGAAGAGATGCCCTGGCACAGAAGTTCTCCTTCCATCCACTCAGTTGTCCATTTTGGATACTCAACTGAAAATGCAGATTCTAGTCCATTTTCTACCAGCTATGTGACCTTGGATAAGTCCCAACATCTCTCAGGACCTCACTATCTTCATAGGTGACATACCAATGATTGGCCACTCAGCAGATGTTCCAATACCCTTCTCCTTTGATTGCCTCCCACTGCAGAGGCTACAAAAGCTGAATTCTCATTTTTCTAGACTTTTTTGTAGTCAGGGTCTCACGAGGTATTGGGGAAGTCAGTTGTAGGGATTCTGGATGACAGTTTTATCCTTGAGAAACTGAGACACAGGAGGAAAGCAGGCTCTCATTACTCTCTTAATTCTTCTTTTAGACCCTTTCATGGAAGATGTGATGCTTGGAACTGAAGCAGATATCCTACATCCTTAAGGGGAGACATTGCCACACACAGACATGGCAGAAGAGAAAAACGGGGGGAACCTGAGTCTTTGGAGCATCACTGAGCCACTGAACTAACCTAGATTCCAACCTCCTCCAGGCTTGTTGTTAAGTAAACAACACATGTCCTTATGGTGTAAGACCCTGTTGATAGTTTTCTGTTACTTGCAGCCAAAAGTATCCCAACTAACACATTAAAAAAAAAAAAAGAAAAACCCAAGCCCACTGCCGTCGAGTCGATTACGACTCATAGTGACCCTACAGGACAGAGCAGAACTGCCCCATAGAGATTCCAAGGGGTGGCTGGTGGATTCGAACTGTCAACCTTTTAGTTAGCAGTCAAGTTCTTAACCACCATGCCACCAGGGCTCCAACTGATACATATGTCTATATGAGAGTCAGACTGAAGTCCCTGAGGGTCTTCCCAGCTGTAAAACTTCTGAGGTAATTTTTATGTCCATCCTGAAATGGCTGGCTTACCCATGAAGAGTAAGTATGGCCACGCAGTTGGCAAAGGTTTTTCTTCAAACAATAAACTAATAAAAATTGTGTTGCTACTCTTCTAACAAGGTAGAGCCTCTGACTCACCAATGACAGTACAAGACTTCAGTGAGCATCCATACATCTGGGCATGTGATCAGGCTCAATGGTAAAATGATGGAATATCTGGGAGATTGGTCCATGGCAATAAAAAACTGAGTAAATGCCTATAAGGATATGACTTGAGAAGCACTGGTAAAAGGTTTCCAACTCTAAGTGCCTACCTTTCCCTAGGAATTCCCACCAGATTTTAAGCATTTATACTGCTAGAATATTCTTGAAACATGCGAGAGAAGTAACACATAAACCTGAGAACATCCAGACCCTGAGGAGATGGAAGGCACGGCAGATGGATTTTTGAAAATCATTAAGGATAGTGGAAAGACCATAGAATTTAGAGCTAAGGGGTTACACTTAAGTCCTTGCTTTGCCACCTAATATCTGTGTATCTTGAAAAAGTCATTTGAGGCTTCTAAGAATTACTTACAAAATGTCTTGACCTAACTTTCTTTTCTTCACGTCTACTATGAGAAGTCAGTAAGATCATGTACACAAATATCTTGGTAAAGAGCAGCATGCTGTACAGGTGTAAGAGGCTGAAATTCTTAATGATGAGGAATAGGCAAAGTGCAGACAGATAGTCAAGGGGCACCAAGAACCTGGGGTGAGGGGCTGAAGGTACACTGGAGGGCAAACAACCACTAGTTAATGAGTCAGTCTCAGGCAGGCCTTTCCTAGAATTGCTCTGTGTCCAGCCATGTAGCCTATGCAATGGTTAACCCCAACCCTCAACCTTACCAGTCCCTTCTTCAAAGTCATTAACAGGCCACCTAGTAGTTATCTTAATAGCCATAGGTGTTGGAAACACACCCAACTCAGGACTGCTTTCTCCTCCTATCTGGTTTGGGCTGTTTCCAAAGACATTCAAGTGCCTCTAAGGCATTGTGCTCTCTCATCTTCCCTGCAGTTCTATAAGGAAAACCGAACTGTGCAGCCAGGTGAGATAGAAAAAGAGGACCAGGATTCAAGTCAATAAATGTTGGCTAAGAGGTTCAACTCTGCTATATATCAGCCATGCACCACTAGGCTACACATCTATCCTCTCAGAGCCTCAGTTTCCACATCTGTCACATAGGCCAATAATGCCTGTTCTGCTTACCTCCCAGGAATGCTGAGAGTTAAAGTGAGATAATGGAGAGAAAGGTTATCTAAATCCTGGAAAGCAATACACAAATGTAAAATATCGCTGGGGCAGCATGCAGTAGTAGTCTTGAGGGTGGGCTTTGGAGTGGGACATACCCAAGTTATGTCCTAGCTCTGTCAGTTCAAACTGTATGATCCTGAGTAAGCTTAGCCTCTTCAAACCTTGAGTCATCATATTGAAAATAGGGCCCTAACATTTACTTTATTTAGCCAATATACAGATTAAATAACAAATTCCTGTCATTCATTAATCAAGCACTTAATAAACGTTAGCAGTAGTAGTAGTAGTAGTAGTTTTTGTTGTTGTTATTACTGTCAATATTAATTTCATTCCCTAGTCAGATAGCAAGAGTGAAACCCAAAGAAGGCCTCTGCATGTGCTGCATCGTGACCTTACCTGAATGTTCATTCCAAAACTCACACAGCCTCAGAAGGCGACGTTGAGACTGACAGATAAGATGTGAGGATGAGTCCAACACTTTATAGTTAAGAAGACCAGCATTCAGAAGCCCCTTCCTGATCAACACTGCCTGTCAGATCCTTTGTTGAGTGAGATTTTAAAGCAAATCCCTGTGCTCTGAAGCAAAACGCAACTTGCAGAAGCCCAGCATTGCTCCTGCTTGGCTCCCTGCCATGGAAAATCCACACTGTGGTGCTGAGACAGCCTGGCAAAGGCACCTGATGAGGCTCACTCCAAGTGAAGCTGTGCCCCTGCTGGTTCCACAGCTCTCAAAGGCAGCCTGGCATCTTCCTCCTGAGAACCCAGTCGCAGCTTCCACACAGGAAACCAGCACCTTGGCCCTGCCTATATGCTATCCTCCCATACATCCCTTCTGACCTGAAAGGAAGAAGTTGAGCCTTCTTCTGCCCATTGCTATTCCAATCCACTGGGGAAATGACTGAGTCAGGGTCAACCTTCCTTGGTCACCACGGCCCCAGGTAATGTCTCCATCTTGGGAGTTAATACATGATGATTTTTTCATGTAATTATTTATCTGTCTCTCCCACTAGACTGTGAGCTCCTATAACATAGGAGCCCCTTCAAATTCATCTTTGTATTTCCAGGCACTGGCACTGGCCCATAAAAAGCTCTCTTTGAGTGTTTATTTACCTAAACTGTCGAATGGCCAAATTCTAACATGCGTGACCAGTTTATGGGGTGCATCAACATAAGGCAAGTCCAACAAACTGCACCTAAGACACTTCCAAACATGTTGCCCTATCACTAGCCACTATTCACTCACCCAGCCAGTGCCCCCAATGCAAAGAAACAGAGTCAAAAAGCAAGAACGTGGGCAAGGAAGGCCTCAGGGAAGCCACTGCTTCAGCCAACTTCTTGCCAATACTGCAAGCTCCATCCCCTCATCTGGCAAAGCTACCCAGAATAATCCAATCTCCACCTTCTCCATGCTACTTCCAAGCTCTGAGGGTTACTGGAAACTAAGGCCACTGCCAGTCACGGCCTCCAGCCCCAAATGGACCCCAATAAAACCCAGCCAGCCTCATATATTTCCCTGGTGAGAATGCTCTTCTCCAAAACAGCTCTGTCTTAGGTATCTAGCGCCACTATAACAGAAATACCACAAGTGGATGGCTTTAACAAAGAAAATTTTATTCTCTCACAGTTTAGGAGGCTAGAAGTCCGAATTCAGGGTGTCAGCTGCAGGGGAAGACTCTCTCTCTGGCGGCTCTGTCAAGCTCCTTGTCATCAATCGTTCCTTGGTCTAGGAGCTTCTCAGCACAGGGACCCTGGATCCAAAGGACTCACTCCCCTCCTGGCTCTTCTTGCTTGGTGGTAATGAGGTCCCTCTCCTCTCTGCTTGCCTCTCTCTTTTATATCTCAAAAGAAATTGACTCAAAATACAATCTAATCCTGTAGACTGTGTCTTGCCTCATTAACATAACTGCCTCTAATCGTGCCTCATTAACATCACAGAGGTTAGGATTTACAACACATAGGAAAATTACTTCGGGTCACAAAATGGAGGACAATCACATAAGACTTGGATTCATGGCCTAGCCAAGTTGACACATTTTGGGGGGACACAATCCAATCCATAATAAGCTCTTTCAAGTTTTCTCCACTCTTCTGAAACCTTTAGGACATTGCCTCTTATTTCACTAAGAAAATGAAAGCCACTGGTAAGAACTCTCTCAACTTCCAGCCAAATTACTAACCTTCTTTCCTATATCCACACCTTTCCTTTCCTCCTTCCTCCAATTACAACAATAAGAAACCCCTCCTCCAATCTAATGATAATCATTGCATTGAGTTCTGGGTCCCTTCCTCAGAGACTCTGCGCCTCTAATTATCTGTGTTACCCTTGAAATTTCAGTCTCTTCTTTTCTAATGGATCATTCCTAGTGACACTGAAACCTCAAGTCTCTTCCACCATTTAAAAAATAGCTACAAAAACAAACCAGAAAAAAATCCTCCTTCAACCCTCAGTACCAGTTACCAGATAAGCAGACATTAAAATAATTACAAATTTTGACAGGTTATGTTATGCAGGAAGAAAATGAGAGGCTGAGACAACATAAAAAGATGTGCTCATTATGTAAATGTCCAATCGCCTAGGTCCTTCGACAGTTGTTCTTCATTATAAATTAATAACCTCCCATAAATCTTAGGACTCTGTATATTCGTTATCCTGAGCCAGCATCTTAGGTCTGATCACTTTTTGGCCCTACTGAGAGTGAGTTTTTGACCATCCAAAATGGAACACCAAATTATGGAATTGGTAATATAATTCATATTGAGTAGATATTATCAGTTTCTAACTTGACAGAACAGTATGTTCTAATTCTTTTGTAAAACATACAGATTGATGCCTATAACATACTGAGAATTATAGTTAAGCTAGTAGGGCCCTATTAACACACACTTCTGCTCCTATTTCAACTATATGATTACCAAGAATCAGAGGTCTGTCTCCGGATACCTTTTAACTCAGTACTGAAGTCACTCCTGAGGTTCACCCTTCAGCCACAGATTAGATAGGTCTATAGGGCCAACAATAACACACATGAGGGAAGTGCTTCATAGTTCAGTCATGTGCACAAGACTAACCGGCACACCAGCCCAAAAGCAAAGACGAGAAGGCAGGAAAGGACAGGAAAACTGGACAAATGGAAACAGGGAACCTGGGTGGAGAAGGGGAGAGTACTGACACATTGCAGGGTTGGCAACCAATGTCACAAAACAATCTGTGTATTAACTGTTTAATGAGAAACTAATTTGCTGTGTAAACTTTCACCTAAATCATAATTAAAAAAAAAAAAAGAATCAGAAGTCTGTTCCCAAAATGTATACAGTTGTACCTATTATGTCATTTAATTGATTATTACAAACTGATTAAACAGGGATATGAAAAGAAAGATTTGTTTCTAAAACTAAGTCACCTATTTTGAAAAGACTACATAAAGCTGGGCCTTTAAAAATTGCTGGTGAATTTGGTACGGGTAAGAAATCTTTAAAAGATTGTGGGGTGAAGGGGATTATAAAAATCTAGAAGCATCCTGTACTCAGATTGCCTCCAAGTGTTAAGTTCTCGTTCCATTTTACAGAAACTGAAAGTCACAGATGATGCACTGTGGGTATGGCTATGCAAGAGAGACAGCACTGAACTCCAGAATGAAATACGCATGCTCAAAGATTTTGGCTTTATGTCAGAAGATCGGCAAATAAATGCACATTTATACGTTTTAAGTTAATATAAAATGTTTAGGGGACTGATGAAAGATGTATATATGCTTCCTCTTTTTAATCAGCTTCTTCAATTAACTAATCAGCTGTTGGTCCTGATCATGTCAGATCAAAGGACTTTTAGTGTAGTATGATGCTAGATCCTGTCCCGCTACAAGGGTCTCCCTCAGATAATATCATCACCTTCTCCAAATCACTACTTTAGGTCAAGAGACTCTTACATTCAGATTCAGGTCCATAGGTATGCCTGACATGAAATACATGTTCAATAACCAATTGCTGGAAGAATGAATTAATGAATAATAATGGAATAAAGACTTGGAGTTTCTTCCAAAGACCATCTCATTTAGTCTCCTATCAATAGCCTTAACTGGTTCATTTAAATGTTAGTCTGTTTTCTACATAAAAACCCACTACAGAAGAAAATAGTTGTAACTTATCCTTGGTTTACAGATATAATGATCTGTCTCTTATCTAATCTAAATCATCCATTCTAAAATGTAAATTTATTTCTTCTTGTCTACTCTAAAAGAGATGGCTTCTGCTTATCGGTGAATCTACCTTGGTTTCCCCAGATCCTACTAAGCTGTTCATACAATAAACACTCATTAGGGGCTGATGGTGTGCCAGGCAATGTGCTAGACATTGTGCTAGGATAGGGTGGGGAACAAGAGAAGCGCAATGCCATCTCTCAGAACTCCCTAGTCATAAAAGTATAAAAAATGTAATAAGAAGGTTGTTTTAGGTCCTGAAACAATAAATCTGCAGGCAAGGCAAGGACTACAGTGAGGCAAGTAAGGCACCTAGGGCACCAAATTTAAGGAGGCATTGCTCTCAGGTTCTGCCTCCTTTAATGTCACACACTAGATGCTTCGCTTGCCTCACCCTAGTCCCCAGCCTGTCAGTTAGGTTCCCCATTTTTCTGTAGTCAAATTTCCAGAATCTTGTTTCTTCAATTCATACCAGTTGCCATCATGTCAATCCCGACTCATGGCAACCCCATGTGTGCAGAAGAGAACTGCACTCCATGAGATTTTCAAAGCTGTGACCTATCAGAAGCAGATTTCCAGGCCTTTCTTCCCAGGCATCTTTAGAGGGGTTCTAACTGCCAACTTTCCAGTTAGTAGTCAAGCACTTAACTGTTTGTGTCACCCAGAGACTCCTCTTCAATTCATTCACAGCCCTCTATAAAACTCCAGGCCTTTTTTGCAACACATGCGCCTGGTATATTTTGACATATTTTGCACCTGGGGAAAGAGCTTAAAGATTTGTTTAACCATAAAGTTATGAGCCTTACTACTCTTCAGTGAGGAAAAAGAAATCACTATATATTTTATTTTTCAACTGAAGAAATTAGCAAGAAAACCTGAGAGTAACGAATAACTGTGTCTTACTCTGAAGTGTAGACAGGTTTCAGCAAATACAGATGGCTACACTTGAGGGAATGCAAAGGTGCTAGGAAAAATCCCTCACTAAAAAAACCTACTGGAAAACAGGATAAAGCAATAGTAAAGAATGTAGTAGTAAAGAACTGAGTTCTATTTCAAGTTCTGACATTTGCTAGTTGGATTGAAAAATGAATAAGATGTAATTCCTGCCATCAAGAGGCAGACATCTAGTAGGGAAGATAGATGATTACAACACGGTGAGACATACGTAATGATGGAGACATTCACAGAGCATTAGGGAGCACAGATGATGGGGTCTGGGGTCGGGGAGAGAAAATTCAAGGGGGAGGGGCACCTCAACTGAGTTTTAAAGTAAGAGTAGAAGTTAGTCAAAGGCAGAAGAGGGAGAAGAGAAATCTAGGCAAAAGGGACCTCAGAACTGTGTTAAATTTTTCTACATTGTAAGACTAAAAGTTTGCCTCAGTTAATAGGAATTTAATAAAAAGATAACAAAGAGACAGAAAGCCCTATCTATGGCTGCACAGTCAGACCTCATTTGGGACATTTAGGAATCAATACAATTCTTGAAACTCAGTTATCTTATAGATCTCTTAGAAGAGGATCCCTCGCCCCTTATTCTACCATGCTGGTGACTAAACATCTCTCTCTCTCTCCCTCCCTTTCTCCTTCTCTCCCACCTACCACTCTTTCTACATCTCCAGCCACTGCTATCTTTTTACCACCTTCCCTCTGGTTTCTGTTTATTCATGGTGCTTATTGCCACTGAGCTTCTGCCTACCACTTTTTCCTTGTATGTCTTCGTGTCTTTGCTTCCTCCCATCCTATCATCCGCTGACTTTCTATGCATTTCAGTCAAACTCACTGTTATGGATTGAATTTTGTTCCCCAAAAATGTATGTCAATTTGGCTAGGCCATGACTGCCAGTATTGTGTGACTGTCCACCATTTTGTCATCTGATGTGATTACCCTATGTGTTGTAAATCCTAACCTCTATGATGTTAATGAGGCAAGAATAGAGGCAGTTATGTTAATGAGGCAGGACTCAATCTACAAGATTAGGTTTTGTCTTAAATTAATCTCTTTTGAGATATAAAAGAGAAAGGCAAGCAGAGACACGGGGGACCTCATACCATCAAGAAACAAGAGCCAGGAGAATAGCACGTCCTTTGGACCTGGGGTCCCTGCACGGAGAAGCTCCTTGACTGGTCAAGGTTGATGACAAGGACTTTCCCCAGAGCCAACAGAGAGAGGAAGTCTTCCCCTGGAGCTGGCACCCTGAATTGGGACTTCTAGCCTCCTAGACGGTGAGAGAAGAAATTTCTGTTTGTTAAAGCTATCCATTTGTGGTATTTCTGTTACAGCAGCACTAGATAACTAAGACAGTCACCGAGAGAGGATCCATTGACCAGGCCCCATCCAGTGTAGAGAGCCCTTCTGGGCAGGGTTCTCATAACAGGCAACCTCAATGGGCTGCTAGTCGATGGTGTCTATGTGTCAGATGCTTGTTCCTGGTGAAGTTATCTGCATGCAGAGCAATGAGGCCATAATGTTAATGGCTTTGTTCATAAGCATCTTCTCCAGTGCCCCGAGCAAAAGCACTGAGGTAAAAGAGCAGGACGTCTACTTGAAGCTACAAGCTGCTTGGCCATGTTGACAGGAAAAGTGGGAACAGGGAGTGTCTAGGGATGAATCTGGCACAAGTCAAGTTCAAGATCTAGAATGTAGCAGGGATGAACCTGAGTCTACAAACTCAAGTATGCAAGAATATCACATATCTGCATGTACTTTTGTTGTTGTTAGCTGACATGGAGTTGGTTCTGACTCATGACAACCTCATGTATAACGGAGCGAAACACTGGTTGGTCCTGCGCCATCTTCATGATTATTGGAATGTTTGAGTCCATTGTTTGACCCCTTTCAACACAACAACAGATAATTCTATCTGCTGATGGGCAAAAGAGGCTTGTCCCCTGCGGTCATGAAAAGATCTCAGGTCTTCTGCAGGACTAATCCATCAAGAAGATTCCTATTGGACTGTGGTCATTCATGCATCCAGGGAGCCACTAAAGTACTCACTGTTCTATCCACATGGCAGCTTGAGGTTTGCCACTGACACCACTGCTTCTGTGCCATGGAGGGGGGCATCATAGGAACATTTGCCAAGTCTGGGACCATCGAAGCTCCAGTCAAGTCTCCCCCAGAGCACTAAACTGTTGTTTCTCTCTAAAGCAGGAGGGCAGCCATAGGAAAAGAGAGCAGGGGGCAAAAGTAGACCTCTGCTTTCATTTTGCTGAGGGCAAGCACCGATTCTTTCACCACCAAAAACCAAAAAACCAAACCTGTTGCCTTCAAGTCGATTCTGACTCATAGTGACCCTATAGGACAGAGTAGAACTTCCCCATAGGGTTTCCAAGGAGCAGCTGGTGTATTCAAACTGCTGACCTTTTGGTTAGCAGCCGAGCTCTTAACTACCATGCCACCAGGGCTCCTTCACCACCAAGGGAGTGAAAAAAAACACCTTTGAGTTGATTCCAACTCATGGCGACCCCATGAGTGTCAAAGTAGAACTGTGCTCCATAGGGTTTTCAATAGCTGATTACTCAGAGGTAGATCTCCAGATCTTTCTTCCAAGGCACCTCTGGGTGGACTTGAATCCTCAACCTTTCAGTTAGCAGCCAAGCGTGTTAACCATATGCACTATCAGGGACTCCTGAGCGAGTGACAGAGCCAGAAAAATAGCCCCAGCTCCTCCTGCACACAGGCAGGCTTGTAACATGGACACTCTCCTCCCAGAACGCCAGCTCAGACGCCCTCTCTCCACCCCCACTTGATCAGCTGCAGGTTACAGAACAGAACTAGGGTTTTTATAGGACCTGGCTTCCCATTAGAGAATTTATTTATGAAATAGCCTCGCTAAACATAATGAATCACAGGATAAGACATCTAAAAGTGAGGGGTGAGAGTTGAGCATTCAGAAGGAAATGTAAGCCCTGGCAGGGCAAAGCAGCACATCACTTTTCTGAGGAGGGCTGTGTGCTGCGGCTAGGACGCAAATCCATCACCAACAGGTGAGACGGGGAGAAGCTGAGAATGACTGGCTGGAAGGAGGTGTGAGAAGATCAGCACGGCATGAGTTGTGTTTTTCAGGGCTGATTTAGCAGAAAAGAAGACACAGCAAATAGAAAATCAGATCTCTAGCTGAGAGAGATGCAGAGGAAAAGCTGCAGATTTGGAATATGTTTTCCTGTGATGGAAGAGAAAATCATGCAGAGCCACAGAGAAAACCTTGCAAAAACAGGAGAACAATGAACCATCATCATAGCCCTCTGACCTTTCACACCAAAGAATCTCATAGTTTTGTAGAAAGAGGATCAGAAAATCTGGGGTCAGGAAATGCTTCCATCCCTCACTAGCCGTGTGATCGCCAGCAAAGTACTAAATTCACCAAGCCTCAGTGTCCTCCCCTATAAAATGGGGATAACAATACCTGACTCACAGGGTTGCTGTAGTTATGTCGTTATCGTTGTTAGCTGCTGTCAAGGAGGCCCTGACTTTTGGTGACCTCACAAACAACAGAACAAAACACTGCCTGGTCTTGTGCCATCCACATGATGAATTGCAGATCAGACAATGTTCCACTGTGATCCGTTGGATTTTCATTGGTTGATTGTTAGAAGTAGATCACCAGGTCTTTCTTCCCAGCCCATCTTAGTCTGGAAGCTCTGCGGAAACCTGTTTAGCAACACACAAGCCTCCACTGATACATGGGTGACAGCTGCACATGATGTGCATTGGCTGGGAATCGAACCCAGGTCTCCAACATGGAAGGCAAGAATTCTACCAGTGAACTACCAATGTCCACATAGCTATTATATTGTTGTTAGGTGCTGTCGAGTCGATTTTCAACTCACAGTGGCCCCACATAATAGAGCAGACTGCCCCATAGGGTTTTCTAGGCTGTAATCTTTACAGGAGCAGATTGCCAGGTCTTTCTCCCATGGAGCCGCTAGGTAGATTCAAACCGCCAACCTTTTGGTTGGTAGCTGAGGGCTTAGTATATACCACCAGGGCTCCGTATAGTCCTTCCCAAACTCTAAAAATCAAGGCCAAGGTTACTGTCACCAAACTCGTTAGCACGTTAGCATGTTAGCATGTGATGCTCTCTACGTGCATAACATTCATGTCTGACACAGTCCTAGGGCTGTTTCTTACGGCCCCATTCTGGTGTATTGCTAGTTATCTCACATTGCAGGGCATTTAACAGGTTACACACCACTTTCACATACCTCATCTTGTGGCTTTTCCAAGGTCACACAGCTCGTTGGATAGTGCAGGTAGAAGAGGCAGGCCTCAGTCTGCCCTAGGTCTGAATTCAGGGCGCTGCTCTCTCTACCACATGGTGTTTGCAGATGGCTCAGAGATGGGTTCTATCTACATCCAGCCAGGTGCCTGCCACTATGCCTCCCTCCCCAGTGTCTCCAAGAGCTGCCAGGATGTGCTGGCTCTTTTTAACACTATCTTCCTATCCTGACTCCCAACCCCCTGCTACTGACATTTGCCCATAGAGACCACACACCCCTCTACCTGATCCTTGCCTGTAATCACAAATTTGTCCAAATGGGCCAGATTCCACTGTACCATATGAACCCACAGATTTCTGATCTCTGCCCTTCAGAACACTGTTCTGTTATAAACTCCCCTGTGCAAAAAACAGTAACCGTAGCATCATTAAGCAACAATTACACACACTGTCACACAGACTCCTCGCCCAGCTTTTTCACTTAAGCGTGGCTAATAACCAGTATTCCTATTTTTCAAATGAGAAAATTGAGGCTCGGGGGGAGGGTGTTGAATCACTTGCCCAAGGACCCTAGTTAGTATTTAGAGGAATCAGGATTCAAACCAGGTCACTCTGACTTCAGAGTCTATTTTAAGCTGCCTCTGACACACCTTCCTCAAAGTACATCTCTTAATTGAACTCTTTTTTTCTTCTGATTCCACTTTCTTCCCAGCCTGGTTTGTGAATATGACTTTGCCTAATGCTCAGACATAGGGACTGGCACTCTAGTTTCCCATTCTGGACCACTCTATAAACTCTTCTCTCAACAAATGATGCCCGGGCCATCAGCCTATACTTTTCCTCTGGCCTTCCTCATCACAACCTACCATCCTCTATGATATCCTCTGTCATTGTCCTCAATATTTGCAGCATCCCAATTGACAGTCTTTTCCATTCCTTAGCCTCCAAGTTTCTCTGAAAAGCCAGTAACCTCCATCTTTACTCAACCGCAAGGACATAAGAATTTCATAGACATCATCATTACACCAAACAGCTGCAAGGCAGCCACCATATCTATAAACTTCTATTGTCCTCCTTCCTGATCCTTTACTCCACCTCTCTGGTCTCTTGTGATCTCCATTTCCTCGGCTCCTGTTAAGTCTCCTAGTCCATCACCCCTTCTGGGGTTCATCTGCATATATCCATAGTTAATCACTTGAGCAACGTCCTCACTTCCATTCTAGAACCTTGTTTGCCATTCGAATGCAGTCCTTCTACAGCTAAGCAAAATCCTCTCTCCCAACACTTACTCTAGAAAATCTTGGTAGTATAAAAAGTGGAGATCAAGTAAGAAAATGACCCTAAGCCTTTCTCAATGCCACCAATCCCAGCAGTACCCTCACTTCTGCTGAAAATCCTTTCATTCAACTCTGGCACCTCCCACAGTTGCCATGTCCCATTTCCTTTAGCCTCAATCGCAAATGTGCTGCCTCATTTTCCTATAGGTAATTTTACCAGGAAGATTATAACAATTAAATGTGAGTTTACTCAGCTTTCCTAGTCCTCTCCTTAAAACATCTCCACGTCTTCCTTCACTCTCATATCTGAGAAATGTCTTGCTCCCTTGCCAAGACTAACATTTCCATCTGCTTTTGATCCTAACTGCTCTTATCTCCTCCTGGGCTTCATTTTATCTATAGTCCCATCTCTCCCCCACATCTCCAATCTCCTTCTTCCTCTCTCTTCACTGGCTGTGTGCACCACATCCACCAGCAGTGTGGTCTCCCCAGCTAAATCAGCGCTTTGTGCAAGACCAGGTGTGCATCAAGAGTCATTACTGAGTACTATGAAGCAGGCACTGCGCTTGGTGCTGGGGAGACAAAAAGAAATAGGGGTTACTTTGACTTTTAAGGACCTCACATTCCAGTAGAAGAAAAGGATAAATGAAGAATGGGATAAATGCTGGGCTAGGAGTAAGTGCAAGGTTATGTAGGATGACAGATTAAAGACATCTGATCCAGACAGGGGTCTCAGGGAAGGCCTCCTGGGAGAGGTGATACCTGACCTTAAGTCTGTGTTAGTCAGGGATGTGTTCTGCTACATCCAACAGAAAACCTGATCAATAACAGCTATAGATTATCTCTCAAGTACAATAAGAAGCCCAGGAGAGGCAAGTCCAGGATTGGCATGACAACTCAACAATGTCATCTAGGACCCAGGTTCTTGCATTCTATCTCTCTGACTCATCATCCTTAGTGTGCTGTCTTTCACTTTAATACATCTCACATCAGGGTTGAAAGATGGATACTGTATCTCCAGGCCATAACTACTTTTCAGACAAGAGAAACTAGCAAGAGTGAAAGGGCAAAGGGCTCTCTGGACAAGCCTTGTCCTTTTATTTGAGAATGGCAGCTCTATGCAGGGACTTCTGTCAAGAACTCATTATGCAGAACAGTTTCCCATGGCCACCCCTAGCTGCAGAGAAGGTGGAGAAATGGAGTGGTTTAGAAGAAAAGCAAAGTAAAACATAAGCATGTTGTGAATGGCTATGAGACAGTTAATCCATAGTGACTGCCACATTATTAAAAGACAAATAAGAGTTAGTCAAGCAATGAGTTAGCAAGGAGAGAAGGGAGAACAATCTAAACAGAAGGAATCACATACATGAGTGAGAGAAAGCATGGCTCATTGAAATTGTCAAGCAGTTTAGGACAGACGGAGCTCAGGGAATCAGAAGGGTATAGAAGAGGTAAGGTGGAAGAGGAAGGCAGGGTTGGGTCACGTAGTATGTCAGTGCCATACCATGGAGTTTAGACTTGGTCCTGAGGACCAATGTAATAGTATGATTTAATTTACGTTTTTAAAAGATCACTCTTTGTGCAGATTAGGGAATGGATTTCAGGGGTACAATAATGAAGGAGGAGAGATCTGCAAAGAGGCTGTTTCACAAGATGATAGCAAAGAATAATGACATAATGATAGCAGGGCAAAAACAAGTGAACAGAACCTGGAGTTATTACAGGACATACCTCCTCTGAAAGGACTGTCCTTACTACCTTATCCAAAACAGCAGTTATGCTAGAGTCTGGTAGCAATTCCCCTCTTCTATGTTCCTCCTGTATTAAGGGGCTAGAAGCCTGGGAACTACATTTTCCAGAATTTCTCACCATCAAGTTTCCAAAGATATATCCCAGATAAGTTCCTCACATTTCATTCTCAGATTAGAGCAGGTTTCAAATCTTCTTTCCAATCCAACCTTCACACAATCTCAAGAGTAAACATCACTTCTCTACAAACACTTCAAGGGTAAATATTGCTCACCAGCTTAAGAAGCAAAAATAGCTCATCTGAATAGAACAACAACGAAACAAGCTACTTGCAAAATAAATAACTCCCATCTTTACTACTGGTACCATTTATTTAGTATTTATTTTGTTGTCTCTCATTACTTACTATATTTCCACTGGTATATGACTCACTTGTTCTACCTGCTCTGCTAAAATGTAATTTCCATGAGGAAAATGCAGATGGAGGAGTTCTGCATCTTTTTCTACTGAGTTATGCCATGTCTCAGTTCCTCAGCAGGGTAGGGAGGGAAAAAAAAAGAGTCCAGATAAATCAAGAAATATATACATACTATATATGGCAACTACAGGTTATATATACAGCCACTCTTCACTTACTATCTCATTATCCAACATTTTGCATTTACGACAATAGTAAAAAATCTACTATCCAATTATTTTGCACATTAATAACGTATGTCAGGCAATAATCAATGCCGAGGTGAGAGTAACACTAGATATGATAGTTAAAATTATGTGTCAGCTTGGCTGGGCCATGATTCTCAGTGGTTTGGCATTTACGCAATGATGTAATTTGGAAGTTACGTAATGCTGTAACTGGGCAGTCACGTAATGAGGCATTCTGTTTTGTGATCTGATGTGGTCATCCTCCATTTTAGCATAATGCTGATTTTTGCATAATGACCTGGTCTTTGGAACCTAACCATGTCGATCAGTGAGGTGTATATGTATACAGATAGAGAGAGAGAGAGAGACAGAAGAGAGAGTGAGAGTTCTTATAAATCAAAAAGAAAATAAATGATAAATGAACACCTGAACAGATAATGGTCAAATAATGTGAAGAGGCATTTTTCAAAAGAAATATAAGTGCCTAATATACATATTTTTAAAAATTATTTAACCTTGCTAGTAATCAAATAAATGCAAATTGACTTAAATATATTTTTTTACATATGAATTGGACAAAGCTAAGTCAGAACAGACTTGACAGCAACTAACAACAACATTCACTGAATATATGCTATGAGCCAGGTTCTCTTCTAAGTACATGAATTCATTCATTTAATCCTCACAAGAAGGCTATGAGGAAGGTATTATTATTATTATCCCCTACACTTTACAACAGATAGGGAATGAGATACACAGAGATTAAGTAATTTACCAAGAGTCATACAACTAGACGATGATGAAGACAAAACTTTAATTCAGGTACTGTGACTCCAAAAGCCATGCTCTTGAACATTCACTCTTTTAGAAGAACAAACATTTACCGAGCGTTTTCTGTATGTCAAGCACAGTGCTAAGTGGTATGCACAGATTATTTCACTGAAACCTCACAACAGCCCTTGAAAGGATTTATTTTTATTTTCTCCACTTTATAGACTAAGCATCTGAGGATTAGAGACACTAAGAAATTTGGCCAAAATTACCAACTAGTAACTGACAGAACTGAATTTGTTTGACAAAAAAGTCTTCCCAGCATTAGCAAGACTTCGAGAAAACAGGTACTGCTGGCAGAAAAGTTAAATGGTATAGCCATTTTGGGAGGTCATTTGGCAAACATCATTGGCTTTTGTAGTTTACCTTTGGCAATATAGTTTTTCCCATATAAGTTACTTTAGAAAGTACTAGGCACAAAGATTCCTCTATAAAGATACTTACTTAATATTATTTATAATTGCAACTGGTAAAATATCTTATGGCATATTAAAGGAATAAAATGCCACCATTAAGAATGACTGTACAGTAGAATATTTTTATGACGTGGAGAAAAGTGTTAATGATATGCTGAAAAGGAAAAAAGGTAGGTCACCAAACGGCAAGAACCATATGATATTATTTTCATTAACACATAGAATAAAAATGGAGTCGACTTACTATACATACGCCAGATAACAGCTACCTAGCTATATATACCTAGATATTTTGAACTAGCAAGACAGATAGCTACGGCTAGCTAGATTTTTTTTTTTTTCTTTTAATAGAAAGAAAATGTTAAAGATGGTTGCCTCCAGGTAGTTGGATTTCGAGTGGTTTTTTTCTTCTTCGTACTTTCCTACATATTTCCAATTTTCTATTTTTCCAGTTGTAATAGGAAAAAAAAAAAGCCAATTTCTGTATGTGGTTCCACAGAATAAACTGAAGAAGGTGTCTCAGGCTCCTATAAAAGTAATATTTCTACCTAAAGTTCACAGTCAACAGCAGTGATTATAGTGCTAGGGCAGACAAAAGCCAAGAATAATGGCCAATATTTCCCATAGGCCAGTCACAGAAAAGATTAGTCCTTCCTCATAAATCCAGTAAGAAAATTCTCAGGACTCTGAGTCCCTTCTCACCAGGGGAATTTCTGGAATTCTCTCTTGCCCTGAAATATTGAGTCTGGTGTTCCCCATACACCCCACCACCACCACCATCCTCCCCCTCTGATGAACCAGTTGACTTAGTTAGAATTCTATTTTGTAGGTTACAGAAATCAAATGAAGTAGCATATGTCAAAGAAGGAGTTTATTAAAAAGATAAAGTGGGAACTCTCGTTCATTGCTGGTGGGAATGCAAAATGGTACAATCGCTGTGGAAAATAGTTTGGCTGTTCCTCAAAAACTTAAACATTGAATTACCATATGATCCAGCAATTCCACTGCTAGGTATACACTCAAAAGACTTAAAAGCAGAAAACTGCACACCAATGTTTACTGCAGCACTATTCACAATAGCCAAAAGGTGGAAACATCCTAAATGTCCATCAACAGATGAATGGATAAACAAAATGTGGTACCTACACACAATGCAATACTACCGGATAAACAAAATGTGTTACATACACACAATGCAATACTACCCAGCCATAAAGAGAAATGAAGTCCTGACACACACTATAACATGGATGAATCTTGAAAACATGCTGAGTGAAATAAGTCAGTCCCAAAAGGACAAATACTGTATGACTCCACTTACACGAAATAAGCAAATGTATAGAAATCGAAGCTTATTAGCCGCTACCAAGGGGAGGAGGACTCATTAACAACCTGCGATATGCAGATGACACAACCTTGCTTGCTGAAAGTGAAGACAACTTGGAGCACTTACTGATGAAGATCAGACTACAGGCTTCAGAATGGATTATACCTCAACACAAAGAAAACAAAAATTCTCACAACTCGACCAATAAGCAACATGATGATAAATGGAGAAAAGATGGAAGTTGTCAAGGATTTCATTTTACTTGGATCCATAGTCAACGCCCACGGAAGCAGCAGTCAAGAAATCAAATGACCCGTTTCATTGGGCAAATCTGCTGCAAAACACCACAAGTGTTAAAAGGCAAAGATGTCACCTTGAAGACTAATGTGCACCTGACCCAAGCCATGGTGTTTTCAATCGCCTCACATACATGTGAAAGCTGGACAATCAATAAGGAAGCCCAAAGAAGAATCGAAGCCTTTGAATTGTGGTGTTGGAGAATACTGAATATACCAAAAGAACAAACAGATCTCTTTTGAAAGAAGTACAACCAGAATACTCCTTAGAAACAAGCATGGCATAACTCCTCTCATATAATTTGGACACGTTATCAGGAGGGATCAGGCCCTGGGGAAGGACATCATGCTTGGTAATGCAGACGGTCAGCAAAAAAGTGTAAGACCCTCGATGAGATGGATTGACACGGTGGCTGCAACAATGGGCTCAAGCATGACAATGATTGTGAGGATAGCACAGGACTGGGCAGTGTTTCATTCCACTGGACATAGGGTCGCTATGAGTTGGAACCGACTTCTCGGCACCAAACAAGGGCAGAAGGGGAGTCATTGTTTCAAACCAAACTCATTGCCGTCGAGTCAACTCTGACTCATAGCGACCCTATAGGACAGAGTAGAACCGCCCCATAGGGTGCCGAACTTTTGGTTAGCAGCCGAACTGGGTGGCGCAAGTGCCTTGCACTCAGCTACTAACTAGAAGCTGGGCAGTTCAAATCCATCCAGTGGCGCCAGGAAAGAAAGGCCTGGCGATCTACTTCTGTAAGATTGTCGTTCTTGTTAGTTGTCATGGGCTTCATTCCCACTCACGGCGACCCCATGTGTTTAGAGTCACTGAAAAATCCATGTAATGTCCTTCTATTCTGACACACGAGATGTCGCCATGAGTCAGAACTGACGCCACAGTAACCAGTTGGGGTTTTGTTTTTTACTTTTTTGGTTGCACAACATTATAAACGTAATCGATGTCACTGAATTATACATGTAAACACTGATGAATTGGCAAATGCATTATATATATTTCTACTACAAAAGAAGGGAAAAAAAAAAGTGAGAAAATGGTTTCACTCACAAAACTCAAGGGCCGAGCTAAAAAGGGCTGCAGGTAGGCTCTGCTTCATGCTCTCGTGTCTTCGTAGACTGGGTCTGTTTCTTGACGCAGTGCTGTAAAATGGCTCCCACAGCGCCTGAGTTCAAAGTCTGTGTATCAATCTCACGGACCAGCTGGAGAAAAGTTAATTTGCTGCATTCGGCGTAAGTGTCTACCCTTGTTACCACAGCTACGTGAGCGCGTGGGGCGGGGGTCCACCGTACATCTGTGAAACCACCCGTGACCCTGCAGATGGAGGGCATGTTTCCAAAATTCAGAAAGTTGCTGCAAGCAGAGCAGGCCCTCCCAAAAGGTCTCTGCCAGTCCCCTCTGGCCTCTCTCGGAGGTGTAACCGAATGCCTCGCGGGTTCTTGTCCTGTCCTATTAGCCGACTGAAATAAGACGGACACCAGTTGCAAGGGAAACAAAGTGGTTTATTATCTGCGCAGATAAGGAGCAACGCAGGGTCTAGTGACCAGAAGACAGCGAGCTCCTCGAGCTCGGAACTTCGGGATCTTTTATGGGGAGACCGATTCCAGGTCTTAACACCTCAGTTCCCCTTAACCCGCCCATTCTTGGACTCCCCCTCCCCTGTCAAAGTCTGGGAGGCAGGTTGCCGACTCATCTTGAGCCCGATGTAGTGGTGGATGGACCTCTCGCTCCAGAATGGCCTCCGGGTACAACAATGGCTGGCAAATGTGCTCCGTTCCGGAGGAGCGCAGTTCCGAGGTCAGGTTCTGCGCAGGTGTGGGTAGCCAGTTGGAACTGGTTCTCAAGCGCAGTCTTCTGGCCTGCAAAATGTTAAAAGAAAATGTTGCCTAGAGGGTATCAGCAGTAAGTCTTGAAGAAAGTGGAGTTAACGAAACTTGCACAACAACTCCATCTTATCTTGGGGTGCCTATCAGGAGCCTTTAACCTGGGGCGCCTCTCAGGAGCCTCTAGCTAGGGTTCAAGCGGCACTACCGTTTCACGTGTGGTTAAGAGCATCCAGCAGCTCTCTACTTCAAGTTGGTGAATCCTGTCGGCCCAATTCCACGATAAGGGTAGAAACCAACGTTACCTTCCACTTCTTTTACATCTTCCTCAGCACAAACCCATCTATTCCGACTATAGCAACCCTACAGGACAGAGTAGAACTGCCCCATAGGATTTCCAAAGCTATAATCTTTACAGAAGCCAGATAGCACATCTTTTCCCTGCAGAGCAGCTGGTGGGTTCAAACGGCTGACCTTTCAGTTAGCAGCCCAGCACTTTAACCTTTAACCACTGGCCTCAGCACAACACATTGGAAATGCTGATTGCTTGATTGCCAGAGGAAAGTGTCAGCCTTTAACACAAGCTAATAAGGAGCTGCGAACGCCGGAAAACCTGCTCTCGGTTGCTTCAGAATCAGAACCAAGTATAAGGGGTGTGTTTTGAACTCTGTGAGGTTTAAAGAGATACTTAAAAGAACTCAGGATTACTGTGATTACTCCGTGTGTGTGTTCTCGTGCACGCGTGCATGCTTGTGTGCAAACACCATGCAAACACATTGTCTTCCCCTGGTTAGCCAAAATGAAGAGAGACTAGAAAGCCCCTCCATTTTAACAGCACACAGTTTTCCAAATGCTAGAAGCCTATTAAAAAGATATTTTGGTCCCTGAAATAAAGTAGCAATGTTCGCATAAGAGCGCAAACAGAATAGAATTTAGATCTCATCTCCGCGGGCCTACCTGATTCCAAGCTTAGACACATTAAGGGAGATGCCACTTGGGATCTTGTTTTAATTGGATTTTCTAATCTTCTGTATATTCTAATGAGCTTGGGGGCGGGGGGGGGGAATCTTCAGTACTTAGGATACTGCCTCTATCAAGATGATCTGAAACGTTTTCTTTTGTTGCTCTGTGTTGAGGAGTAAGGGTGAGGAGAGACTTGCTTTTTTGCAAGTGTTGATATCCAAGATGTGCATTTGCATCCCCTGTGGGAATTTTCCATACTTCAGTCTTCAGGAAGTACCTGTCCAAGCTTTGCGCTTCAGTCTCCTGTGTTAGGAAAGGCCCAAAGGCCTTCAGCAAAATGTCTCTCATAGAGCTCATTGCAGGTTAATATGTTGCACCTGATGATGATGTAACAAGGATCTACAAATCTAATATCGGCCAGAGGTCAGTGGGCTGCAGACCTCTGCCCAGTTGGCTTTGCTGCCAAGTAGCCACCCAGGAGAGGGCACATCAACATGGGGATGTACAAGGATTCTTGTCTCCTTGGCAATTCTTTCTAGGAAAACAAAGGTGAGTATAACACTCATCAGCGCAGACCATCCAAAGGAACAAATTGGGAGTATGTTGGACTTCCTCCAAACCTCTCTGGTTCCTCTGGGGAGTCAGACCAATACTGTTATAACCTGTGCAAGCTCTAGACAGACTGCCTAGAACCCGGTTCTGCGTCTCCAAACACAAACTGTGAGGCCTTGGGTAAGTGACTCTTTCTGGGCCACAATTTCCTCAGATGCAAAATGGGAATGATTATGTTGTTGTTGTTAGATGCCATCAAGTCGATTCTGATTCATAGCGACCCTACGTACAATGGAATGAAACACTGCCCCATCCTGCGCCATCCTCACAATCATTGTCTTGCCTGAGCTCATTGTTGCAGCCACTGTGTCAGTCCATCTTGTTGAGGGTCTTACTCTTTTTCGCTGCCCCTCTGCTCTATCAAGTATGATGTCCTTCTCCAGGGACTGCTCCCTCCTGATAACATGTCCAAAGTATGTGAGTCCTCGCCATCCTCGCTTCTAAGGAGCATTCTGGTTGTACTTCTTCCAAGATAGATTTGTTTGTTCTTCTGACACTCCATGGTATGTTCAATATTCTTTGCAAATACCGTAATTCAAATTCTTCTTTGATCTTCCTTATTCATTGTCCAGTGTTCACATGCATATGAGGCAATTGAAAGCACCGTGGCTTGGGTCAGGTGCACCTTAGTCCTTAAAGTGACATCTTTGCATTTTAACACTTTAAAGAGATCTTTTACAGCATATTTGCTGAATGCAATGCATCACTTGATTTCGTGACTGTTGCTTCTATTGGGCGTTGTTTGTGGATTGAAGTAAAATGAAATCCTTGCCAACATCAATCTTATCTCCATTTATCATGATGTTGCTTATTGGTCCAGTTGTAAGGATTTTTGTTTGCTTTATGTTGAGGTGTAATCCATACTGAAGGCTGTGGTCTTTTGATTTTCATCAGTAAGTGCTTCAAGTCCTCTTCGCTTTCAGCAAGCAAGGTTGTATCATGTGCATAATGTAGGTTGTTAATGAGTCTTCCTCCAATACTGATGACACATTCTTCTCCGTATAGTCCAGTTTATCGGATTATTTGCTTAGCATACAGATTGAGTAAGTGTGATGAAAGGATACAACCCTGATGCACACCTTTCCTGACTTTAAACCATGCAGTATCTCCTTGTTCTGTTCAAACAACTGCCTTTTGGTCTATGTACAGGTTCCACGTAAGCACAATTAAGTGTTCTGGAATTCTATTCACAATGTTATCCATAATTTGTTATGATCTACACAGTCAAATGCCTTTGCATAGTCTGTAAAACACAGGTAAACATCTTTCTGGTATTCTCTGCTTTCAGCCATGATCCATCTGATATTAGCAATGTTAACCTAGTACTTAACTCCTGTGATATAGAATTTTCATGACAATTAAATTAGTTCATACATATAAATGGCTCAGAACATCACCAGGCAAACAGTAAATGCTTAATAAATATTAGTGACTATTACACCAGGCACCCCAGCTACTTACTGGCCCTGCCAGGATGAAGGTCTGTTGGATCTACATCCAAAGCATTGTTGAAGGTACCCTCAAGGGGCACTAACTGAGGATACAATTGAGCCCATAGCTCAGAGTACAAGGCACTTCATAGTTCCAAAGATTCTGACCACAACCTGCTAGCCACAAAGTTAAAAACATCTGCCCACCTTCCAGAAGCCTCAGCCAGCCCACTCTTCCAGCTTAGGTCCCGGAGTACTTAAGGTTTCTGCTTGTATTGAATGAATTTCCATCCACTTATAAGTCCCTTTGTGCAGATTTAATTGACAGGCAATGAATTTCTCCCTTTGTTTTTCTTGTTCTCACTGAAGACTACAAAGAAAGTCTTAAGCTAATCCTTAGAAGATAAAAGTCTTCAAGTTATTCTTCTCTGTCAAGTCTATTTAGTCTTGCCTACAGCTAATCAGCTTGCTTGTCAAAGCAGACCCTAGAACTGCTGGAAATGCATGACGAGGAATGTATAAATACAAGTGGTATTTTGCTGTAATCTGCCGGATGTTTGTCATTTGGAGGTGCTGGGACTCCAGTTTTAAGAAACTCCACCAGAGTCAATCGAATCCTTTGCTTTCATATATCAGGAGTGAAGTTCCTTCACTGACGTCCACAGACATGTTTTTGAGGATGTGCTGATCACTGCTACAAGATGGGGAACAAGAAGATGTAGCAATAAATAAGCAAGTTCCTCAAGGGGGGGTGAGAGTATAGTGGGGAGGCAAACCCACATCGCAATGAACAATAATAAGGTATGACAAATGCTGGTAGAATTATAACCACGCTGCTTGGGAGTGCAGAGGAGGAAATGATAGCGACTGGTGGTTGGAGAAGGTTGTCTTTGTGATGGGCCTTTTGAAGGATGAGTAGGCAGGTAACAAAATGATGATAAAGACCTTGCCAACACAGCAAACAGGATAAGCAAGTGGGCAGGGGCATGAACATGCTTGAAGTGAGGAAGTAATATCAAATAGTTCATTGGGGGCAGTAGAGGGAGTGGTGAGAGAAGAGACTGGAAGCCACAAACAGCACCTATTTAGAATTCATTCACATATAGGGACAGGCCTCCCTGAGCACGTACATGAGAGCCAAACTTACCTGCCTTCCTCATTTAGTAATGGTTCCCCATCTTCATTCCCATTTACTGCTTATTTCTTTAGTCTCTACCAGTAAACTGGCTGTTGAACAGCCTACTAGAACATTTCCATCATGGCAGAAAGTCGGTTAGGCAGCACTGTCTTAGAGAATAATGTTCAGGGGAAATGGTGGCTTTTGGACAGGCTTGGAATAAAGCAATTCCATAACCATTGTTTGTTGTTGTTGTGTGCTGTGAAGTCAATTCTGACTCATAGCAACCCTACACATGACAGAGTAGAACTGCCCAATGGGGTTTCCTATGCTATAATCTTTATGGGAACAGATCTCCAGGTCTTTTCTCCTGCTGAGCTGCTGCGTAGGTTCAAACTGCCAACCTTTCAGTTAGCAGCCAAGCACTTAACCGTTGCACCACCAGGGCCCCTCAGCTATTGTTTAGGGAGGTTAAAAATTGGAAGCGTGACTGTCGTTTAATGCATACTTGTCTTCACCTCTGCCCAGCAAAGTAGCTAAACGTTCCAAGGGAAAACCTGATTTACACCATGTTGTTGTTAACATCTCCAACCTCAAATAGTTCTTCAGGGTTTCATGTAGTCCTTGATAACTATTATTTAGAATCTAGTAATCTTTGTTGTTGATATAATTTTTGTGTGCTTTGTATATTTGCACAATCCATTTATATGTTCCACCTCCTAGGAAGATTTTAACCTCCTTAGCAGGGATTTGTTCTTTTAACTCTTTATATCCCTAGTGTCAATCCCAGTGCTTTGCACATAATATATGCTCAAAAACATTCTTCTGTTAATAATAGCATACAAGGTTTTCTATGACTTAGCCCTGCCTTCCTTTCCAGCCTCATCATTCCCACTTGCAACCCAGTCTTTACAGTTCATTCTACTAAGCACCGTGCAGTTTCCCCAAATGCTTCAGGTTTTATATGCCTCCAGGCCTTTGCATATATGTCTTCCCACCATCCTTACCCTTTGCCTGGCTAACTCTTGGTCATCCTTCAGGAATTAACTTAAACTCCATTTCTATCACCTTTTCTGACCTCCAGGACCTGGTTAGCTGCTGCTCCTGGGAGTTCCCTGGTAGCCCTAGGGTAGTGCTTATCACTCATTTAATTGTCTGTGTCCTTCACTAGCCCATGAGTTCTATGAGGGCAGGTACTATAACTTGTTCATGGTTGTCGTAGTTATCTAATGGTGCTGTAACACAATTACCACAAGTGGGTGGCTTTAAAGAAGAGAAATTTATTTTCTCACAGTTCTGGAGGCTAAAAGTCCAAATCAGAGTCTCAGCTGTGTTGACTCCTTTCTTGTTGGTAGCCCCAGGTATTCCTTGGTTCCTTAGTGATCTTGGCTTGTAGACAATCCTCATATGACATCGTTTTCCTCCTCATATGTGTCTCTGTGTCTATTCTGGTCTTTTTATAATTCAGAAGTGATTAGGTTTAGGACCCACCATAACTGGCATGGGCTCATTAATGTAACAAAAGAAGACTCTATTTCCAAACAGGGTTATATCCACAGGTACAGAGTCCAGGAATTCAACATATATTTTGGGGGGACACAATTAAATCTGTAACAATGGTTGTATCCCCAGAATTGAGTATAGCATCTGGTATATAGAAATCACCCAAATGTTTGTGAAATTAATGAATGGAGTAATGATGAACCATAGAAAGAATTGTTTATCAGATAAGTTCAATTGAAGATTTGCACAAAAGATGTGGACCCATAGTACTCACATCCTGGCATTTCCTCCTATCATGTGAAAGTCAGACAAATAGCAATGATAAACCCCAAATGGTGGAGAACATTTAGCTTGGAGGTGAAAACGGGTATGGGTGGAAAAAGAAAGGATACTACATTTTTAATGTTCTAGTTTGTGTGCTAGAGTTGGGAGCTGGTGAGTTCATAGAGTTTAACTTATTAATATGTTTTGTGATGTATATATGCATTGTATACATATTTCGAAAGAAATTGAATATAAAGTATCAAATATTGTTTTTGTTGTTAGGTGCCGTTGAGTTGATTTCAACTGACAGCAACCTCATATGACAACGAAAAGCTGCCCCATAGGGTTTTCTAGGCTGCAATCTTTACAGGAGCAGATCACCAGGTCTTTCTCCCACAGAGCTGCTAGGTAGGTTCAAACAGCCAACCTTTTGGTTATCAGCCAAGTACTTAAGCATTGTACCACCAGAGCTCCCTGTATCAAATATGATACAATATAAAATGATAATTTTTTTTTCAGAAAAAGAGTTTTGATTAGTGTTTAGTGACTGGACTTTATTTTCCACCGTCTTTTACTATTTACTCTTTTTGCTGTATCTCACAGATATTTCAACAACCATTTTTAGTCTTTCAAATGGAAAACAAAGGGTGCTACCTTCAGGTGTGATAGTATTTTGGGCAATCCTTTACCCATGTAAGAGAAGATGGGTGTCAGCCTCCACAGAGGCTCTTTGGGCATCTTTAGAAGACTACTTTTCTGTTCTAGCCTAGATGAGAGTGGTGACCCCAGAAACAGCCAGTGAAACACTGAGCCTAAAAGCACAGCCCTTGATTGCTCAATATTGTTACAGGCTGCCAATTCTTTCCATGAAAGCAATGAAAGACAGCATGGGCAAGCTAAGACACAGGACTGCTATCTTCCTCAATTCAGTGACATCTACTTGGTGCCTGCTATGTGCTCAGCATTGTCATGGACACAGAGGATGTAGTGTTAACTAGGACAAAAAAGACGGCCGCTGGTCTCAAGAAACTCACTTTCTCCCTAGTGGAGGTAGACAAGTAAACAGATAGAAGCAAGGGCGGATTATCTAATAGGCAAGGTAAGCATGGTGCTTACCTTGCTTACCAGATCATCCTGTAGTGAACAATTTCTCATTTTTTCACCACATCAAAGATTCTGCTTCTAGGTATGTCTGGCATCTGTCTCTCTCTCAACCCAACAGCGCCTTCCTACAGAATCAAAGCCTCTTTTCAAATTTACAGTCCCTGATATGGGCAGATGACCCAGTAAGCAAGGTAAGCGTGGGCTTACTTGTGCTAACTTACTAATCTTAGTGAAATTGTTCACTGTGCTTACCTTGCCTACTGGATAATCTGTCCCTGGTTAGAAGTACAACAATATCAAATATAAACACATAGCCCAAGTGCAGGACAAGTTAACTTTGTGGAGATGGTGATGAATGGTGTATTAGAAAAAGCTGCTAAAAGACGGGGGGGAAGACATTTCATAGAAAGGAGACAGCATGTGCAAAGATGTAAAATATGAATGTGGTAGTACTAAATGGCATGGTAAACATGCATTTAATTTCTAACCTGCCCCAAATCCCATTAAAATGAGAAGTAACTATCTATATATATGTGTGTATATATATATACACACACTGTCTCACATACAAATACACATACACACATAAAAGCCCTGCAGCAAGAAGAAGGGTGTCATTAGCACTCGAGAAATTTTCAGAAATTAATAAAGGACAGAAAGCAGAAGGGATTAGATTGACTGTTTAATGAGAGCAGAGAAAACCACAACCCCAAACATGCACAACAAGTCAAGGGTAGGGAGAGTTTCCCCAAAGGAAGCCCTAAAGAAACCTTAAGCTCAGGGTCAACAAATAGACATAACAGGAAGAGGGGCGGGGCCAAGAGGTGGAGTACTCAGATGCTTCTGGTGGACCCTCTTACAAAAAAGACTCGAAAAAACAAGTGGTTCAATTATATATGGCAGTCTTGGAGCCGTGAACATCAAAGGCAGAGTTGAGGAACCAAACTGAGTGGCAAGGGGAGGGAGAGATGGTTCAGAAGCAGCGAGGAGTTGCCAGACCTGACTCGATGAGAGCCTGAGCCCTTCAGGCCTAATCAGCTCAGAGGAGAGCGGTGAGGGAGACAAGCAGCCGTGCTCGGGAGGCGTGTTTTCTGTACCAGGAGAGACCTGGCACCAGAGACTCTACAAAGCCACCCAGAACCAGTAAGAAGCAGCCCGCCGTGAAAGGTAAGTACTCGTGTATGGCTTACTGCGCAGATCAAAAACACCACCCTTAGGGAAAAACCTCTCTCCCATTTACCTCCCTGCTCCCTGCTCTGCACTGGGTCCCAGACCGGCTTCAGCAATTGCCAAGTGTCCTGGGCCGGAAGTATGATCCGTCACATGCCCGGAGCCATTCTCCATGCCTTGGAGAGTGAACAAATTAACAAACAGAGGAAAAAATAAACTGCCGGCTCCCCTAAGCCAGGTATCCAGGATAGGCACAACTCCTTTGCCTAGGCACAGGCATAAGCGATCCACGGACTTTGAGTGCCTTTCACCCTACATAGACTTGTGTGGGCCCATCTCAACAGCATAGCCCCTCATTACTGCAGTGCAATAGGCTATGTACCGGAACTCTAACTTCAACTGTTTCAGCTGTGAAGTGGCAGGTTCTTGACATTTAACACTGCTCTGCCCATGAAGCAGGGTCTTCACCTACCCACATCAGGCGCCTGAGGACTGGTGGCACCACCCATGCCAACTAGCCACCTGCGAGAGGGGCCCATGAATAAGAGGTGCCCCCCAGTCCTTACAGCCAACAGCATTAGGTGCTCATAGTCCGGTGGCAAAACCCACCCACCTATGCATTCTAAGGAACAGGAACATACCTTCCTCCTGGACACTTGGGGGCAGCTGTCAGCCCTCTGCCTTGCTCAGAGTGTGTCCCCCTGCTGCAGCCAGATGCCTGTGTGTACACCAATCACCCATGCCTGTCTAGGACTGTAAGTGAGAGCCTACAGCACACACTTGGTGGCTATCTACCTGGGCACCTGAGCTGAATCCATACAGGAGGAGTGGGCAGACTCCTGAGCTCACATACCTAGTAACAGATCTAACCACAGGGTGACAGGACATTAGAGCTTCAAAGTTGCCAATAATCAAACTAGCTCATATGAGCAGCCTATTTGGGCATATCAAAACAAAATGAATCTAGGACACAGTAAGCAAACGTAAAATAAATAAATATAATAACTTATTGATGGCTCGGCGACAACACTCAATATCAAATCACCTAAAGCAGCAATCCATGATGGTTTCAGCAAGCTCCCAAAATAAAGAATCAAGAACTTTTCCAGAGGAGGAAAATTTCTTGGAATTACCGGAGGCAGAATACAAAAGATTAATATACAGAACTCTACAAGAAATTAGGAAGGAAATTAAGGAAAATGCAGAACATGCAATAGAGGAAATTAAAAAGACTAGAGAAGAGCATAATGACAAATTTAACAGAAAGCAAGAATCAATAGAAAGACAGCAATGAGAAATCCAGAAGATTAACAATAAAATTTCAGAATTAGACAGCTCAATAGAAAGTCACATGAGCAGAATTAAGGCAATGGAACTCAGAATTTGTGAGATTTAAGATAAAGCACTTGACATGAACTTATTTGAGGAAAAATCAGACAACAGTATTCAAAAACATGAAGAAACCCTAAGAATTATGTGGGACTTTATCAA
>NW_004444030.1:4600345-4601643 GCF_000243295.1 Trichechus manatus latirostris | reverse complement strand
CACTTATGCTCATCAAAAGACTTCACCAAAAGAGTCAAAAGACAACCTACAGACTGGGAAAAAATTTTTGGCTATGACAAATCCAATCAACATCTAATCTGTAAAATCTACAAGGTACTGCAAAACCTCAACAACAAAAAGACAAATAACCCAGTTAAAAAATGGACAAAGGATATGAACAGGCACTTCACCAAAGAAGATATTCAGGCAGCTAACGGACACATAAAGAAATGCTCACAATCATTAGCCATTAGAGAAATGCAGATAAAAACTACAATGAGATATCATCTCACCCCAGCAAGGCTAGCATTAATCCAAAAAACACAAAATAATAAAGGCTGGAGAGGTTGTGGAGATACTGGAACACCTATACACTGTTGGTGGGAATGTAAAATGGGAAAACCACTTTGGAAATCAATTTGGCGCTTCCTTAAAAAGCTAGAAATAGAAGTACCATACGATCCAGCTATCTCACTCCTTGGAATATATCCTAGAGAAATAAGAGCCATCACAAGAGTAGATAAATGCACACCCATGTTGATTGCAGCACTGTTCACAATAGCAAAAAGATGGAAACAACCTTGGTGCCCATCAACGGACAAATGGATAAACAAATTATGGTATATCCACATGATGGAATACCACGCAACGATAAAGAACAAGGATGAAGCCACGAAACATCATAACATGGAGGAAGCTGGAGGTCATTATGCTGAGTGAATTTAGTCAGTCACAGAAGGACAACTATTATATAAGACCACTATTATAAGAGCTCAAGAAAAGGTTTAAACACAGAAGAAAACATTCTTTGATGGTTATGAGGATGGGGAGGGAGGATGAGGGTTATTTCTAACTAGATAGTAGATAAGAATTATCTCATGTGAAGGGAAGGACAGCACTCACTACAGGGAATGTCAGCACAACTGGACTAAACCAAAGCTAAGAAGTTTCCTGAATACAGTCAAACACTTTGAGGGACAGAGTAGCAGGGGTAGGGGTCTGGGGACCATGCTTTCAGGGTACATCTTGGTCAACTGGCATAACAAAGCTTATTAAAAAACTGTTCTGCATCCTACTTTGGTGAGTGGCATCTGGGGTCTTAAAAGCTTGCAAGCAGCCATCTAAGATGCATCAAATCATCCCAACCACCTGGAGTAAAGGAGAATGAAGAACACCAAAGACTCAAGGAAAGTATTAGCCCAAGAGACCGAAAGGGCCACATAAACCAGAGACTTCATCAGCCTGAGACCAGAAGAACTAGATGGTGCCCAGCTACCACCAATGACCTCCCTGACAGG
>NW_004444030.1:4598450-4600245 GCF_000243295.1 Trichechus manatus latirostris | reverse complement strand
AAGAAAGTCACCAAGACATATTATAATCAAACTTGCCAAAACCAAAGATAAAGAGCGAATTTTAAGAGCAGCTAGGGATAAATGAAAACTCATCTACAAAGGAGAGTCAATAAGAATAAGCTCGGACTACTCAACAGAAACCATGCAGGCAAGAAGGCAATGGGATGACATATATAAAGCCTTGAAGGAAATAAACCGCCAGCCAAGAATTATATATCCAGCAAAACTGTCTCTCAAATATGATGGCAAAATTAGAGCATTTCCAGATAAACACAAGTTTAGGGAATTTGCAAAAACCAAACCAAAATTACAAGAAATATTAAAGGGAGTCCTCCAGTTAGAAAACCAGTAACATCAGATAAAAACCCAAAACCAGAACACAGGACACAGCAACCAGATATCAACCCAGACAGGGAAGTCACAAAAGTAAATCAAAGCTAAAACACTGAAAATAGGGAAACAGATCTCAATATGTAAAAGAAGATAACATTAAAACAAAAAAGAGGGACTTAAAAATGTAGATATAGATTTTTCATACAGAGAGGAAGTCAAGGCGATATTAAGAAATAAAAGACTGGTATAAACTTAGAAAAATAGGGGTAAATATTACAGTAACCACAAAGGAAACTAACCTACAAGTCAAAATAAAAAAGTAGAAAAATATAAAGACTCAGCAAACACAAAATCAACAACAATGAAAAAGATGAAGAGAAAATACATAAAGAAAAACAACTCAGCACAGAAAATTAACTGGAACAAAGAAACTGTGAACAACACACAAAAAAAGACATCAAAATGACAGCACTAAACTCATACCTAGCAATAATTCCACTGAATGTAAAAAGACTAAATGCACCAGTACAGAGATGGAGAGTGACAGATTGGATAAAAAAACCCGATCCTCTTATATGCTGCCTACAAGAGAGGCACCATAGACTTAAAGACACAAACAAACTAAAACTCAAAGGATGGAAAAAAATATGTCAAGCAAACAAAACTTGAAACAGAGCAGAAGTGGCAATATTAATCTCTGACAAAATAAACTTTAAAGTAAAATCCACCACAAAGGATAAGGAAGGACACTATATAATGATTAAAGGATCAATACACCAGGAGGACATAACTACAATAAATACTGACACACCCAACCACAGGGCTCCAAAATACATAAAACAAACTCTAACAGCACTGAAAAGAGGGATAGATAGCTCCAAAATAGTAGTAGGAGACTTCAACACACCACTTTTGGTGAAGGACAGAACATCCAGAAAGAAGCTCAACAAAGACATGGAAGAGCTAAGTGCTACAATCAACCAACTTGATCTCATAGACATATACTGAACACTCCACCCAACAGCAGCCAAGTATACTTTCTTTTCCAGTGCACATGGAACATTCTCCAGAATATACCACATATTAGGCCATAAAACGAGCCTTAACAAAATCCAAAGCATCGAAATATTACAAAGCGTCTTTTCTGACCATAAAGCCATTAAAGCAGAAATCAACAACAGAAAAAGCAAGGAAAAAAATAAAACACATGGAAACTGAACAACACCTTCCTCAAAAACTACTGGGTTATAGATGAAATTAAATATGGAATAAAGAAATTGATAGAATCAAACAAGAATGAAAACTCATCCTCCCAGAACCTTTGGGACACAGCAAAAGAAGTGCTCAGAGGTCACTTTATACCAATAAATGCACATATCCTAAAAGAAGAAAGGGTCATACTCAAAACATTAACCCTACAACTGGAACAAGTAGAAAGAGAGCAGCAAAAGAAGCCCTCAGG
>NW_004444030.1:4570826-4598350 GCF_000243295.1 Trichechus manatus latirostris | reverse complement strand
CTTAGCTCAAGTAGATACAAGAGACTAAACGGGCAGCTTCTGTCCGGAGGTGAGATGGGAAGGCAGAGAGAGTTAGGAGCTGGTTGAATGGACATGGGGAATCAGGGGTGGAAAGGAGGAGTGTGCTGTCACAGTATGGGGAGAGCGATTAGAGTCACATAACAATGTATGTATAAATTTTTGTATGGGAAAAAATTAAAATTAAAAAAAAAGAAATAACAGGAAGGATGCCCGGGTTGACCATTAAAGCAGTTGCTGTGGCGTCAATTCTGACTCATAGCAACTCTATAGGACAGAGTAGAACTGCCCCATAGGGTTTCCAAGGCTGTAATCTTTACAAACAGGCTGCCACATCTTTCTCCGTCAGAGCAGCTGGTGGGTTCCAACCGCTGACCTTGGGGTTAGCAGCCAAGTGCTTAACCACTGCACCAACAGGGCTACTTCTGGGTCTGTCATTAGACAAACTAATTTAGACATTGCATTCAGGTGGGGTCCTTCTCATCCTGGGTGTACACCTTGTGATTAGAAAGCAGCAGTGTCTCAAAAAAAAAAAAAAAAGAAACTTCCCCAAAACAAAACAACAACAGCAACAAAAAAACTTGACTAGCTCCCAAGGGAAGGCTTCTAGTTTGAAATTTGGGTTCTTCACATTGAAAGAACCCAATTGAGTCCCAAGCTGGATAAATTTTAAATTAAGATCCACATCTTCTAGTAAAATTTCAAAACTCAAATTATAAAGAGAAAAATTCCTAAAAGCACACAAAAAGAAAAACAAGATATCTAATAAAAAAGCAAGAATCAGATTGGCACCAGAGTTTTGGACTGAATAGTACTGAAATTCTTTTTTGTCCTTGGGATTCTACTAGGTAGTTATTTCTCTTGATCTTTTCTTGCCAGGTTATATCCAACCTATCTGCTGTTAACAAAAAAAAAAAAACAGAAATAAAAAGGAGTCTCTACTCATTTAACTGCAGAGCCTGACCTCAGCCAAGAACATCGGTTGCTATACAGGAAGAAAATAGGGCTTTTCTTTCTATTCTTTTCAATCATAACACCAAATACACTTATTCAGTTTCTATCTGTCTAAGGCTCTATAATCAGAGCCTCAGTGTACATTCCTGTGGGTCATGCACTGCACAACTCTTATAGGCACCATTACATAGACCACAACATGAATGGCTCCTTCAATGCAGTTGCCCTGTCTATAATTCTGCCAGGGACCAGCTGCTGTTACCAAATCACAAGTCAGCAAGGAGGGAATGTCACTCATGTCAATCCCCAGCATCTGTCTTGTAAGTCATATCAAGGGTTGTGTTAGCACTGTTTATTCTTTAGACCATATGTCCTTTTTTGGTTTTCTTGCTCCCTGAGAATTGTTATGATTGCAATGGAAAGAGAGAACCAAGGTTGGTGTGGAAGCTATCATAATTCCTCAGAGGGGTATCAAAAGACTGCTGAATAATTGTAGACTATTAACTCTAATTTATCTGAATGAGACGAGGAACAAGGCTGCATGTCATCCCAAAACCATTAATCAATATATAGTACAGTATATGTAGAGTGAAGTTGGTTTATCAAATAGGAAACATTTTCCTTATAAGTCAGAAAACTCAAGTCAAACTAATTAATAAATAAACAAAATTTATTAGCTTATATAGTTCGCTATGAGTCAGAATCGACTCGATGGCAATGGGTTTGGTTTTGGGGTTTTGGTATATAATAAAAACGTAAGTTACGTTTCAGATGAAATTTGCCTTAGCAGCTCAATAATAACATCAAAGACCGAGATAATTTCCTTCTCTTCAGTTTTGTCCTCTGGCATCAGCGTTATACCATGGCTGACTTCCCTTGTGGTCACAAAATGGCTGCACATAGTCATCAGAGTTACGTGATTTTTCTTCCACGTACAGCAAGAAGAGAAGGAGAAGATTTTTTCCCCAATCATTAATGACAAATCTGGCTTCCTCTGATTAAAGCATAACTTAGGTCATATGTCTACTATCCCGTGTCAATCACTGTGGCCAAGAAGAAGTGATTCACAATTGGCTTAGATCTGCCTAATATGCCCACAACAGTATAGTAGAACCAGTTACAGTAGAAAGTTTGGATAATGTAATAGGCTTTGACCACCATGGCTTATCCAAACAGTATGAGTAGGAAATTTGGGATCTTTTAGGAAAAGAAAGGGGTGCAAGAGTGCTGGGGAGTGATACAATGTCTATTATTAAGCTACCATGGGTTCTGTTTGCATGAGGATCCGACAGACCTCCACTTTAGACCTCTAATGAGCTAAAGATCTGAGATAGTGAAACAAAATTAAAGAAATAGAGGTACCCTGACCTCTGAGAAAGTGCCCCAAGTAGGCAAGGAGTTCACTCAGAGTCAGAAAAGATTTAAGAAGTTCAGACTTACTGCAGGACTTTCAAGTTCCTCAAGAAAGTAAGCTGAAAACCTGAGTCAAACCAAATTGTGTATTATTAAGGGCATTGTAATAAAGTGAGGGGGTAATGGCGGGTCAGTGGTAAAATTCTCACCTTCCATAAGCGAGACCCAAGTTTGATTCCTGGCCAATGCACCTTATGCACAGCTACTACCTATCTGTTCAGTGGAGGCTTGTGTGTTAGTATTATGTTGAACAGGTTTCAGCAGAGCTTCCAGACTAAGATGGATTATGTGCATTGGGTTGCCACGAGTTGGGGGCCAACTCGACGCCAGTGAACAACAGTATTGTAAGGGAGGAAAACCATACAATCTGGGTAACTAACAAAAGAACTCCAACATTTGTGTGAACATTTGTGTAGGGAGGACCACACCAGGCCAGAAAACTGCCCCAACCATGCAGTGCGGCATCAGCAATGACCTCAGTAGCTGTAATGAGAGGTGAGACAAATCAGAGATGAGTCCTGGGGGCTGCAGCAATAGGCCTTTGAAGGCTGCAAAGAAGAGAGTGTGAGTGACTCCAGGACTCTGTCCTAGGGGGAGGTAAGGCATTATTGGGCAGCTGAAGTTCCAGTATTCAGCTGGTGAGGCTCAAATACCATTGCATTACCACATTGTACCCACCTACCCTTAACTGTGGGCCATCAGGCTGCTGGAAACTGGGGATGCACAAGTTATATTAAGAAGTATTCAAATTTTGCTCTGCAAGACTTAACACCTAATTATATTTGACTTGACTCAATATTAAAAATTATTTTACATCTCCTGAGCATTCTATAAACTAAAGGGGGAAAAAAATCTAACTTAGAACAACTTGGAAATAAAAACAAACTGAACCAGAGTTGGAAATTTTTTAAATAAAGGGATAACAAAAACCCAGGTCATTGGCCATTCTCTGGAATTAAATCATCAGTTCTGTCCATTGAAAGAGGTGGCTCTGCAAGACTTTTCTTTACTGAGAAAATCCTTGCCCCAAGCCTTCTCCATAGACATAATCATTCTCGATTTCCACAAATTTTTTCAAAGAACTGTAGAGCTGTTTCTGCCGGATTGAGGCACATGGTGTTATTACTTCAACCCTGTCAGAATAAGGCCTTTTGAATTACTCATTAGGCTGTGGGTGGGTTAAGAACTGGTGGTCTGAGTTCCCAGTTTTTCCTAACAGAAGATGGCCAATTACAGATACTCAATTTCTCTTTCAAATGGCTGATTCTCCTCTGGTTTCTCTTGGGTGGCTGATTCTGCTCTGGTTTCTCCTGTTTCCATTCTGGATAGCAAGGCCTGCTGGCAGGGATTGTAATTAGGTGTGATTTAAGTGCTACATAATTTGTACAATGCTATAAAATGCCAATGCAGAATCAAGGGAGTTTGGTCAAGAGGAAAATTGATTTTGGAAAAGAAGGGGTGGGGGAGCAGGTGGCACTAGGCCATCTGTTTCAGAAGGGATAATTAGGATTCTGGTTTTGCTGAAGACATTTTTAGAAAAAGCATTTGCAAGGGTTGCTGAAAAGTAGCATCAGTTCTGAGAAGGAAGTCAGAAAAGAGAGCAAAGGCTGAGCAGGCCCAGCTCTCTAGGTTAAACCAGTGCCAAGCCAACCTTGCAAACGAGAACTTTCCAAAAGCCCAAGCCAGAGGAACTCCTGCAAGTAAAAAGTAGTCCCCCAAATAGAAAGGATGACCTCAGTTCTGATATATTGCCACTTTCATCCATTGACATTGTTCAATGCCTTTCCTTTCTGGAAGCAAAGCACCATAACAAGAGTTATGGACCAAGAGGCTTTGAGATTTTCTTCCTTCTCGACCTCCAGCCTCTGACCACGTGGCCATTTCTTAGCACCTCTACCTCTCTCAGGACAAAGGATTTGGGCATATAACTCTTCAGGTGTAAATATCCAAGGAGAAAGTAATAAGGTGTTAAAGGTCTCAAGGAAGAAAGGAAGGGATGAAAGAAGAGAGGGAGGGAGGGTGGAAGGAAGGCAGGAGAGAGGAAATGTACTGCAATATTTGCCAGTATCTATTATAATCATTGTAATTACCTTCATCTGTCTATTAAAGGACAATTTCTACTTCATGTCATTATCCTTACCCTGAAATAGCACAACACAAATTAGAAATTGTATGTAGACAAATTAGATTTTCCTATCAGAATTTTGATTTCTCATGTGAAAACTTCAGTGATAGATTCCAAGTTTGGTTAGAAGAGTTTAAAGTTAACTCATACTCTCGCATGAAATGAAGCTTAGTGAATAACGTGTACAGTAAAACCTCATGAATTCAGACTTCATTAATGTGGAATTTTCAGTGCTTATCTTTGCTTTATCCGTAAATATATATATTCCTAGTAAATCATTATAAATCCAGTTGTACCCAAAAAAAGGCTTCCTAAAGTTATCTTCATAAGTCTTGAGTGTTTTAAAAGCAAAGACTTAATTTATATATATATATATATATGCTACTGTAGATTATACCCTGTTACGAGAGCCCTGCTTACCCCTTTTTGGAGAACTGAAAGTGATATTAGATCTACTCCCATCCAACACATCTAGAAAAATATACTATACTAAAAGGCAATGTTCTTTCCCTTTCCCCTACTTGAAAATACTCTTATTTAAAGGTTACAAAGAAAGGGTTAATCGAGAGAAAAAGTATAGTAGTATCTTTATGTGAATAATAAACATATAGTTTGCTTTTCTACATATAAAAGCAGAGTCTTGCCAAATATCAGTACTGCTACAGTGTCCTTTAGAGTATATACATTTGGAAAGGGCAGAAATGTGAAAGCCTTCATTTCTCCTCAACTTGAAATTCTTTGTGTCTTTAGTTAGCTTGTAATCTGTTTCTATCAATGCTTGATTCAAAGATCTCTGGAATGTTCCCCTGAGTCCTCTTGAACTTGAAGCTGAAATGTCTCCTATTTCTTCCCAATGCCACCTTCTCCAGTCCTCTTCACTGCAACTATCTTGTCTCTTAAGTCTTCTGTAATGGTTAAAGTTGTGTGTCAACTTGACTGGGCCATGATTCTCAATGGTTTGGCAGTTATGTAATGATGTAGTTTGGCAGTTATACAATGATGTAGTCATCCTCCATGATGAGATCTGATGTGATCAACCAATCAGTTGTAAGGGGAGTTTCCTTGGGGGTGTGGCCTGCATCCAATATACATATGGACATTCTGGCAAAGCTCTCTTTGGATCCTGCATCTGGCTTGTCATCATCTGACCTTCAGTTCTTGAGACTTGAGCCAGCTGCCTGCCATATTGCTTCCCTATCTTGGAATTCATCAGCCTCCACAGCATGTGAACCAGCAGCCTGCCGTCTGACCTGCCAATCTTGGGTTCATCAGCACCTGCAGCTACATGAGTCAGGAGAAGACCCATGGACTTGGAACTTGCCATGGATTTGGAACTTGCCGGACTCTGCAATCACGTAAGCCATTTCCTTGAAATAAATCTCTCTCTCTGTGTATATATATATATATATGTATATATATACACACACACACTTCACTGGTTTTGCTTCTCTAGAGAACCCAGCCTAAGACACTTTCTAACTCTTTTTCACACAAAAGTAGTTGGTGTGTACGCTTCTCCAGAGAACTACAGCACAAAATGTAGAGACTTCTCCTTAAATCACCCTGACTTATGCAATTGTAAATAATTCTTCCCAAGTTATAGAGTCATAAACTCCTAGCATCAGAAAGGATCTATTAGATAGCATCCAATTCAAAACCTTCATTTTATAGCTGAGGAAAATGAGTCCTAGGGAGATAAAGTGACTTGTCCAAGGTCACATACCTCTTGTTGACAGTATTGTTAAGAAATGGGAAATTTCTCTAGCAAAATTGTGATGATTAACCTACTTGTTCTTTTCATATTAGAAAATGATAAAAATGGCTTTTTTTTTTTTTTTTTAGTTTAGGCTTCACATTAATTTGTATGAGCTTCTACTTCATTAGTCTGACCCCCTATGATGGGCTGCTAACCGAAAGGTTGGCAGCTCAAGACCACTGTTGCTCCTTGGCAGAAAAATGTGGCAGTCTGCTTCCATAAAGATTACAGCCTCGGAAACCCTATGGAGCAGTTCTGCACTGTCCTGTAGGGTTGTTATGAATCAGAATCGACTCAACAGCAATGGGTTTAATGGTCATAGGCCTTTATTCTTTGAATTGTAAAATTTTGTTGAGAAGGGAAATTCTATCTCCCCACATTTTGGTCTTGGCCCATAGTGCAGAGAAAAAGCTTTTGTACTGATACTCTGGCCCCCTCTCCACTTACTTCCTAGCTCCCTTCACAAGAAAAGGGGTTGTCTATTTGATTGGTCAGAGCCTGATGTTCATTAGATCACATTGTGCCAAATGATAGGGTTACTGTACCTTAAAGCCAGAAATGAGTGCTACTCTTTGTTTTTGAATTCTTGTGCCATGAACAGCAGGCTCATCATACTTCCTTTTTACTCCCTAGCATTCATCAGTGAGAAAGTCATGGCCTCCTTTGTCATCAGGGAAAACATCTATCCATATTTCTCCTCTTCCATTTGACAGCCTGACAGGCTATTTGCCAAGCCATGTTATATTACTAATGCTGGTAATGTGTTTCCCTTGCAGTCTTTGTTCTTTGTATGTGTAGATTCCTAGGCAGGAACCCCAAAGAGAATAGTTAGTGGGAGGGTTCAAGCACTAACTCCTGCTCCAAACCCACTAACCAAGTATCTAATGCTATATCACCATAGAATAAAAAAAGATCCAGGTCACCTTCTAGTGAGAAACCTAACCTAGCTATCGACAAGATGAGCTCTCCACCCTGCCCCCAGATCTCTGCTCACTGTTGCCTGGAGCCATTTAAGAAAGAAGAGAGACAAACGCCTATATTCCCATTTGGTTCGTTTCTGGTCCTTTCTTCCAGCAGAAACATACAAGTGCTTTGGGTTCACTGGTCAGTTTATCATAAGGAAGTATACCTCATCATGCCTCTCCTAGTCAAGACTACCTCCAGACGGAAAGGGAAGACCCACCCTACTTGTGGTGAGATAACAGTGAGAAGTTGAACTAGATAATCCCTAAAGTCCTGCCAACAATAATCAATCTTCTAATTCTATGGGGTCTGTGCCTGATTTAATTGAAACTCAGATATGTAAGTAATGAAATTTTTCTTGGCAGAGAAACACAAACAAGAGTGATGCTTTTAAAGGTCAAACCATGGAGTCCTTGGAAGACTGCACCAATAGAGCAGGTCCAAGGTAGCCCCTGGTTGTACTGAAAACCATGGTCATCAAAGTAAGGAGTAAGGATGGTTATTGTGCTCTTTAGTGTGGTACAGTGAAGTGGAAACAGTAGCAGACAGTCAGGAAACTCAGGCCAGGCTAACGTAAAACTAGCTGTGAGACCTAGGGCCAGCATGACCTCTCTGCAACATTTTATACGTGCCTCACCTATAAAATGAGCAGGAGATGGACAAAATGACTGCTGGGTCCCTTCCAGCGCCATGATGTTAATAAAAGGTTAGAGAAAATGAGAGGATCAGTGTCTTTTTTTAACCAATATCTACCTGACAATGCATGATTTACCCCCAGTTTATGAAAGGATCAAGTTCAACAAAAAATTGTCAGCAAAGATTGAAATCCATTGAAATAATTGCTTCCAATTTTCCAAATTCAAAAGAAATTCTTTTCAGTCCATTATGAGTTTGTTTCTTTATTTCTAGTTTGTTTTTTTGTTTTTTTGTTTTTTTTTTTAAGAAATCTTACATTAGCAACAACTTAGCCATATCCTGAAAAATCCTAGTGGCTCATATTTCTGTTCTGCACAAGCAATTAACACTCCTCTCAGTGGAAACATGAGCAACAACTTGGGGCCATAAGTATTTAAGGAGTCCATTTTCATTTCCAAGAGTATGAAAGACAGAAACCCAGGGGTTTGGGCAGAAGCTGAAAAACAGCGGAGAAGATGTTGATTGTATTTTCAAATTTCCAATTTTATTTTCAAGTGCAGTGTGTGCCTGGAAGCCAGACTCAACACAGCAACCTACAGCAGATGCCCTTAATTACTTCTTTCCCAGGCTCCTTCAAACATTAGCAATCTAGAGGCCAAGTCCATAAAACTGGCTGGAAATCACTCCAAATCATTTACTTGAAAAGTAGGCAGACATTATGCTGTCATGTTACTCCCCCAAATAATTACTCAACATAGTGGGGCTGTAACCTCTAAAATCTTCTAGGACGAGTGCAATTTCAGAGGCAGCAAGTGGTAATGAAACTAATATTTTTTTCCCTTTGCGATCTAAGTGATATAGTTTTCTCTGCTTCCCTTGTTCTATACACCTGGATACTGCCTTCTTCTAAGTTTCGGGATAGCCCAAATATAAAACAGTCTGCCTTGTTGCCTCCTTTCTTGCAAACATATTTTTCCCAGGCTATGTATCACAATTTTGAGCCTGAAAAACTGGATATCCTGAAGACTGAACCTACCATTATTTGTCCTCTCTGTATTCACATGCTGTTTCTTGCTCTCACTCTTTCTTATCCAGACAGCATCTATCATGCTTGGCACTTTCTCAAATAAAATTTACAGTGCCCAAAACTCCAAGTTGGTTTTGGTCAAAAACTTCCTTCAAATCCTAACTGATGATACTCAAAAAATATAAGAATTTATTTTGTCTCCAGGAGTCAGTCTGAGATGTCAATTATTGGTATAGAAGTAAACATTTTGTGGAGGTTTACATAAATGTCCTCTGTAGCAATTCAATTTGCTATTTTCAATCACCTCATATGCATGTGTAACCTCTAAATGTCCCCAAATGTCTGTCAGTTTGTCATATGGTGGTGGCTTGCATGTTCCTGTGATGCCAGAAACTGTGCCGCCAGTATTTTGAATACCAGCAGGGTCATCCATAGTGGACAGGTTTCACCTAAGCTTCCAGACTAAGACAGACTAGGAAGAAGGACCTGGCAGTCTACATGTGAAAAAATTGGCCAGTGAAAACTTTATGAATAGAAGTGGAACATTATCTGGTATAGTGATGGAAGATGAGCCCCTCAGTTTGGAAGGCACTCAAAATATGACTGGGGAAAAGCTGCCGCCTCAAAGTAGAGTCGATCTTAATGATGTGGATGGAGTCAAGCTTTTGGGACTTTCATTTGCTGATGCGGCACGACTCAAAATGAGAAGAAACAGCTGAAAACTTCCATTAATAATCAGAACGTGGTACAAGGTATGTACAAGCTATGAATCTAGTAAAATTGGAAGTTGTCAAAAATGAAATAGATCACATAAAGATCAATATCCTAGCCATTAGTGAGCTGAAATGGACTGGTATTGACCATTTTGAATTGGATAATCATATGGTATACTATACTGGGAATGACGAACAGAAGAGGAATGGTGTCGCATTCATTATCAAAAAGAACATTTCAAGATCTATCCTTAAATGCAATGCTGTCAGTGATAGGATAATATCCATACTCTTACAAGGAACACCAGTTAAGATGACTATAATTCAAATTTACCCACCAATCACTAATGCCAAAGATAAAGAAATTGAAGATTTTTACCAACTTCTGCAGCCTGAACTTGATCAAACATGCGATCAAGATGCATTGACACAAATAAGAAACGAAATGGGGGAAGTTAAAACAGACCCAAAAGAATAAAAAAGATCATAACAGAGTATTATGAAAAACTATACTCCAACAAATTTGAAAACCTAGAGGAAATGGAAAAATTTCTAGAAAAACACTACCTACCGAAACTAACACAAAATGATATTGAAAATCTGAACAGACCCATAACAAGAGAAGAGATTGAAAAGATAATTAAAAAAAACTTCCAACAAAAAACACCCTGGCCCAGATGGCTTCACTGGAGAATTCTACCAAATATGCAGAGAAGAGCTTACCCCAGTACTACTGAAACTATTTCAAAATATAGAAAAGGAAGTGACACTTCTAAATTCATTCCAGGAAGCCAGCATAACCCTGATACCAAAACCAGGCAAAGATACCACAAAAAAAGAAAATTGCAGATCATATCTTTCATAAATATAGATGCAAAAAATCTCAACAAAATTCTAGCCAATAGAATTCAGCATTATATCAAAAAAATAATAAACCACGACCAAGTAGGATTCATACCAGGTATGCAAGGATGGTTCAACATTAGAAAATCAATCAGTGTAATCGACCATATAAATAAAAGGAAACAAAAGAATCACATGATCATCTCAATTGATGCAGAAAAGGCATTCGACAAAGTCCAACACCCATTCCTGATAAAAACTCTCAATAAAATAGGTATAGAAGGGAAATTTCTCAACATAATAAAGGGCATCTATGCAAAACCAATGACCAACATCATTCTTAATGGAGAGAGGCTGAAAACATTCCCCTTGAGAATAGGAACAAGACAAGGATGCCCTTTATCACTACTCCTATTTAACATTCTGCTGGAAGTTCTAGCTAGAGCAATAAGGCAAGAAAAAGAAATAAAGGGCATCCAAATTGGTAATGAAGAATTGAAACTGTCCCTGTTTGAGGATGATATGATACTATAAATAGAAAACCCTAAAGACTCCATGAGAAATCTACTGGAACTAATAGAAAGATTCAGCAGAGTAGCAGGATATAAGATAAACATACAAAAATGAGTTGGATTCCTATACACCAATAAAGAGAACGATGAAAAGGAAATCAGGAAAACAATACCATTTATAATAGCCCCCCCAAAAATAAAATACTTAGGAATAAATCTGACCAGGGGTGTAAAAGACCTATACAAAGAAAACTACAAAACACCACTGCAAGAAACCAAGAGATCTACATAAATGGAAAAACATACCATGCTCATGGGTAGGTAGACTCAACATTGTGAAAATCACATTTCTACCCAAAGAAATCTACAAATACAATGCAATCCCCATCCAAATACCAACAACATTCTTTAAAGAGATGGAAAAACTAATCATTAACTTTATATGGAACGGGAAGAAGCCCCGGATAAGTAAAGCACTATTGAAGAAGAAGAATAAAGTAGGACTCACACTACCTGACCTCAGAACAGCCTGGTACTGGTACAACGACAGATACATTGACCAATAGAACAGGATTGAGAACCCAGATGTAAATCCATCCACTTACAGTCACCTGATTTTCAAGAAGGGCCCAAAGTCCATCAAATGGGGGAACAGTCTTTTTAACAAATGGTGCTGGCAAAACTGGATGTTCATCTGCAAAAAAATGAAACAGGACCCGTACCTCGCACCATATACAAAAACTAATTCAAAATGGATCAAAGACCTAAATATAAAGCCAAAAACTATAAAGGTCATAGAAGAAAAAATAGGATCAACATGGTATTAACAGGATACAAACCATAACCAACAACACAAAACTCCAAAAGATAAGCCAACTGGGATCTTCTAAAAATTAAACATGTACGCTCATCAAAAGACTTCACCAAAAGAGTAAACAGAGAACCTACAGACTGGGAAGAAATTTTTGGCTATTACAAATCAGATAAAGTTCTGATCTCGAAAATCTACAAGAAAATCTAACACCTCCACGACAAAAAGACAAATAATCCAATTAAAAAATGGGCAAAAGAAATGAACAGACACTTCACCAAAGAAGACATTCAAGCAGCCAACAGACACTGAGGAAATAGCCATTACAGAAATGCAAATCAAAACCACAATGAGATACCATCTCACCCCCAGCATTACTGGCATGAATCAAAAAAACAGGAAATAACAAATGTTGGAGAGGCTGCCAGGAACTCTTATGTACTGCTGGTGGGAATGCAAAGTGATACAGCCATTTTGGAAGACACTATGTCACTTCCTTAGAAAGCTAGAAACAGAAATACCATCTGATTCAGCAATCTCACTCCTAGAAATATATCCTAGAGAAATAAGAGTCGTCACACAAATAGACATATGCACACCCATGTTCACTGCAGCATTGTTCAGAATAACAAAAAGATGGAAACAACCTAGATACCCATCGACGGATGAATGGATAAACAAACTATGGTACATACACACAATGGAGTATTATGCAATGATAAAGAACGATGATGAATCTGCGAAGCATCTTATAACATGGATGAGTCTGGAGGACATTATGCTGAATGAAATAAGTCAGTCACAAAAGGACAAATATTGTATGAGACTACTACTGTAAAAACTCATGAAAGGTTTACACACAAAAAGAAACAATCTTTGATGGTTATGAGGGAGGGGAGGGGTGGGGATGGAAAAACACTAAGTAGACAGTAGATAAGTGGTAACCTTTGTGAAGCGTAAGACAATACACAATACTGGGGAAGCCAGTACAACTTGTACAAGGCAAGGTCATGGAAGCTCCACAGACACATCCAAACTCCCTGAGGGACCGAATTGCTGGGCTGAGGGCTGTGGGGACCAAGGTCTCAGGGAACATCTAGCTCAACTGGTATAACATAGTTTATAAAGAAAATGTTCTACATTCTGCTTTGGTGAGTAGCGTCTGGGGTCTTAAAAGCCTGTGATCAGCCATCTAAGATACTCCAGTGGTCTCACCCCTTTGGGAGCAAGGGAGAATGAAGAAAACTAAAGACACAAGGGAAAGATTAGTCCAAAGGACTAATGGACCACATATACCCACAGCCTCCACCAGACTGAGTCCAGTACAACTAGATGGTACCCGGCTACCACCACTGACTGTTCTGACAGGGATCACAACCGAGGGTCCTGGGCAGAGCTGGAGAAAAATATAGAACAAAATACTAACTCACAAAAAAAGACCAGACTTACTGGTCTGACAGAGACTGGAGAAACCCTGAGAATATGGCCCCCGGACACCCTTTTAGCTCAGTAATGAAGCCACTCCCGAGGTTCACCCTTCAGCCAAAGATTAGACTGCCCCATAAAACAAAATGAGACTAAAGGGGCACACCAGCCCAGGGACAAGGACTAGAAGGCAGGAGGGGACAGGAAAGTTGATAATAGGGAACCCAAAGTCAAGAAGGGAGAGCATTGACATGTCATGGGGTTGTTAACCAATGTCATGAAACAATATGTGTACTAACTGTTTAATGAGAAACTAGTTTTTTTTTTTTCTGTAAACCTTCATCTAAAGGTTCTAATAAATAAAAAAGATTCATTGATAGTTACTGGTGATTGGAATGCGAAAGTAGGAAACAAAGAAGGATCGGTTGTTGGAAAATATGGCCTTGGTGACAGAAATAATGCCGGATATCGCAAGATAGAATTTTGCAAGAAAAATGACTTCTTCATTGCCAATAAATACCTTTTTCAACAACATAATCAGTGACTGTACACGTGGACTGTGCCAGATGGAATACACAGCAATCAAATCAACTACATTTCTGGAAAAAGGCAATGGAAAAGCTCAATATTATCAGTCAGAACAAGGCCAGGGGCTGACTGCAGAATAGACCATCAATTGCTCATATGCAAGTTCAAGTTGAAGCTGAAGAAAATTTAAACAATTCCATGAGAGCCAAAATGCAACCTTGAGTATATCTCCCCTGAATTTGGAGACCATCTCAAAAATAGAATTAACACATTAAACACTAATGACTGAAGACCAGACGAGTTGTGGAATGACATCAAGAACATCATACATGAAGAAAGCAAAAGGGCATTAAAAAGACAAGAAAGAAAGAAAAGACCAAAATGGATGTCTGACTAGACTCTGAAACTTGCTCTTTAATGTCAAGTAGCTAAAGCAAAAGGAAGAAATGATGAAGTAAAAGAGCTGAACAGAAGATATCAAAGGACGGCTTGAGAAGACAAGGTATAAAATATTATAATGAAATGTGAAAAGACCTAGAATTAGAAAACGAAAGGGAAGAACAGGCTCAAGCTGAAAGAACTGAAGAAAAAATTCAAGCCTTGAGTTGCAATATTAAAAGATTCTATGGGAAAAATATTGAACGACACAGGAAGCATCAAAAGAAGATGGAAGAAATACACAGAGTCACCGTACCAAAAAGAATTGGTTGATGTTCAGCCATTTCAGGAGGTAGCATATGATCAAGAACTGATAGTACTGAAGGAAGAAGTCCAAGCTGCACTGAAGGGAATGGTGAAAAAAAAACAAGCCTCCAGGAATTGACAGAATACCAACTGAGATGTTTCAACAAACAGATGCAGAGCTAGAGGTGCTCACTTGTCTATGTCAAGAAATTTGGAAGACAGCTTCCTGGCCAACCAACTGGAAGAGATCCATATTTGTGCCCATTTCTAAGAAAGGTGATCCAACTGAATGAGGAAATTATCAAACAATATCATGAATGTCACACACAAGTAAAATTTTGCTGAAAATCTTTCAAACACGTCTGCGGAGTACATTGACAAGGAACTGCCAGAAGTTCAAGCTGGATTCAGAAGAGGATGTGGAATGAGGGATATCATTGCTGATATCAGATGGATCATGGTTGAAAGCAGAGAACACAAGAAAGATGTTTACCTGTGTTTTATTGACTATACAAAGGCATTCAACTGTGTGGATCATAACAAATTATGGATAACATTGTGAAGAATGAGAATTCCACAACATTTAATTGTGCTCATACGGAACCTGTACACAGACCAAGAGGCAGTCGTTTGAACAGAACAAGGGAATACTGCGTGGTTTAAAATAAAGAAAGTTGTGCATCAGGGTTGTATCCTTTCATCATACTTATTCAGTCTGCATGCTGAGCAAATAATCTGAGAAGATGGACTATATGAAGAACGGGGCATCAGGATTGGGGAATACTCATTAACAACCTGTGTTATGCAGATGACACAACCTTGCTTGCAGAAAGTGAAGAGAACTTGAAGCAGTTACTGATGAAGACCAAAGACTACAGTCTTTTTGTTCTTCTGATATTGCTTATTGGTCCAGTTGTGAGGATTTTTGTTTTCTTTATGTCGAGGTGCAATCCATATCATGATAAACGGAGAAAATATTGAAGTTGTCAAGGATTTCATTTTACTTGGATCCACAATCAACGCCCACGAAAGCAGCAGTCAAGAAGTCAAGCAACATATTGCATCGGGCAAATCTGCTGCAAAAGACTCCTTTAAAGCATTGAAAAGCAAAGATATCACTTAGAGGACTAAGGTGAGCCTGACCCAAGCCATGGTATTTTCAATCACTTCATATGCATGCAAAAGCTGGACAATGAATAAGGAAGTCTAAAGAAGAATTGGTGCCTTTGAATTATGGTGTTGGCAAAGAATACTGAATATACCATAGACTGCCAGAAGAACAAACAAGTCTGACTTTGAAGAAGTACAGCCAGAATGTTCCTTAGAAGTGAGGAAGGTGAGACTTCGTCTCACATACTTTGGACATGTTATCAGGAGGGACCAGTTCCTGGAGAAGGACATCATGCTTGGTAAGGTAGAAGGTCAGGGAAAAAGAGGAAGACCTTTGATGAGATGGATTGACGCAGTAGCTGCAACAATGGGCTCAAACATAGCAAGGAAGAACGGTAAGGATGACGCAGGATGGGGCACTGTTTTATTCTGTTGTACGTAGGGTCGCTGTGGGTCGAAACCAACTTGTCTGCACCTAACAACAACAACAGGTCACAGTGTAGTACTGTTTTAAACATCACTAAATTTTATTTACTGTTTATTTTATTTTTTGGCATCAGTGCTCATGTTAGATTGGTTTATAGTCCTTAAATTTTCAATTAGACCCCTTTATTAGAGCTGAGTATTAAAATTAAAATTAGGTTGGCTCCATTAAATGAATTCAAATCTTTTTCATATTTTTCTACGGCCTGGAAGAGTTCAAATAACATTGCAACTATCTTTTTTCAAATATTAGGTAAATCTGAGTTATGAACCCATTTAGTCTTGGAGCCTGTTTTCATTGGTAATCCTTTCATCAGCCGTATTGGTCTCTCTGTGCTCTCTCCACTGCTGGTCCCAGGACTGTTCCATTTTTCAGGTGCTACAGACAACTGAGAGGGCAAGGTTTTTTGCTCAATACTGTTTCTTCTCCGCTTCATCTTCTTCTGGGTCTAGTTCATTTGCTGTTTGTTTTAAGTTCTTTTAAGTATTTGCTGAAGTAGTGAATGTGAGTAAAATACTCAAAACCATTGCATATCTTCAAGTATTTCTTTTCTTGCCCTGACAGGTGAATGATACCTCGGCTGGGCATAGGATTCCTGTGTTGTGTATTCTTCTCTGTAGATTTTATTCCACTGTCTTCTAGCTTCCAGATGAAAAGTTTGATGCCAATCTTGTACTCTTATTCCCATGTAAGTAATGTACTCTTTCTGTCCAAAAGCTTTCAAAATTTCTCCTTATCCTTAGAGTTCACAAATTTTTACCAGAATATGTCTAGTGTCTGTCTTTTCTCATCAGTCTGAACTGGAACTTGGTTAGCACTTTCAATATATAAATTCAGATCTTTCCAGAAATTTTTCTTCTATTACTTAATGATTGTCTCTCATTCTGCTGTTTCTTTTTATCCCTTTCTAAATCCTATTATTTGCAGGTTAGGTTTCCTGGTTCTACCTCCCCACCCTGGTCTTTTATTATTTTTTTTTTCCTATGATTTTCAACTCCTTGTGATTTTTCTCTGTGCTCTGACCTTCCAGGACACCAGTGTGGGTCTCATCAGTGACCACTAATGCTTTTAGCTCATCTACTGAGTTGATTACTGAGAAAAGACTTCTTTTTTCTTTAGAAAGTCTTTTTATAATGCACTGAAATCTCTTAAAGTTTTCTTATTACTACTTTGCCTATTTCCTCCAGCAGCTCTATTTTGTTGGACATGTGTTCTATTGATTCTGATTCATCATTTCCTCTCTCTAACTACAAGGATCTTTTTCTCTGTTGGCTCAGTGAGGTTAGGTATGGTTGGTGGTGGACAGGAAGGGGTCTCTATCTGCACAGTTAACAGTACAAAAGTAGGCAGTTTGCAGTTTCTGCTGAGGATGAAGAAGAAATGAACCCTGTACCCCATCAGCCTCAAAGGAGAGAGACCCTTGATCCACCCCTTTGGCTCTTTTTTAGCCTCTTAGGCACAAGGGGGACCAGGAGTCCCCATAAGGCTGAGGCCTTTCTCCTTCGTGGGATACCAAGATCTCTTTGGGTCAAGCCCTCACAGGATCAACCTCTTTACAACCCTCGCAGAAATTTGATGGTTGTTCCAAAACCATGAGGAGGTGAAGTTCCTCTTAAAGAGTTCACCCCTTCTATGGAGCATCCAGCCCCACCTGGACCCAGTGCTCATAAATCAGCTGCAGCTGCCATTTAGTCCGGGAGATGCAGACAAATCGTAACTGAGAATGCAATTAAATTAACCTGTAGTTATGGTTAGTTGTAGTCCCTGAGTGATACAAATGGTTAAGACACTCAGCTGCTAACCAAAAGGTTGGTAGTTCCAAGTCCACCCAGAGGCATCTCAGAAGAAAGGCTTGATGATCTACTCCGAAAAATCAGCCATTGCAAATTCTGTGGAGCACAGTTCTACTCTAACACACATGGAGTCGCCATGAGTAGGAATCGACTCAACAACAACTGATTACTGATTTTGTTGTTAGTTGCTGTCGAATCAGCTCCGACTCATGAGGACCTTGTGTACAACAGAACAAAACATTGTCCGGCCCTGCGCTATCTTCAGCACTGTATCGGACAATATTTGTTAAAATCCACAAGGTCTTCATTGGCTGATTTTTCGGAAGTAAATCACCAGGTCTTTCTTCCTAGTTTGTCTTAGTCTACTTGGTGGTTAATAAAGCACAAAAACCTAAAAAAAACACAAAAAACAAAAAACACCTTTGTGCATTTCTCCCCCTCCACTCAGCCTAGTTCCAGCAAGAAAATCACATGGGTGCCTGCTGCACTTGCCTACTGGAAAAAAGGAGCAACCCAATTTCAGAAACACTTTAAATGATATTTTTCTTCATTTCTGCAAGGCCTGCCCTGATTCTGTAGAGGCTCACAGCATGTGAGTCAATTCTTATGTTGGTATTTGTGTTAATTAAACACAGGAACCGGGCCGGGAAGGTAGATCAGAAGGAGTGGCGATGCTTCCCCTTTCCTCACTTCCAGGACCCCCTTGGTTTTCATTAAATTCAGCTACAATGCCAAGAAAACTAAATATTACAAAGCAATAATCCTTGTGTGAACACTAAGTCAGGAAATGAAGAAAAATATCACAGTCTCCTGCCCCAATAAAGCTCAGCTACTGAGAAAGCTGAGAATTTATGTCTAATTCCCCTCTGAGGAGCTAACGACCATTCAGCTTCTCTGTTCCCTTTTTACCAATGATTGAAGTGTATTTGTGCAGTCTGGAGCTGCTCCCAGGTCTCAGCCTGGCTCACTTAAAATCAAGCACAAAGGTCTTTGTGAAGCATCGTGGGCTGTGAGTAAGGAATAAGCTTAATGGGCCAATGAGAGGCACCTGTCCATTGGGCCCCGGGGAGAGGTAATGAGAGGAGAAAGTAGCACTACATCCAAGTTTTCTCATCTGAAGGGTGGAAGCCAAAAAATCCGCTTCTCAAATGCAGTCTGTTAGTTGTTGCCAGGGGTGGAAGGGAGGTCAGGGAAAGAAGGACTCATTGCTTGGGGCACACTGAGCTTCTATGAAGGGTGATGGAAAAATCTGGAAAGGGATAGTGGTGATGGTTACACAACATGACGAACCTAATCAATGTCACTGAATTGTACATGTAAAAAAAAAAGTTGAAATGGCGATTTTTTGTTACAGTAAAACCTACAAAAGCCAGACCCTGTGTGAGAAACCTGTCAGAAAAGGAAAACTCAATTTTCCACTAAAATGAGCAATAGAAAAGTGTTAAGACTGCACCCTGTCAAAGGTGGAAAACTTGCAAGACCCAGAAAAATGAGGCAGTTCCTCGAGATCCGGCTCTCACAGGTTTCACTGTATATATACATATATATATACACACACATACACCCATGTATATATACATATACACATATATACCCGTATATATACATAAACTCATCACAATAAATTTTTAAAAAATATTTTAATTAAAAAAATTTAAAAGCCTGCCTCTCAGGACTATCTGAAAGTTAAAGGAAAGTGCTTCCTAAAGAACCATATAAAAGCAAGATAATGGAGCTGTTGTCATCCTCATCACCATCCCAAAGGCTTTTGTGGGCCTCACTTTCCAGCTCCATGCTTCCGCTCCATTCAAGCCTGGTGAGCTTCCGAAAGCTTCCTTCACACCTCCGTCTATTTTTATAGCCCCCATTAGCAACAAGAGGCGTCAGAGTGATTAAGCCAGTGTTACTATTAACAGTCTTTCAATGATTTATGGTGGTGCAAACAGAAGAAAGGTCTTATGGGTGTAGTCAACTGGATACATTAACTTTGCAATAAAAGGTATTATTTATAAGTAACAAACTTAATCCTAACTCTTAAAAAAGACAAGACTAAAAGATTTTAACTGGATCAAATATTTAAGAAAGTACAGCGGGGTTTGTTGGTTTGTCTTTTGTTTCTGCTTTTGTTTGTTTTTCCTCTCTAGTTCTTTTGGCAGAGAAATAACAAGATTCTTCTTCACTAATTTTCTGCTCAACAAGTGTGGGATGTGTCAGCCTTGACTTAATGCCCTCCCACTAATAGCAGAGAAAGGAGTCTTATCTCCAAAAGGAAAAAGTAGCTAGAAATTCCTGCATCATCGCTAATCTGACAAACTGGCAACCCAGTCTAGTGGTTAAGAGGTAGGCTCCCTTCCAGAGACAGAGATACCGTATTTTTACACAAATAATGCATGCTTTCTGTTTTTACCAACCATGCCCTCCCCACCCATGAGGTATTTTCATAAGTGCTGCTATGTTAATTTTTTTTACATGTTACTGTAAAAAAAAAAAGTTAGCATAGTGCACTTAACAAAAATACCTTGTCGAGGGAGGGCGTTGTTGGCAAACAAACGTAGAAGGCACGCATTATTTGTGTAAAACACAGTAGTTGGGGTTCAAACCATATTCCTCCAGTTGGCCACTTGAACTAGTTATTTGAAGAATTTCTTCGACCTCTTTCAGCATCAGTCTCCTCCGCTTTAAAACATGGATGAGTATACTACTCATCTGTATAGCATAACTTGTCAACAAGGATTACAATAGATTAACTAAGGTAATGCTTAGAAATTATCTATCCCAATGTCTGGCAATAGCAAGTGCTCAGTAATTTATTAGTAGTTTTGGTTAGGTTAATAAAACATCATTTACTTCTACCCTAGAGTGATTACCCACAATTTCTTCAAAGGAAATAAAAATGTTGACATAACCGAAGTAGTGGCTATAAATCTGGAGGCTGGTGACTCAGATTAGTGATCCCCAAACCTGGCTGTTCATCAGAATTTTCTGAGTAACTTAAAGTGCAGATGCCTTAGTTCCACCGAATCAGAATCTCCTGGAGGAGGGGATCATGGCAAGAAGCTGTATCTAACAAAAGCTTTCCAGGTGATCTTGATGAGCAGTCATATGTGGGAACCACTAGCTTAGTGAAAAATTAGTCCCATTACATCAAAACAAAAGCAAAAATAAATTCATCTTAATTTCAAGTTCTGTCTCTAAGCTCCCTGGTGGGGGGAGTGGGGAAGAGACTATTTTAGAAAATGCCTCTGTGTGTATGTGTGTGTAAATAAATATATATAAATATATAAGGAAAAATATCGACGGAAGAAAAACACCCATGGAGGCCAGTGAAGTTACACATTGCCATTTGCCATAAATGAGTTTCACAAAACCCAGGACACATTGTGTAATAGAAAAATGAACCAAACCATCCTTCTGTTTTTATGAATTGCTTCACGATTCAGTAAAATGTCCTGAGGGCCACTGCAAACTGTTTCCTGATGGCATGGACCATAAAAGTCTACATGAAGCTGTGTAACAGCTCAAAAAAGAATTAATGAAACTAAAAAAGACTCTGGGAGGTGCATATGGACATAAGCTTCATTCATTATTTGCCTTTAAAGCTGGTCCTCTCCTACATACTCAGCCCACCCAGTGAGTGACCCAAGTAATAACCCGGAAATACCTTTGACTCTTCCCCACCTGCCTCACCCAAACAGTGACCAACACATTTCATTTATTCCTCCTTCCAACCATCTTCCTGGAGCCCTGGTGGCATAGTTGTTAAAGAGGTCAGCTGTTAACCGAAAGATATTATAATGAAATGTGCAAAGACCTGGAGTTAGAAAACCAAAAGGGAAGAACATGCTCAGTGTTTCACAAGCTGAAAGAACTGAAGAAAAGGTTCAAGCTTCAAGCTGCAAAACTGAAGGATTCTATGGGCAAAACGGAGGCCTGGCAGTGCAGTGGTTAAGAGCTTGGCTGCTAACCAAAAGGTCAGCAGTTCAAATCCACCAACCGCTCCTTGGAAACCCTATAGGGCAGTTCTATTCTTGTCATATAGGGTTGCTACAGTTAGAAACGACTTCACAGCCACAGGTCTTTTAAACATATGAGCAAAATACTGAACGACACAGGAAGCATCAAAAGAAGATGGAAGGAATACACAGAGTCAGTGTACCAAAAAGAATTGATTGATGTTTAGCCATTTCAGGAGGTAGCATATGATCAAGAGCTGATGGTACTGAAGGAAGAAGTCCAAGATGCACTGAAGGCATTGGCAAAAAGCAAGGCTCCAGGTATTGACGGAATACCAACTGCGATGTTTCAACAAACGGATACAGCGCTGGAAGTGCTCACTCATCTATGCCAAGAAATTTAGAAGACAGCTACCTGGCCAATAGACCAGAAAACATCCATATTTGTACCCATTCCAAAGAAAGGTGATCCAATGGAATGCAGAAATTATCGAACAATACCCTTAATATCACATGCAAGTAAAATTATGCTGAAGATAATTTGAAAATGGTTGCAGCAGTACATCAACAGGCAGCTGCCAGAAATTCAAGCTGGGTTCAGAAGACGACATGGAACAAGGGATATCATTGCTGATGTCAGATGGATCTTGGCTGAAAGCAGAGACTACCAGGAAGATGTTTACCTGTGTTTTATTGACTATTCAAAAGTATTCAATTGTGTGGATCATAACAAATTATAGATAACATTGCAAAGCATGAGAATTCCAGAACACTAAATTGTGCTCATGCAGAACCTATACATGGACCAAAAGGCTTAAAATTAGGAAAGGTGTGTGTCAGGGTTGTATCTTTATTCAATCTGTATGCTGAGCAAATAATCTGAGAAGGTGGACTGTATGAAGAAGAATGGGGCATCAGGATTAGAGGAAGCCTTGTTAACAATCAGCAGTATGCAGATGACACAGCCTTGCTTGCTAAAATTGAAAAGGACTTGAGATAAAGGCCAAAGACTACAGCCTTCAGTATGGATTACACCTCAACATAAAGAAAAAAAAAATCCTCACAACTGGACCAATAAGCAGCCTCATGATAAACGGAGAAAATATTGACGTTGTCAAGGATTTCATTTTACTAGGATCCACAATCAACTCCCATGGAAGCAGCAGTTGAGAAATCAAATGACGTATTGCATTGAGCAAATCTGCTGCAAAAGCCCTCTTTAAGGTGTTAAAAAGCAAAGATGTCACCTTGAGAACTAAGGTGCACCTGAACCAAGCCCTGGTATTTTCAGTCACCTCATAAGCACGCAAAAGCTGGACAATGAATAAGGAAGGCCGAAAAAGAATTGACACATTTGAATTACGGTTTTGGTGAAGAATATTGAATATACCATAAGACAGAACAAACAAATCTGTCTTAGAAATACAGCCAGAATGCTCCTTAGAAGCAAGGATGGCAAGACTTCGTCTCATGTACTTTGGACATGTTATCAGGACGGACCAGTCCCTAGAGAAGGACATTGTGCTTGGTAAAGTAGAGGGTCAGCGAAAAAGAGGAAGACACTCAATGAGATGGGTTAACACAGTGGGTGCAACAATGGGCTCAAACATAACAACGATTGTGAGGGTGGTGCAAGACCAGGCAGTGTTTCATTCTGTTGTACATAGGGTTGCTATGAGTTATAACCGACTCAACAGCACCTAACAAGTGTTAGTCCACTTGACTGGGGTATTTGTTCGTTGTAGCACCTTAACCGATACTGAATCATACAGGGTAAACTCCTAAGGGCCTGCCATCACTTTGGACAGGAGAAACACATCCTCTCTTGCGCAGGGAAGTCATCAAGCCCATTGTGGCATATTCAGGAGAAATGACAATGTACTGGGGCAAAATTTCTCTGGTAAGTCTCAATAGAGCCCACTCTCACGTCTTCCCAGTGCTGACACTCTTTACCGCCATTACTTGGATCTAGCAGACAGCCAAAACAAAAACAAAAAAGAGCAAAACTATGGAGTCGATTCCAATTCATGGCAACCCCATGTGTGTCAGAGTAGAACTCCGTAAGGTTTTTAATAGCTGTGATCTTCGAGAGCAGATTGCCAGGCCTTTCTTGGGAGGCACCTCTGGGTGAATTCAAGCAGCCAACCTTTAAGTAGCCAAGCACTTAACTGTCTCCACAACCCAGGGACTCTTAGCTTAGGGCTAGGGTGGTTCTTTTAGGGTACACTTTTTTTGCTTCCTGGAAAATCCAACCACCTATACCACACTCCCTCACCTTACCTCACCCCTGCTTATCCATTCCTCCCAAGACAAGAGACTAATTGGTTAGCTGGGTTTATTTGCATAGTTGTGCCAGCTACTTTCCTAAGAAAGGTATTCCAGAAGAAATAAGAGACAATTTTATGTATGCTAAAAAGTTGTTACTGTGAACTATTTATTACATTACTAAAACTTTTATATTTATACTTGGACTCCTGGACTAGACTGTAAATGCCTTGACAGTCACCACAGTACCTCATTATGAGGTGGTTTTAGTAGTCCAATGGCTGGGAAAGTCTTTCTTGCCTTGTATAGAACAGGAACTGAATAAATACTTAAGAATTTATTCTCCTCACATTTATACCTAATATTCCCTAATCTCTTCTTTTTTCCCCCAAGTATGGCAGTAAAAGAGCAAAATTCGGCAGTTTTCTAAGATCATTCTTTTTACACATATACAGAAGTGACTGTTTTTTATCGCTGCAGTGTGAGATCATCTTGTGAGTGCAGAGAACCCAGAAAGCCCTGCTGCCCTGGCCTGGCCTCTGGCTGTAAGCGCAAGTGGAGTGTGCACCCCCCATCCCGTCACGCACACCCATTATAATCACACAGCGTTCCTCCATCTGGCACCCAAGGACTTGGGAAGGGAGCTGGAAAAAACAAAGACAATCTCTCTTTCCACAAAGCTTCCCACCTGCAGAAGAGCTGTGATAACACTCCTATTTTTAGTATGGAATAACCACATCAGGTACTAGATGGAGGAGGGGGAACAGGGGGCTGGAATGGTCCAAAAGTTCTCAAGGCACACACTCGCTCTGCTTCTCTGGTGTGGACACTCTCCAGAAACGTGCTTGCTGCCAGTTGCATTTGAAAATCATAAAGTGCATGAGAGACAATAGCAGCACGGAATATTAAATACCACAAACAATTTAACTCTGTGGGCAATTGTTCAGGACTTGCACGCGCCTGCAAATATTTGGGCAAGGTTTGAATGGCATGGCCCTGGCAGGGTGGAAGCTGGTGAAGGTAAGTCAGCCTCATGCTTCACTACTGGGTCGTCATAAGTGCTCTCAGCACTGTGTAGAAACGAACCTCCAGGGGAAGTGGGGCTGCTCTAGTTACAGCATCCTAGAAAGCTCTGAGTCTCCCAGATGACACCAGGCTAAGAAAGTCATGATTTAGTGGCTGTAAAACATTGTGCAAACCACCTATGCATAGCAAACTGGAACAGAGTCCAATTCAATGTAGTGCAACTGCAATAAAACAATAGTGGTTATAACTTACGAGCATTTGGTATTGGCTGGGCCTTTCTCCTTTGTGTGTACAGAAGCACTTTCCCATGTGAATTGCATACAAGTATTGGTGGTTCAGTGGTAGACGTCTCCCCTTCCGTGCAAGAGACCTGGGTTCAATTCCTGGCCAGTGCACCTCTTGTGCAGCCACCACCTGTCTGTCGGTGGAGGCTTGCATATTGCTATGATGATGAACAGTTTTCAGTGGTGCTTCCAGACTAAGATGGACTTGCACAAATCAGCCAGTGAAAATCCTATGGGTCACAACCGACCAGTCCACAGCCGATCATGGGGATGGTGCAGGACTGGGCAACATTTCATTTCATTGTGCATGGGGTCCATGAATTGGGGGACAACTTGACAGAAGCTAACAATAATCACTGGTCAGGAGCTGTCTCATTTTGGATCCAAGGACCAGAAGATATTCTGTCGTTAACCTCATATGTGTCTCCATTTTAATAGCTGTTGAGAAATACCACACAACTTCTGCTTTGAGGCCCCTGTCATTAAAAGCTAAACGATTATCCCCAGAAGCCATCCTGTGGCTTATGATAAAATTATGGAAAGTATCAATTAAGATGTTGATACACTGTCCAATGAAGAATACTTAGTTCATCAGCTGTAGTAAAATTGATCCAACGGCATGATATAAGCATCTGACCAATGTATTTCCCTGACAATGGAATCAATATGGCAAATTTTTTATGGCACTAATCATTGGGTGAATCTTATCAGTTCTGCAAAAATCCTTATACATTTAGTTACAGGGTTTTCTCTCTCAAAACTGTCACTGAGAGGCTTTTTTCTCTGCAAATTTGACATTTTAAGAATCAAGACCACCTATGGTGTGCAGGGATGGGGACAGTGAATATGAAGCAATGCCAGGCTCAGGCGGCAGGCACAAAACACGGAGGCATTTCTTCTTCCTGGAGCATGATTATCTCCAGCAACCTTGTAAAAGCTCTTGGAGTCTGGAGGCAGAATGTGCGTTCATCGTCAGGCCTGAGATTAGAGCAAAAACAGGTGGCCTCCTTCCTCTGTACGCCTCACCTCACCCCAACACTTGGGTGCCGCATGAGTTAGGTAGAAGTGCCTGAGTGGCAAATAGGTAAGTGCTTGACTACTAACCGAAAGATTAGTAGTTCGAACCCAACCAGAGGCCCCTCGGAAGAAAGGCCTGGAGATCTGCTTCTGAAAGCTCTCAGCCTTGAAAACCCTTCGGAGCAGTTCTACTCTGCACACATGGGGTCACCATGAGTTGGAATCCGCTCGACAACTGCTTTAGTTTTTTGGTTTTGAGTTAGGTAGGTGGCTGAATGATGGGAGCATCTGGGTGGTAGAGGCAGGACATACAGGAACTCAGCTGCTGCCTGAGAGCCAAGAGGCCTGCTAAGACAGACAGGAAAATCATTCTTCCAAGAACACACTTGTTCAAATGAAAAATCAACAAGTAAACTGAGGTCTGAGCCCTCCCTTAAAAAAAAGAAAAAACAGCCACTGGATCTTGCAGTGGCGAGTCAGCCCTAGGGAAATGGCTCTGGAAGAAAATGCTAGTACTATCAGACACTGTCTTCAACTGAGAATTAACACTCAAGTCAGGAGGCTCCTACTCTAGAGATGGCAGCTGCTTCCCAGCAACATCAGCAGGTTCTTTGTGTCTATGCTTATACTAAAAGGCAACTCAAGGAAAGCTTTGCAATCAAAGCATGGAAACACAAGAGTAGCTTTCTGGTGTCTGTCCAGACACTGCTCTTCCCCAGAGGGGCCTGTTTACCAACAGAGAAGCACACTAGGACCATTCTGATGTGTGTTTGCATGTTCACCTTGCAGGACATGGGGTGTGTGGCTCAGGCATGGGCCAGGGTATAAGCAGGAGATGACTTAAAGGGGGATCTAGAGTTACTGGGGAAACTGGAGCACAGAAGAAGAAAGCCCTAGAAAAGAGGTGTCAGGGGTTGCTACAGAGGGGCAGGGCAAAGGTCTGGATGGATTACAGTCAATAATTGACAATTGCCTAGCCTTGTCCCACTAAATTTAAAAGTTCACATCCCCTTCTGCCCCTACATCCTGCTATAGGTGCTGGTCTAGTTGCTCAGACATGGAGAGACAGCCCAATGATGCTGCTGCTGACATCAACGACCCAGACAGCATGTGCTGGTACATGCTTAACAACAGTTCCCCAGATAGCGTGTGCTGGTACATGCTTAACAACAGTTCCCCAGATA
>NW_004444030.1:4561569-4570609 GCF_000243295.1 Trichechus manatus latirostris | reverse complement strand
TAACAACAGTTCCCCAGATAGCGTGTGCGGGTATATGCTTAACAACAGTTCCCCAGATAGCATGTGCTGGTACATGCTTAACAACAGTTCCCCAGGGGGGCAAAAATGTATGCATGTGTATATGTCCATAGGTTTATTATAAATTTGACAGATATAAAAGATGCATAACATGCAACTTACAAGGAGTAGTAACATTTACAATACTCTTTACTGTAAACTTCATATAACTAATTGATTCTTACAGAATGCTTTTCTTGATTTTTGCCAAATTATTCTAATTGATTGCAGAACTGTTTGAAAAACATAAGCCCCTAGGAGAAGGGAGTAGACGGGCAGGAATTACAGGGTCACAAGGAATTTATTGGCCAGGAATCATTCCCTGGATATGGTATTCAAAAGGGGCACCTACCTCAGCAGCACTGCTTCTGCACAAGTTTGGGTACAACACACACACGCACGCACACACACACACACACACACACACACTGCTAACCAGAACAGCTTCACATTCCTATTCTCAAAGCAGCAAATTCCTGAGCCATGGACAAAGGACTGGTCTGGATATTACTTAAATTACGTAAGCATGCTTCCGCTGCTGATGTAAACTTTTCAGAAGAGCTTTACAAACTGTCTTGGCTTCCATTTTTTGATTGGATTCCCACAACTCCCTTGTGAAGAGGGCAGAGCAGGGAAGATGATACTGGGGTTCAGTGTGTTAAATGAGTTGCTTGGGGTCACACAACCAGAAGATGGGGACAGAAAAATCTACTTCCTGGTGCTTGGATGTTTCTGCTACTCCTGCTGACACAATGCACCTGATTGTAAACTAAAGAAAAAGCCTCATTGCCCTACAAGTGGGTCACATGGCAAGGCCAACAGTGTGAGTCCCTTGCAGAAAGGCTCCCACATGGAGGCAGACGAACAGCAGTGGTGTGGTGTGGGCTCATAGGATGAGCCCTGAAGAGTACGTGAGATCAGAGCTCGGCAAGCTGAATGTTAGGGACACTTTGTTTATTCATTTTTCTATTCAACAGGTACTGCCTAGGCATCAGTTATGAGCAAGGCACTGAGCTAGGCACCGGGTATTCTGTGGAGAACAAACTCTCTGCTGTCATGGAACTTTTTAGTGGAAGAGGCCGGACATTTTAAACAGATAATCCTACTAACAATTAATTATAGTTGTGATAAGACTCTAAGAGGGAAATAAAAAGTGTTAAGAGAGCATATAATGGGACTGGCCCACTCTGGACTGAAGACAAATTAGGAAGGGAAGACCAATATTTTACAAGATTCTATCTAACCAGTTCCAAGTGCATCTTTACCTTGCAAAGTCAAACCAAAGAACCTGTTTCTGTTTTTCAGTTAGCATATATTTACTCTTCCACCCTTAGGTTCTCACAGAAGAAGAAACTTCTGTAAACATTTCCACGCTCTCAGGAAGTCCTAGGAAGGTGTTATGGATTGGATTGTGTCAGCCAAAAGTATGTGTATCTGTAAGTATGACTGTGTTTGGAAATTGGGGATTTCTTTTGTTCTGTAACGAGGTAAAGTACTAGAGTATGTATGGAAGTAGGGTGGGTCCTAAACCTAATTACTTCTAAGTGGTGTCTTAGAGCAGGAGGATAGACACAGAGACAAACACACAGGATGAAGACAGATGCCAAGGAACAACAAGGAACATTTGGGACTGCCAACAAGGAAGGACTCTCCCCTAGAGCCAATGCCGATTTGGACTTCTAGCTTCCAAAACAGTGAGCCAATAAATTTCTGTTCTTTAAAGCCACCCACTTGTGGTATTTTTTGTTATGGCAGCACTAAGAAACTAAGACAGGAGGGATACTTTATTTTTCTCTCTACCGTTTCACTTGCTTCTTCCCAGAGAGGTTTATCTGATTAATGAAACTAATGAAAGGCTAATACTCCCTGGACTCTGGGCTGCCCTTGGGCTTTCAGCACAACCAGAGAGTGCCTGCCTTTCAGTCAGGCCAGACCTCTCCTCTCTGTGTTCCGGCTTCTCCATCTGGGACTGAGTGAGTGTTCTGATTATCTATTGCAGAGTTACTCACTACTCCAAAGCTTAGTGGATTAAAACAATAGTCATTTTATATCACAATATTACCCCTCCCCAGGAGTTTGTGAAGAGCTCGATTGGGAGCTCTGCTCCTTATGGCACTGATTTGGGTTGCTCTGTGACATCCAGCTAGTGGCTGGGCTGGCCTGGCGGGTTCACTCATATGCCTGGCACCTTGGAAGGTCTGGCTGGAGGGCTGGGCTCAGCTGGATGCCTCTTCCTCTCCATGTAGTCTCAGAGCCTCGCTACGAATTCCCTCCAAAAGGGTAGACTTCTCACATGCCGCTTAGCGCTCCAAGAGTGAATGTTCCTAAAGACAAGAAGCAGCAGCAGCTAGGAAACTAGAACAATGTCAGTCCACTCATGTTCTGTTGGTCAAAGCAGTCAAAGATCCTGCCCAGATTCATGAGTAGGGGACATAGATCTTACTTGTGAAAGCATTTGTGGCTGTCTTTACCACAATAGGTAGGTCTGATTTGGAGGGGGGAAGTGATAAAGGTTCCATTTTGGCCTCAATTCTACATAGTTTACTTGGGAGCCCTCGCTTTGGGAAATAAAGGTGACATGTGGAGCCTTGCTTGACTCACTTCTTTGGGTTTGTATTCTTTAGGCCAGAACCCTAGAGAGGAGAAGAAATTAATGGCTCCCAAACCTAGGAAATCCTGGATTTAAAGAAGCCAAGAGCCCTAAGAAACCAGGGTAGGTTAATAGGGCGAGAACTCCAGAGAACACTTCAATTTCTTCTAAAATTCCTTTCATCTGCCAGCAGGAAACGCAGACTTGGTTGCTATCCTATGACCTGTGGGATGGGCTGGGACTGGGAAATAGAGGCTCCAAATGATGCTTTTGGAGGTCTTCCCAGACCTTTGCATTTGAAATGGGCCTTGTGGGAACCAGAGGTGCTATTCCTGAGAGCTGGCAGCTGGGGCCTCTCTGCATTGCTTGGCAACTTGCACCACCTTTTCTGGAACAGACAACCTCATAGTAGGCCTGGTGTTCAGACCCTTGGGACGCCATGCCACCTGACTCACAGATGGCTCCCCGGCAGCAGAGCCCTGCACTGGTAAATGCAGGCCCAAATTTGAGTTGCATGGGAGTGTTTAATCATCCTCGTGCCCAATATGTGCATGGACAGGGGCAGATTATCTAACAGGCAAGGTAAGAACAGTGCTTATCTTGCCTACCAGATCATCTGTAGTGAACAATTTCACATTTTTTCACCACTTCAAAAACTCTGCTTCTAGGTATGGCTTGCATCTGTCCCTCTCCGAACCACACGCATCTTCCTACAGAATCAAAGCCTCTTTTCAAATGTCCAATCCCTGACGGGTGGATGACCCAGTAAGCGAGGTAAGCACAGATTTACTTGTGCTTACTAATCTTTAGTGAACAATTTCACATGGGTTTCACCACATCAAAGATGTTCACTACAGATGATCTGGTAAACAAGGTAAGCATCATGTTTACCTTGCCTATTGGATAATCTGCCCCTGTGCTCAGAGCAACTCTATCCCTCATCACCAAGGCTATGTGTGTGGCAGCATGGATGTGGAAGTTGAGTTTGCAGTGCACAGAGCAGGAGCATGCCTGGTTAGAGCGAGAGGCAGGGGAGTAAGTATTGAAGGTCTAGAGTATCTTCTTTCCTATCCCAAGCCCAGGTGAACGATACCACTGATGACAATAATAACAGCAACTACTGTTCTAAATACTTACATATGTCAATTTACTTAATCCTCACTGCAAACCTGTGAGGTAGGGACTACTTTTATGAGTTGATTTCTGTCCTCCAGAAATATATGTTGAAGTCCTAACCCCTGGTAACTCTGAATGCGACCTTATTTGGAAATAGCATATTTGCAGATGTAATTAGTTAACATGAGGTCATACTGAAGTAGTGTAGGCCCTGATCTAGTATGACTGTGTCCTTTTAAGAAGAGAAAAGACACAGAGAGAGACGGACACACAGGGAGGGCAGCCATGTGCAGAGGCACAGATGGGAGTTCTACTGCCACAAGCCAAGGAACACCTGGGGCTACCGAAAGCAGAGAGAGAGATGGAAGGATCATGGAGGGAGCACTGCCCCACTGACACCCTGAATTTGAACTTCTAGCCTCCAGAACTGTGAGAGAATAAATTTCTATTGCTTTAAGCCACCCATTTTGTAGTACAGGCAGTCTCTGGATTACAAACGTGTTCTGTTCCTAAATCTGTCTTTAAGTCAAATCTGTACGTAAGTCAGAATAGTTAGGTATGGTTAGGTAATGTCAGTTAGTCAAATGTTTGTCTTAGTATATTGTATACCTTTCTACGCATAAAAAAAATTAAAGAAACACTTTCAGATACACCAAAATATCTTTAACATAATGATACAGAAATAATAATGTTTTCATGCGCATTGCAAAGTAGTGCCTGTTATTACGAACATCGTATGTACCTCAGGTTTTTAATGTATGTACTTTGTTGTGGCAGCCTAGGGAACTAATACAATGACTATTACCTGCAACTTACATGTAACAAAATTAAGGCACAAAGCAATCAGGTAATTTGCCTGAAGTCACCCAGTGAGTCAATGGTGGAGTGACAGTTGAGCTCCAAAATCTGTGCTGTTGGTCATGTTGTCTTCATCAGGGTTCACCTCAACAACATGTGTGGCTGTGGACTGCACTTCTATAAAATTATGTAAGTGGAGACAGACCTTGGCTTCTGGTTTCTCAGCTTCTCTGGGAACTAAATAGGGGTCGTTCTACTGCAAAAAGGCAAAGAAAATCTCATTTGGACTCATCAACTTACCCTCTCTCAGATTAAAATGGATGCATTCAGTTCAACACAGTTAGCTTGCTCTGCTTTCTCTAAACCCTTTTAGGTCTCATATTCAATTCTATCCTGTGGTAGTAACTCCAGCATTTAATTGACTCATTTATGAGTTTTGTTTGTCAAAGACTCTCAGTTTCCTGATGGTGGGGCAGTATTTCTTGGTTTCTGTCTCTTGTGACAGTCTTTCTAAAGCACAGTCGAAATGTGTCATTTTCCAACTGATAAAATCTTTCCCAACTCCTCACCCCTCCTGGGAGCTTAGCGTGGCGTTCATTCTCCTTGACAATTTGGAACCGCACCCTGCTTGAGTGTGGGCTCTGGAGACAGGCTGCCTTGGCTCAAAACCCTGGCTCTACCACTTACAAGCTGAGATAATATGGGCAAAGCATTTAAGTAGTGTCTGACACATAAGCAGTACCTGCTAAACATCAGCTATTATTATTATTATCACAGCTTTCCCACCTTGGTTCCTGACACACACTGCACTCTAGCTTCTTGCTGTTGCCCAGACATGCTGGGATTTTTCAGGCTCGTGTTACTCTGTTTTCTGGAATGCCCTTTATTTCCTCTTTTTTGATTGGAAAATTCCAATCCATTCTTTAAGGCCCAGCTCACATTCACTCCCTTGGTGCTGCTTTCTCCCACCTGGCCTAGGCAAGGTCTTGTTTTTCACTCTGGGCTTCCACAGACCTTGAGCTTTTAATCCTCTATCTACCTAGTGCCTGTCTCTCCCATCCCCAAAAGTGTCTAGCACAGTGCCTGCACATTGGTAAGTTGTCACAAACTATTTATTGAATGGACATACAAAATACTTACTGAATACTGGACACTTTTTTCATTCTTTCCCCCTCTCTCTCTCATCCTCAAATATACTCTCCATTCTCCTTCAGTCCACCTACCTACCCCTCCCAGGCTAATTTATAAATAGGAAATGACATCTGGTTGCAAATATATCCCAGAGGCCAAGGAAAGCTCTGAAGACAAGGTCAGACACATTTATTTTTTGCCCCTTCTGAAATACCTGATTCGTACTTATGTCCGCTTCTTCAATGTCCATATAACTCAGGTTTCTCCCTCAAGGTCAGTGAAAGCTTTGCGCACCTTTTAACATTCCTCAGGCAAAGGCTCTCTCCTAAGTCTGTCAGCCTTTCCCCAGGACATCTCCTACCTGGTTCTAAAGGGTTTCATTTGAAAAAGATAACACTACAGCCCAAGACTTCAAATGCTTTATTAACATAGAGTCCAAGAGGATATATCTGGACCCTGTACTTAAGGGTTCACTATTGTCAAATAAGGAAGACATTATTATGTAAGTAGCTATGTGTGTTTTGAAAGCTGTAAGTGCAAGAGGGTATGGAAATGTACAGCATGGGAGTGCTAGTTGGTTTGGGGGAGCCAGAGAAGTCCCCACACTGAAGTGATGTATACTCAGAGAACTTGAAGGATGAAGAAGAGTTGTCTAGGAAATGAGCAAGGGGAAGAGTGCTCTAGGTAGGGAGAACAGCATGTGCAAAGGCCCTGAGGTGGGAGAGAAAGTTTTTTAGACTCAAGAGCCAAAACAACCAGTATAACTGGAGAATGCTGATGCAATGGGCTGTTGATGTAGGCAGGAGCCACATTGCAGAGAATATTGTGAATCAAGACAAAGGTTTTAAACCTTATCCAAAAAATAGTGAAAAGCCTCTGAAGGGTTATAAGCAGGGAAATGTGATTTTGTTTGGTTTTAGAAGGAAGGTCCCTATGGCTGTGAAGTGGAAAATAGATTGGGGGTAGGACAAGAATAGAGGACAAGATAAGTGAGGCGGTTTCTGCAGAAGTCCAGGCAAAAGCCTGCAAAGCCCTCCTGATAGTAATGTCATGTTAACTTGAATTCTGATACTCTTTCCTGAGTGGCAGAGAAAGGGGTGATGCTGGCACACCAGGAATTATGAACAGAAGTGCTTAGCCCTCCTGCACACCATCCATCCTATGCACTGAGAACCATCACCTGATGTATCAAATAGGAAACACTGCTTGAAAGATGCCAGCAGTGGTTATGCTTCCATCTCTTCCACCTTCTCTCACTCCTCATTGTGACCACACTCAGCTCTTTGTCTGCCTGTGGTGGAGACGGTGAGTGGTCCACTAAAACCCACTCTGCCCTTCTTGCATGGGAGTAGAACTGAAGCCAGGTGTGGAGCTGCTGGGCCACACTGCATTTGCCAGCTTCCCTTGCAGTTAGGTGAAGTCACAGAGGGAGCTCTCACCAATGGGATGTGGTGGGACATGGGTCATTTCTGGCCTGCGGTCTTTACAGTGTGGGTTGGCCTCCTGCATACTCTCTTCCCAGATGTGGCCATGACTCAGCCTCAGCCTTGCAGACAAGGTGCTAGAGAATGGGGAGACTTGAGATGGAAGGAACCCAGTTCCCCAGGAAATGAAGCAGCTGCAGCCCCTGTCCGGGAATGCTTACCTTGAACAAGAAAGAGAAATAAACTCCTTTGTTCTTTATGCCACTGAATTTGGGGACTGTGTGTGTGGTAAATATACATGCAACAAAACATTTGCCATTTCAACAATCTTCACACATGCAGTTCAGTGACATTAATTATCTTCATGATGTTGTTCAACCATCATCCTTACCCATTCTTAAATTATGCCATCACCCCTAACAGAAGCCCAGTATCTTTGGGGGGTCTTTTTGTAACAGCAGCTTAGCTTATCCTCGTGCCCAGATCCTCCCTCCTTTCTTCCCAAATCTTCCAACCCAGGAACTCTCCATTTTGCCTGCTGCTTCCTCGTTCATTCAACTGTTCTTGCACAATGCATCAAAAAGTGTCACAAATTTCATGCTTTTCACAGAATCAATAGGCAGTTTTCTTTCTTTTTTAAAAAAATATAATAAATTGTGGAGAAAATCATAAAATACAGACAGAAAAACTTCCGGCAACATGGCGCTTTAGGCAGAAGCACCACACTGTCCCTCCACAGCAAAGGTCCGAAAAACTAAGCCAAACAGAGAAAACAGCAATCCTGAAACCCTAAACATCAAATGAAGAGATAAAGAACTCAGCCAAGCACCAAATGGAATAAGAAACTGACAGAGGACAGACAGCGAGGAGACATAGACGCAGAGGTCCCCTATCAACTAACACAGCTCAGATCTGCCATCTTGGCCTCCTATCAGAGGCCAGCGAACGGAGGTACAAGAAAGCAGCTTCACGGAGCCTCCAGCAGGAAACAGAACAACTGGTAAACAGCGATATACACTTTCCCACCCCCGACCCTTCTTCACTCCCACTCAGCCTCCTCTGCTTCCTGCGGCTGCAGCCTCTTGGCCACAAGGCACCAGCTGCTTGGATTCCACCCACCTGCACTGGCCAACTCCCTGAGTGCCATTTGCTGGCTGCTGGTGTTGCTTTTTTTCTGCTTCTTTTGATTTCTTCCTTAACCTCTCACCACCTCCCCCTCCTTCTACTCAAATACCAGGCTACGTGCGCCATCTTTGCTTCTTCCTGAGGGGCTGTGGAGCTCCACTTGAGTGTGGATCTGCTTCCCAGTCCATGCTACCATGCTGGTGGGATCCTGGTGCTTTTTGTTTGTTTGTTTGTTTTGAATTGTTTGTTTGGTTTCTTTTTCTTTTCTCGAGTTGGGAGCCCGTTCTGGCTGGGCAGTACTGCGCAGCTTGGAACCTACACCTTCAGCTTGCGCAGGCTCACAGAGGTATCCCTGAGGGCATTTCTTTTTTCCTGGGTTTTTTTTTGGGGGGGGTGGATCTTGTTTTTTTTTTTTAATTTGTTTTGTTTCCTTTTCCCTCTTTTTCCCTTTTTGTCTTTCTTCATTACTCAGTTTCTCATCTCTCTATACCTTCCTTCTCTTCCTGCCCCCTGAATACCTGGCGCTATGTGACACCTCTATGCCTTCTAGCCAGGCTATACTTCAACACCTGGGAACAACTTTCCCAGACCTCGTAGCCGTAGCGGTGGGATCCCTGGGAGCTGTGCTTTTCTTTTTTCTTTCTAATTTTTATTTATTCATTCTTTTCTTTTCTTTTCTTCTTCTTCCCCTTTTTGTTTTTATCCATTTCACAGTCTCTCATCTCTCCACTCCAACAGCAAGACCCCTAACACTCTTTTTTTTGGTTTGTATGTTTTTGGCTCCTGTTCCTCTCTCCTC
>NW_004444030.1:4552699-4561469 GCF_000243295.1 Trichechus manatus latirostris | reverse complement strand
GGGACTAATGAGGCACAGCAGTCCAGGGACAAGGGCTAGAAGGCAGAAGGGGACAGGAAAGCTGGTGATAGGGAACCCAAAGTTGACTAAGGACAGTGCTGACATGTCATGGGGTTGTTAACCATTGTCATAGGGCAACATGTGTACTAACTGTTTAATGAGAAAATATTTTGTTCTGTAAACCTTCATCTAACGTGAGAATAGCAGCACAACTGGAAGAATGTAATAGATGTTACTGAATTGTGCATGTGGAAATTTTTGAAATGATGTATCTTTGGCTATGTATATTTTCACCAAAAAAAAAAAGTCGTGAAGGGAGAGTGTTGACATGTCTTGGGGTTGTTAACCAATATCATAAAACAATATGTGTACTGACTGTTTAATGAGAAACTATTTGTTCTGTAAACCTTCACCTAAAGTACAATTTAAAAAAGGAGAAAAAAAATACAGACAGAAAATAAGAAAAAACAATTCATAATCTCATCAAACATGCATTTAATGGTTCATTCTGCATTATTTGTGACCTCTTTTAACACAACAATATCAAGAAACATATTTTTACGACAGAATTTTTAAGGGATGCATAATATTTCGTTGAATCTAATTTACTTATCCACTCTTCATTTGGTGGACATTTAGATTGCTTCCAGGTTTTTTTGTGTTATAAACTAGGCTGAAATGAAGATCCTTCCATATCCTTATTTCCTTAGAACAAATTACTGAAAGTAGAGTTGCTGGGTAAAGGAGATGCATAATTCACAGCTTTTGATATATATTGTCAACTTGTCCCCAAGAAGCATAAAACCAGTCTAAGTGGGTTGGTTTTCTAATTATCATTATACAGTGCTGTATATTTGGGGGAAAAATACTGGGCCCCATACACCCCTCGCTGCACTTGAAGTCATAACATCTCCTTGGGCAAGTACTAAGCCTTTTTCCTCCAGGTGCCCAGGCAGCAATTGCACTAACACAGCTGGCTGTCCCTGATAGAGAATAAAGATTTGTAAGCCAGGAAAAGTCCATAATTTCTGTTATTTTTTAAATGCAGCTTCTTCGGACTTTCTGAACAAAGCTAATTTCCATTTTCTGAGAGCTCAATCACCCTGTTTGACATAGAGAAAAAAATCAAACCAAAATAAAAACTTCTTAGGGGTCACCTCTCAGTTCTCTGCAAAGATTTAATGGCAGAAGCGGAAGCAAGATCTTAAACCTCGTCAATAGCTTAACCGCATAGTGCGCCCATGCATTTGCCTCACATGGAGCAGTGAAACAATTTGTGTCCATCCAAATACACACAGGAGTGCCCCTGGGTGATATCATTTGTTTGCTTTTCCTTTTTCTGAACTTGCTCTCATAGTCACAAATTTCGATTAAAAAAACTCTGTCCAGTTCCCTGCAATGCTACCATTGTGTGTTGGTCATGGCGACACCATGTGTGCAGAATAGAACTGCACTCCATAGAGTTTTTAAAGCAGATCTCCAGTCCTGTCTTCTGAGGCTTCTCTGGGTGGGTTCGAACAATCCTAATAAAATAAAAAAAAAAAAACCAAACCCATTGCTGTCAAGTCGATTCCGACTCATAGCGACCCTGTAGGAGTAGAAAACTGCCCCATAGGGTTTCCAAGGCTGTAATCTTTACAGAAACAGACTGCCACAATCTTTCTCCCCGGAGGCGCTGGTTAGTTCAAATTGCCAACCTTTTGGTTAGCAGCCGAGCACTTAACCACTGTGCCACCAGGGCTCCTTAACAATGCTAATAAAAAAATCAAAAACCAAACCCATTGCCATCGAGTTGATTCCAACTCACAGTAACACTATAGGACAGAGTAGAACTGCCCCATAGTGTTTCCCAGGAGCAGCTGGTGGATTTGAACCAACCTTTTAGTTAGTAGCTGAACTCTTAAGCACCGTGCCACCAGGGCTCCTTATTTAGGACACATTGGTTAAGATTTTCTATGTTCACATTTTTTTCTTTAAACAGCCTAAACTACAATCGTTCTGAAGCCCAGAGATCACATTTTTGAGTATTAAGTTTACTCTTGAATCTTCTTACCCTTCTTTTCCTAGTCACCTTTTAATGCTGGACCCACAGAACTGTAATATTTCCTCCAAGTTCCTTTGCCTCCCCAAAAGCCAATCTTAAGGTCTGACAATGGCTATTATTTGGGCGGTGGTCAGAGGAAGGGCCAGAATAAGCTGGCAGCATGGAATATTCTTACCTCACTGGGCCTCATTTCTTTGCCTGTAAATTGAAGGCACCTGGGCTGTGTGCTCAAGCGTAAAACACAAATACGAGAGATTACAGGGCGTCTGTGTGCTCAACAAGACAGCCATTCGCAGAGGGTATTCAAGTTACCTCAATAATGATAGTTTACCTTATTCAGCTGGGGGCATAGTCTATTGAAAAGGGATAGGATTGCAGTTAAGACCCCCCAATTTTCATGGGCCTCAGAGGAGCAGAGATGTTACACTGGAGGCAACAATTCTACCATGCTTAGATCAAAAGAAAAAAAATGAAAGGGAAAATTTGATTCCCATTGTGTGGTAGTTTAGACAAGATGCAACACTGTCGAGGGAGTGGGGAGCCTACAGTTGTTACTTCTCTCTACCTGTAGCTTCTGCTGCTCATGGTTCCTCACAATCCCAGTTTAGACCTGGCCCACTGTGGCTACTCAGGTCCCTATGCTAGAAAGTTCTGGCTCCGGCAACCACTCCCTGCTATACTGCCACAGTTCTCTGTGATTTCTAATTTAGACTCCCTTGCAAGAGATTGCATTGACCCGGCTCTTCTCTCTCTCTCTCTTTCATATTAGGCCAAGTCAGAGTTTGCCGGCTTTAGGCTGGGACGCACCTCTTGTCTGGTCAATCGGGGCCAGGAAGTATGACAGAGTATAAGGCCAACCCTTCTGCAGGAGAGAGAGCTGGAGGGTTCTCTTTATTTAGAAGAGACTGTGAGGATGGTAGACAGCCTGTGTAACACAAATGGTTAAACGCTTGAATATCAATGAAAAAGTTGGTGGTTTAAACTCACCGATGGGCACCTCTGAAGAAAGAGGCTTGGCGACCTGCTTCTAAAATTTCACAGCCTTGAAAACTCTACGGAATGCAGTTCTACCATGTACACATGGAGTCATCACAAGTCAGAATTGACTGGATGGCAACTTGTTACTGTGGTTTTTTTAATTTGTGCGGATGGTACTTGTGGTACCAGAAAAACCTCCACGTATGGATTAATAATCTGACAAGGAGGAAAGGAAACTTGATAACCCAGGCAGCCATGCTGAAGCCTGAACCACCCCCACACAAGCTCTGGTTGTCAGGTGTGGGAGGCCCACAGAAAGAGGAAGTAGAGAAGGAGATGGGTTTTAAGGATATGCGAACCTTCCCTGAGTGTGAAATGTCTATCTTGGGTCTTTGAAACCTTAGAAGTGCTTGGACTGTTTTCACAATGAATTATCTATTTGTCTGTAAAGTGAGGAAGCAAGAGCAGGCTCCCCACAGGGAATCTCCAGACACAAAGGGATCCCTTCTCTCACCTGTCCCCTACTCTGTCTTCCAGAACATCTGGAGATGTGTGCATAGGAGGAAGAGGGCAGATTCGAATATGACTCATCTGGAGAGGCCAGTTGGCAAGGCTTGTGTGCAGGCGGCAGGCAGTGGTGTCACTAGAGTTGGTGTCACCCAGTGCGGTAACTCATGGTGTCACTCCCCCCATGCTAATTACCACAATATTGTGGCTAAAACACCAGAAAATTTGACAAAATCAGCAACTATAAAAACACCAGCAAGAACGAAAACAACAGCGCATGCTTGTAGAGCGTGCAGACGAAACCACATGATTCCAAGCATCATTGTAATTGGGTAATAATGACAGCTCTGACTGGAGCTCATTAGAAGGTTTAACAAATAAATTAGCATAGAGTTTTAGCCTTGTAGGTAAGCTGGCCTTTCAAAAAATGTTTTTGTTGTTATAACTAACTACAAGGATATTTTTATAAAAAATAATGAATTTCTGCTGAAACACTGCACACAAAAATTTTATAAACAGTCATTTTGGTGCCACCTGGTATGGTCCACACCCTCCACACCCCTCTGGCAGCAGGCATTGGGGCTTGTGGAGTTTTAGTCCCCACCTGAGTGCTTCCTCTTGGAGAGGCAACCAGAAAGCCAATCCCCATTCCCTCACCCACCCATTTTGTGACTCCTTTGCCAGAGATACAGCTTCCTCCTCCCTCTGATGGTTGGGGATTAGCTGGCCTGCCCATGCCCTTACTTGGGCTTTTGGAACAACGAGCTGGCTGCAAAGCTAAGGAGTCAGAAATTGTGGCTTAAAGTTCTTCCTGAGTAGTGTGGCTGTCAGATACTTTCCTCAGCACACAGTGAGGGAGGTCGAGCTGCCGTCAGTCCTGAGGGCCAAGTGGGTGGCTGACATGCATAGAGGACACCGCCAGGCCATCCTCCCACTGAAGAGTGTACAACCAGTTATGGTTCATGCCCTCAGCAAGGAGAGCCCATTTCCCCCGGGGGGAGAGGGGGCTGCCTCTCCATCATTAAAGCCTTATAAGGTGAACTAATACCTGCAAACGTTGGCCTCTGGGCCCCACAACTCAGTGTTCTGTGTGGAGACTTTCTTCTCCCAAAGTGGTCAGCCAGCCACTCAGACATTCACCTGTGGCACTGAAGCATCGCTGTAAGGGTTAAGAGGCCATGCTTTGCAATTAGATACAAGTTCAAATTCTGACTGTGTAAAGTGAAATAAATCACTTAATCTCTCAGTCCGTTTCCTTATCTGAGGAATGGGAATGATAATACCTTCCTCTCAGAGTTGTGTAAGGAGCCCTGGTGATGCAGTGGTTAAGCACTCAGCTGCTAAATGAAAGGTCCACGGTTCGAACCCACCAGCCGCTCCATGGGAGAAAGACATGGCAGCCTGCTTCCATAAAGATTACAGCCTTGGAAACCCTATGGGGCAGTTCTATTCTATCCTATAGGGTTGCTACGAGTTGGAATCGACTCAGCCCCAATGGGTTTGGGTTTTTTGTTTTGTTTTGTTTTCTCAAAGTTGTGGCTGGATTCAAGAAGATAATGCATGCATAGCCTAGCCCTTGGCAGCCATATAGTTATGTACAAGAAGTAGGAATTCTCGTTCATCCATTCAGTCACACAGATATGTTTTAGACACTGTACTGTGTGGTAGGCACCAGGCTAGGGGCTAGAATATGGAGAAAACAGACAAGTAAACAACTTCAATATGGCGTTACTAGCAAGGATAAGCACTGGGTGTGGTGCAAATGGAGACCTTGCGTGGTACAAAAGGTTAATGCGCTTGGCTGCTAACCAAAAGGTTGGGGGTTTGAATCTACTCAGTGGTGCCTCAGAAGAAAGGCTTAAAAGATGTACTTCTGAAAAATCAGCCATTGAGAACCATATGGAGCACAGCTCTACTCTGAAACACATGCGGTCGGCATAAGTTGGAGTTGACTCCACAAAACTGACTTTTGGTTTGGTTATGTAAATACACAGGAAAAAAATTCTAACCCAGACTGGGGAAAGAAATCAAAGAAAACATCCTAGAGGAAGTAGCAGCAGGGTTGAGTCTTGAGGCTGAATAGGAATTAACCTGGCAAAGAAAGAGTGAGGACTGGTGGGAGAAAGCAGTGTTCTTGGCAAGGGGAAGTGTGTTCAAAAGCCCAAGGGACTAGTGAGCCTTCTCTGCGGGGACTTACATGGCGGCCCACCCTGGCAGCTGTCTCCCCCCACTGGAGCCAGCTGCTCTCTCCAGGAAGCTGAAGACCACTGACGTGTCTGTGCATATGATTTCTGGTACAAACACACGTGTAACACTATTAAGTTCAAATGCTTCCAAGCCGGTGCCTCACAGAGGAAGTATTTGCTGACAGTGAACATCTGTGGCCTAGAGGAACCCAGTGCTGGTGATGGGGAGGCAGTTTCTAATTTAATGACATTTTTACTTACTCAGGGATGAATCTCTGTTAAGCCCTGGGGGCTTTGGAGCCAGGCTAATTTGTACACAGCAGAGATGAGCAGGTTTGTTTGTACCAAAGCAGAAGATAATAAATAGATGGGGATGAAAATTCTAATTAGATAAAGGTAGTTCGAATGAAGGAGAAGATAAAAATAAAAGCCCGTATGAATTACTCAGCTTAACATGTGTCGGGTGATGCATCCAGCTGGAGTAGGCCAGCCAGTCACTCAGAATAACTGACAGGCTGATGTTTCCATGACTCACCTTGGCAACAGCAGGGTCAAGACTAGAGGTTAAGAGACACTTTTTAATTTAATAAACTGTCTGTGAAAAATGGAAGGTTTTTGGTTCAGCTTTGTTGGCCACCCTATATAGATACTTCCACATTAAGGTACAGCACATCTCTAATTAAAATCTAAATTGCATTCAAGACATTTACATCCGAAGAATGCCATTCTGCTCAGCAAAGACCTAGACCACTGAACTGTGAGTTAAGATTTGAAAGCTCTTTAACCCTTACCTCCCCTCTGCACCATTTTCCATTTTCACCTGGGTGCCAGTAGCCTTGTGATGAATATAACTAGCCTCATTTCCTCAGCAAATACAACAATTGATACTTCATAAAAATAGTTAGAAATCTCCCAGATGATTTATTCCATAGTAGCATAACAATAGCTTAGAAATACACTGGATTTTTAGACAAAGTTCTTACATGTCAGAGAACAGGGAGAAAAAGTGCATCATATAACCAATTAAGTCTACACATAGAATACTAACTGCAGGGTGTCATTGTCCACCCCAGCAGTTCTCAACCCTGGATGCACATGAAAATCCGTTGGGAAAGATTAAGGGTCACTAAGGACACATGAGCAGCCCTAGTGGCACAGTGGTTAAAGTGCTCGGCTGCAAACCAAAACGTTGGTGGTTCAATCCCATAGTTGCCCAATTGCAATTGTTTTAAACCCTTGGAAAGATGCGGCAGTCAGTTTCCATAAGAATTACAGCCTTGGAAACCCTATGAGGCAGTGCTACGCTGTCCTACAGGCTCACTATGAGTTGGAATCAACTTAACGGCACAGGTTTTGTTTTGTTTTGTTTTCATTGTGTTTTTAGTGAAAGTTTACACAGAAAATTAGGTTCTCATTTAACAATTTCTATACATATTGTTCAGTGACATTGGTTAGGTTCTTTACAATTTATCAGCATTCTTGTTATTTTCATTTTAATTATTATTTTTCCATTAATGTAGCTTTCCTATCCACCCCCAGCTTTCTCATCTTTGGTCTAGGGTAAATGTTAACCATCTGGTCTGCTTTTGGTTTTAAGGACACATGACAACTAAAAGCAATAATCATCCTGGGTTGCAACTGATAAAATTTGAATAAAATTGGTAGATTATTGAATAGTAGTGTATCGATGTTAACATCCTGACTTTGATAATTGCACTGTGGTGATATGTAAGATGTTAACATTTGGGAAAGCTGGGGGAAGGGTATTTTTGCATTTTTTTGTAAGTCTGAAATTATTTCAAAATTAAAAGTTAAAAAAAAATCAAGAAAAAATAAACAATTAAAAAACGTTACCCTGGAAGCCTTCAAAAAATACCAATGACTGGGCCGCCTCTCAGAGGAATTACATAGAATCTCTAGGTACAGAGCCTGGGCTTCAGTGTTTTTAAAGCCCCTCAGGAGATTTTAACGTGCAGCTGGGAGTGAGAACCGCTGTTCTAGGGAGGCTAAGGGTAGGTGAATTGATTCTGATTCAAAATTTATCAGAACCGGCTCTATCACTCAGGCAGGTCATTTAATCTCCACTAAGTCTCAGTGGCCCTATCTGTAAAATGGAGATACGTGGCTTTACCAGAGTATATTGATATGTGAAGGTAGACAGTGCAGATAGAAAAGGCATTATAAACTTGCAAGAACTATACACGTGCAAAGTGTTGATGAGTTGTTTCCTCTTAAGCAGCATCAACACTTTTTTAGAGCCTGGGTACCTTTAGCACACAATGACATGCTGTAAATTTAGCGAGGGGTGGCCTTGTGGTCAAAAAGGGAGCAATTCCATTATAACCAAGGCTTCCTTTCCTTCAACCATCTCCGATTCTTCACTTTTCCCTGCATCTCTGGAGTGACTAATAGAAAACAGTTCTTTTCAATAGGTGGTTGTTATATGCCCTCGGGTTAGGTAGAGATCTCCATTTATCCTTTTGGTGATTCAAGGTCGAAAAGGAAGAACCTAAGTAGTGGATCTGGGGTGGGGCCTGAGAATTTGCATTTCTAACAAGTTCCCAGGTAATGCTGATGATGCCGGTTCTAGGACTAACTATTAATATACAATATTCTTCTTAGACTGGTTGTCTAATAAAATCCAGGAAGACTCTGTTCATGTCCTCTGGGTCTCTGGAGGGCTGCCTTTCTTTTCCTGCTTCCTTTTTCTTATACTGGGTTGATCAAGGCTCTGGGATCTCAGTGGTTAAGCGTTTGGCTGCTAAACAAAACGTTGGCAGTTTGAATCCACCAGCCACTCCTTGGAAACCCTATGGGGCAGTTCTACTCTGTGCTATACGGTCACTATGAGTCAGAATCTACTCGACGGCAATTGGTTTGGTTTTTGGGTTTAGTTGGTCAAACTGAGCATAAGGACCCATGACTTGAAGAACACCTGTTCTGTTCTTCAAGTTTTTTTTGTTTTTTTTTTTTTTATATTTTATTGTACTTCAGGTGAAGGCTTACAGAACAAATAGTTTCTCATGAAACAGTAGTACAGATGTTGTTTTATGAC
>NW_004444030.1:4535873-4537544 GCF_000243295.1 Trichechus manatus latirostris | reverse complement strand
TTTCTCCAAGGAGTCCAGCTTCCTTTTATTGGAGAATGGTATTAGAAACCAAGATCTGGGTGCTGGGTGTGCTCACTGGGGTGAGCCCTGACTTGCTACTTTGGTGTGTTCAGTGGAACTTTAATAAGCCATTTAAAATTGTGTTGTAGAAAGATATTTAATGTCATATGAAGATGTTCCCCAAATATTAAGAGAAAAAAGTTGTTTACAAAACAGTACAACCACATAGGTTCTTTCATCTATATAGAAGAATGTGCACTAAAATGTTAACAATGGTTTCTGGATGTTCAGGGATAGGAAATTTTTATTTTCTTCCTTTTGCATAACTACAGTTTTTAAAGTTTCTACGGCATTTATTCATTAATAATATGAAAAGAAAATGAGCTTAGGAAGCCCCTCTACGACTGACCCAATGTCAGAGAGGTAGTTCTTGACAGAGCTAAGATTAGATTCTGAAGTCAGAAGCCTTCCAGTCCAGTTTTCCCCTGCAGCTGCAGGGTCACCCCACCATGGCCCCAGCATGTAGCACTAAGGCTGTAACTGAGAGCAGCCTGGAAAGCAGACACAAATCAAGGAGGTACTGTTTAGCCCTGAATGAGTCGAGTTGGATTAAGACCGTTGGCAGCACTTATCACTGAAGATTGTGGTGCAACTCTCCCCCTCCTCAAAATGGAACAACAACAACAAAAATAGAACTAAAGGAGACACTTTTCACGTCACTTTGTGTCTTTCAGAAACCCTGGTCACGTAGTGGTTAAGTGCTACGTCTGCTAACCAAAAGGTCGGCACTTCGAATCCACCAGGAGCTCCTTGGAAACTCCACAGAGCAGTTCTACTCTGTCCTATAGGGTCACTATAGGTCGTAATGACTCAGTGGCACTGGGTTTTTGGTTGTATCTTTCAGGGCGCTCTCCCTATTGCAATAGTCTTTCCCCTTGCAAAAATCCTTTTGAATGACTAGATAAAAAAATAGTACTAAATTGTGAAATACAAAGTGTATATGTATATTGAGATAAAAATATTGTCTTCCTAGTTTTTTTTTTTTTAACTGCAAAATGCTGGAGAAGTCCATTGAATGTAAATCTGACTCATTTTCTTAAACTGTCTTTGCTTGGCTGTGCAAGCATTACGTGATCCAGCACTGACTGGTTAGGGGCACAAGGCAGGGCAGGGTCTTTCCCCCAGTTCTACCATTCACTCTCTTCTGCCTCCTATAGAAATCAGGGGCAATGGGCAGCACCTCCCACCTGCAGAGAAAAGCTCTGAACACCAAGGCTTTAGGCAGTCAGATCTGTGGAGGCTGCACAGTAATTTAGAACAGCTAGAGCTAATCCAGTTTTCTGTCAAATTCAGATAGAAAGACTCCAGAGATGCTTCTCCAGGATCCATGCCCATGGGCTTCTTCTTCTTCTTCTTTTTTTTTTTTTTTTAGTTTTTTTCATTATGCTTTAGATGCAGGTTTACAGAGCAAATTAGTTTTGTCATGAAACAGTTAATACAAATATTGTTTTGTGACATTTGTTGCCAACACCACAACATGTCAACACTCTCCCCTTCTTGACCCTGGATTCCCCATTACCAGCTTTTCTGTCCCCTCCTGCCTTCTAGTCCTTGCCCCTGGGTTGGTGTGCCCATTTTGTTTCATTTTGTTTTATGGGCCTGTCTAATCTT
>NW_004444030.1:4532814-4534303 GCF_000243295.1 Trichechus manatus latirostris | reverse complement strand
GATTTTCCTATAGATTTTAGAAATTAGACATTTGTTGGATTTGTCATAGCCAAAAAATTTTCCCAGTCTGTAGATTTTCGTTTTACATTTTTGGTGAAGCCTTTTGATGAGCATAAGTGTTTAATTTTTAGAAGATCCCATGGGCTTCTTCATAATGCAAAGAATGATGAAACCATTTTATTAATTTTATTGCTGAAAGTCACCCTGAATATTCCATTACACCTATTAGATCATTTATAACAAATATGCTTACATACCCTTACACTGGAGAGGCAGCAAGTCTTCTTGTTACTGATTCACCTACTGGCGATTTATAAGGAACCCTGGTGGTGTAATCATTAAGCGCTTGGCTACTAACCAAAAAGTTGGTGATTGGAACCCACTCAGCATCTTCACAGGAAAAAGACCAGGCGATCTTCTCCCATAAAGATTACAGCCTAGAAAACCCTACGGGGTAGTTCTACTCTGTCACATGGGGTCACAAAATCAACTTAACGGCACCTAACAACAACACTGGTAATTTATAGAGTAATAGGTTCTCTTGCAAGAGTTTACGTAGGAGTTGGTTTTCCTTGCATGTTTGTTGTTTGTTTATACACACAAATATCCAAGAATGTGTATGGCAGCTTTAGTCATGCTATCTCCAAACTGGAAACAGCTCAAATGTCCACTGAAGATTGATAAACAAACTGTGTTTTGGTTATCTACTGCTACATAACAAGCTACAACAAAACTTAGAGGCTTACGCAATGATTTATTATTTCTCACATTTCTGTGGATTTGATGTGGGCAGTTTCCTGTTCATGCGGTGTCAACTGGGATTACTCATTATGTACATTCAGCAGGGAGTTTGGCTGGGGCTGGAAGGTCTAAGATGGCTTCTTTCCCATGTCCAGCACCTTAGCTGGTGGGGTCAGAATGGCTGGTAGTTGGCTCAGCCTCTCTCTCCATGTGGTCTCTCATGATTCAGTAGTCTAGCTGGATCTCAAGAGCAGTTAGTTGTTGGTTTTATTAGTGATAACTTTTTATTGAGCACTTATTAAGATGCAGGCACATATTATATTGTCTCATTTAATTATCAAGAGTTCTTGGTGAAGGACATTATTATTGCATTTTATAGTAGACGAGTATGAGGTTCAGAAAAGACAAAGGTAATGTCCGAGTGCACCAGCTAAGTAAGTGGCAGAACCAATTAGTCAGTAGTAAGAGGTAACATGGTTAAGTGTTATGGCTGCTAACCAGAAGGTCAGCAGTTTGAATCCACCAGCTGGTCCTTGGAAACCCTATGGGGCAGTTCTACTGTGTCCTATAGGGTCACTATGAGTTGGAATCGGTTTTTTGGTAAGAAGTAATGTTAGCCCCATTCCAGATCGGCCCCATTCCAAAACGCCTAACAATATTGCCTATATACTGCTGGTCAGTGGCCTAGGATGACACTGATTTGATTTTTAAGGCATGAGAGCAGCTCTCAAAATTGATAAACAAATAT
>NW_004444030.1:4529662-4532012 GCF_000243295.1 Trichechus manatus latirostris | reverse complement strand
TCCAGACACAGAGCTTACATCTGTCACAAAATGTAACTGGAAATGGATCACAGACCCAACGTAAGATGCAAAACTACACAACTTCTAGAAGATAACAGAGGAGAAAAATCTAGGTGACCTTGAGTTTGGCAATGACTTTTTAGATACAACACCAAAAGCATGATCCATAAAATAGTAAACTGGACTTCATCAAAATTAAAAACTTCTGTTCTGCAAAAGACACTCTTAAGAGAATGAAAAGATAAGCCACAGACTGGGAGAAAGTATTTGCAAAACACATACCTGATAAAGGATTTGTATCTAAGATACACAAATAGCTGCTTTATTTTTCCTTATATTTATCCTTATCTGAAAGTGTTCGAAACCCTGGTGGACTAGTGGTTAAGAGCTACAGTTGCTAACCAAAAGGTCAGTAGTTCGAATCCACCAGGCACTCCTTGGAATCCCTATGGGGCAGTTCTATTCTGTCCTCTACGGTTGCTACGAGTTGGAATCGACTTGACAGCAATTGGTTTGGTTTTTTGCTTATTGTCTATCTAGAATATAAACCACAAGCTTAGTCGGTTTATTCTTGATGTGTCTCTAGTATGCAGAACAGGGCCTAGTACACAATAAACCAAAACCAAACCTGTTGCCGACGAGTCGATTCCAACTCATAGCGACCCTATGGTACACAACAGGTGTCGAATATACTAAGATTCTGGGGGCCTCTCCTCTCCTCCCATAAAAGAGTCCACTTATTTACAACCTACATCTCTGTGCCAGTTCTCTTCCATTGCCCCCAAACCCATCCTCCGCCATTCTCCTCCTTACTCTGGGTCCAGGAAACTGACTATATGGACGACATCTACAGGCAAGCCTGCTTTCTGGCTTTTGGCTGAGTGGGGAAATGGGAACCACTGGCAAGAGTCTAGAGAGGCAGGAGAGTGAGGTCAGGGTATTTATCCTCTTGGTTCACTCCCTGTGGCCACCTCAGGCTGGCTGCATACCTCAACTGAAGGTCACAGTTTCTCTCAAGCTGCTCTTTCTACTCTCTCCCTCCTGGATTTTGGTAACCAACTGCAAGCTCCCCTCATCCTTTCAGGGTGAGGGGTAGTAACAGTTCTATTACTAGCCTCAGGGTACATAATCCTTTGTGGTTTTCTTCGACTCTGCCTTCACCTATGCAAATAATCCTTTTATTAAACCCCCCTTGAATTATCCTAATTTGTGTGTGCCATCTGTTTCCTGCTGGGACTCTGATAGAATCCCTATTGTGAATAATGATTTTAATAACGCTAAGAATTCCATTAGAGCTTTGCTACTTCCAGTGTGGCCAGAGGCTAGCAGCACCACTTGGGAGCTTGTTTAGAAATGCAGAATCTCAGGTCTCACCCCAGACCTACCATTCAGAATCTACACTTTAAAAAGATACCCTGTTCATCCAATCCTATGTAACAATCCCTCTGCACATCAATGTCTAAGAAGCATTACATTTGAGTATTTTGAGTTTTAATGAAGCTCTTTTGGGTACAAAGAACTCAAGACTCACTCAGGCAACGGGGTTTTACACCTCAGGCAATGAAGGAGACAGCTCGTAGAGAAGTGTTAAGACCCACGAGACTGTTAAGCCTCATGGAGACAGGAAATAGGTCAGTGTGGATCCGAGTCCTCAGCAACAGGTGTCTGCAGGTCTTCCCTTTGGTGATCCAGCCTGAACACGACTCACTACTCTCCACTTACTAGCTTCGCTTCCCATGACCAGTTGGATCCCATATCATTGCTCTTTATCTTTTTGCCAGGGTTCCTGTCCATTTATAAATTTGCTTCACTTCTCTTGAGCTCATTTATGATGTGCGCTCTGGTCTGTCTCATAATTTTTCCATTTTTGCTCACTGCCGAGATTTCAGTCTCTGAGAGTAAGAATGTTGTCTACCCAATTCGTCCCTGTTTTAGGCCAGAGCTTTTAGCACCAGCTTCTCCCACAGGCTGGTGGTTAGCCTTTGGGTTAGCTGCCAATTCCTGACTCAGCAGACACTAGGCGACATGGTGGAAAACCCATCTGCCCTGGGCTACCTCATCAGCAGGGGCTGTGGAAGAAAATCACTCCATGATTGCATGTCTAGTTAAAATGGTCTTAAAAAATATGAAACTGGGTTTCAAATCTTGGTTGCAGGCTTTTCCTCCTTACTTACACTCCCACCTCCCCTCTTACCCCCCAAGACTTCCCAGGAACATCTGTCTCCTCTGGCAGCCTCTGACAGTCATAGAGATGACTTTTCATGTTCAGTGTATTTCAAATGTTGTGTAACAAAATTAATTACATTTAATTAAACTTATCCATTTTTTATAGCCCCAAACAAATCTAAAA